>NC_055974.1:23333988-23338988 GCF_018492685.1 Alosa sapidissima
TTTGCTAGGGCCAGACGTTTGGAGATATGAATAACCACATGTACAATAATCTTCAAAATACACACACACACACACACACACACACACACACACACACACACCACATATTCCATTGTCAGTGATAATCACAAATAAGAGAGTGCCAACCTAGAAGCAGGTTTGATAAGCAGCAAACTGGCCTAAAGGGGAAGAACTTGATGCTACAGGGACATTCCTAACACTCTCTGGGTATGAGTTACTGTTAAGGATGCCACAAACGCCAGACCAACAAAAAACTGCCACCAGAGACATCAGAGATTGAGTAAAACAGGAAACATCAGCTAGATTTCATTACACACACACACACACACACACACACACACACACACACACATGCAGTCTACATCCCCTAGATAGAAACCGAACCACCCACGCACAAACTCTCAGAATATGAATGACGGGCCGAGGAGGTGCCTCAGAGTTCATATCCGGCGAAACAGAGTTATTAATAACAATATGAGTTTTGTCTACTGTAGTTAGACCTACACGCTCATGCTGACCACAGGCAACTGAGGTTATCTAAAAACATCTGTTTGCAATGAACTCAGACGTGTATTCTGTTAGAGATCAAATAGAATTGATTTGATATTTTTTCACCCCCCCCCCCCTAATTTGTACACATAACAAGGACTTTAACCAAACTAAACACAAACATGTATTAATGAAACAAAAATGTATTAATGAATGACTGGATTAACAAATGGTTGCCAAATGTGTGTGTGTGTGCTTGTGTGTGTGCTTGTGTGTGTGTGTGTGTGTGTGTGTGTGTGTGTGTGTGTGTGTGTGTGTGTGTGTGTGTGTGTGTGTGTGTGTGTGTGTGTGTGTGTGTGAAAGACACAATTTTTCATGTTACATGTTACTGTACAGGTGAATGAGTGAGTGAGTGAAGTGAGTGAATGAGTGAGTGAGTGAGTGTGTGAGTGAGTGTGTGAGTGAGTGAGTGAGTGTGTGGGTGAGTGAGTGAGTGTGTGTGTGAGTGAGTGAGTGTGTGAGTGAGTGAGTGAGTGAGTGTGTGGGTGAGTGAGTGAGTGTGTGAGTGAGTGAGTGAGTGAGTGTGTGGGTGAGTGAGTGTGTGTGTGAGTGAGTGAGTGAGTGTGTGTGTGTGTGTGTGTGTGAGTGAGTGTGTGTGTGTGAGTGAAAAAGCAAGAGTATGGTTGACAAATTGTGAGTTGTAGAGGAAGTATTGTCTATATTGCATACTGGGCATGAGTTAACAATACCAATGTCAGGCTGACAAGTACAGCCACCGCCACACACACACTCTCTCTCTCTCTCTCTCTCTCTCTCTCTCTCTCTCTCTCTCTCTCTCTCTCTCTCTCTCTCTCTCTCTCTTTCCACTCATACTGAGCAGGGTTGATTACTGCAATGGACTGTTCACAGGCCTTCCTAAAAAGACTATTAAACAGCTTCAGATGATACAAAATGCAGCAGCTAGGATTCTAACTAAAACTAAAAGAACTGGCCACATTACTCCAATTCTTAAGTCCTTGCACTGGCTTCCAGTAAGTCACAGAATTGACTTTAAAGCACTATTGCTTGTTTATAAATCAGTAAATGGAGCAGGACCTACATACTTGTCAGATATGCTTCAGCAGTACACACCTTCTCGTCCTCTCAGGTCCCAGGTGAAAAACCTGCTAGTAAAACCTACAGTTAGAACTAAACATGGTGAAGCAGCTTTTAGCTGCTATGCGGCTCAGCTGTGGAATCAACTTTCGGATGACATCAAAAAGGCCCCAACTGTAGCCAGTTTTAAACTTCTGCCTTCGTTTTTTGCTTACTAATTATCCTTTATTTTTAAATTATTTTACCTTGTGTTTTATGTTTTCTTTTTATTATGATCTTTACCTTTTAACTATTCTTTGACTATATTGCCTTTCTATGCTTTTTATTTGTTATTATTGTTTGGTTTTGTTTATGTAAAGTACATTGAATGACCTCTGTGTATGAAATGCGCTATATAAATAAACTTGACTTGACTTGACTTGACTTGACTTGAGCATGAGTTAGCAACTACCAACCTCCGTTAGACAACTCAGCATCCTCCACCATATCAGATGGACTCTCTAAACCATTTCATCTCTTACACTCTGACTGACAGAGCAAACAGCTCATGTTTTCCATTTCCCGCTCTGCTGCATAGACAAATGTAACTTTTACATGATGTACCATTCATTCAGCTGAATGCTTTTATCCAAGCAACATTAAAGCTAAGCAGCAATTTGAGATCTTAAAGTAGTCAGTAAGTGCTCCATTGTACAGGAAAGACAAGATAACCACCATAACAAAGTGAGAGTGCAGAAGAGGTTCTGATAGAAGATACTGTGATATTAATAGAATGACAAAAGAAGTGCATGGGAAGTGTGTGTTAGGCATATTGTATTATTCTGTTTGTTAGAAACCAGCAAAAACCATGGCAACAAGCACAACAACCAGCAGCAAGAGTGAGGTAAGCAGATGGGGGTGACAGGATATCCACACACCACACACACACAATATATATATACCGGTATATATATAGTATATATATAGCAGGGCAGGATGGGCTTTTGTAAGAGGCTGTACTTTAAAAGCAGAACATTGGGCAATGGAGGATTGATTGGTGAAGCAAAAATGTGATATGCAGGGGAAACAAAGAGGTAAAACTGCTATTCTGCATTTCATTCTATGTCACAACAAAACACACACACACACACACACACACACACACACACACCGTCAGTGTTGGAAAACACCATTTTAATATGGATGGAGGAGCTCAACAAAGAGAAAGCCTGTTTAAACAGTTCTACTGCACTATGGACCAAGCAGAATAGAATCTCCCCTGAAGACCAAACACCTCCAACACCAACAGACCACGGGCAAAAACTTTACACAGGGGCAAAAGCTGTACCCAGAGCAATGTAGCCAAATGCACAAGAGAGTGACCTGATGCTGACTGGCAGCAGACTTCACACTATACACTAGAGTCTTAACAGTAAAACACACTAGAAAGCACTAGAGTCTAAACACTAAAACACACTAGAAAGCACTAGAGTCTAAACACTAAAACACACTAGAAAGCACTAGAGTCTAAACAGTACAACACACTAGAAAACACTAGAGTCTAAACAGTAAAACACACTAGGAAACACTAGAGTCTAAACACTGACAACACACTTGTAAACACTAGAGTCTAAACACTGAAACACACTAGAAAACATACTGTCTAAACACCGTGTAAACATTACAGTAAAAGCACACTAGAAAGCATTACATTCACAGATTAGAGCTAACCTGTCAGTGGCCTGGAGAGTGATAAACAGTGTGTGAGACACACTAACCATCAACTAAACACACACGCAAACACACCGACACACACACCGACACACACACCGACACACACACACACACACACACACACACACACACACACACACACAAGCACACACACACACACACACACACACACACACACACACACACACACAGGACACAAAGACATGTGCACACTTGTACAAAACACACACACACACACACATAGACAGGCCGCAACCAAAAGAGACACAGTGTTTATGTCAGAAGCCAAGGGCTTTGTCAAAACTTGTGTGTGACATACTGTAACAGAGTACAAATGGAGAGAGGGAATCAGAGATGGGAGAAGAGAGGAGAGAGAGAAAGAAAAGAAAGGGAGAGGAGAGGAAAGCAGAGAAGTGAAGAGAAGAGACGAGAAAAGCAGAAAAAAGCCACAAACAAAACTATGTGCATGTATAAATATATACACACATACAGACAGACTATTATACACACACACACACACACACACACACACACACACACACAATCAAACCGCTCCTGTGCATGAACCAGATGTCCATCAGCACTTGGACAGATCCTTATCAATCAGTGCAGTCTTAACCTTGTGCCTCCACACCACACACGCACAAGCACACGCACACACACACACACACACACACACACACACACACACACACACACACACACACACACACACACACACTCCCATCTCCTAACTCTGAACTGGATCCCTCCAGGCTCACCTCCTGCTGCTTGAGCCTGTGTGTGGCTCTGTCCTCCGCATCGGTGGTGCCCAGGGTCACTGAGCTGCTCGAGCTCCTCTCCAGGTAGTCCTCGTCACTCAGGGGCCCCGAGTCCCCCTCCCGGCCCCAGGGGCCACATCCAAACAGCAGCGGGGCCAGACAGCAGCCCCCGAAGGGGCATCGCTGAGGCATGACACTCTCTCTCTCACACACACACACAATTACACACTCACATACACACACAAAGGCACTGTCAGACAGACAGACAGACGCATGTGTGCGTCTTCGCCACTGAAGCCTTTCCACTCAAGCACTTACCACACACAGATACGCACACACACACTCACACACACACACATACACACACACACACAAACCACACACAATCAAAGCGTAGCTAGCTGTAACACAAACACACAAAAGTGTGTGTGTGTGAAGTCACATAAATGTTTGCCAATACCAGTATCCGAGAGACTGTCCAAACACAAACACACATACACACACACACACACACACACAAACACATACACACACTGCACGGGTATCTGCTGTCACGGTAGCCAGTCGATGCTTACACACACAGAGCTCACTACTGAAGACACAACTTCCTTGTTCACTGAGGCTGTTAACAGAAGACACGCCTCTACTATTGAAGAGAGAGAGAAAGAGAGAGAGAGGGAGAGAGAGAGAGAGAGAGAGAGAGAGAGCGAGAGAGAGAGGGCGAGAGAGGGAGAATGACTTCCTCTTTATGGCAGGCTGGGCGAGACACAGCAATCAACTTCCCTGCCTACTGCAAGTGAGAGACACACCCTTTATCTCACTCACACACAACACACACACACACATTCACGCATGTGGACTGCAAAGCAAACATATTTAGTCATGCACGCCCACACACACAAACACACAGACACACACACT
>NC_055974.1:23343869-23346369 GCF_018492685.1 Alosa sapidissima
AAAGTTCACACACCCTCACGACACCAGCTTCCACTCACTTAAGCAGTTCACACCATCAGCGAGAGGCCATGAGAGATGAGACCAGAGGAAGGACACACACACACACACACACACACACACACACACACACACACACACACACACACACACACTTGAACTAGGGCATTACAAAGAAAACCAGACCTACACACTCTATCTCACATACAGTACATACACACTCACATAGACACATCCATATACAGTATATATATATACACGGCGCATTTTTCTGTTGTCATCCTACGGTTGCTTAGTGACATTCGAATGAGTTGACAGTCACATTCAAATTTGCAGTGTTCTCTGAATTCTGAATATGACCGTCAACTCATTCGAATGTCACTCAGCAACCGTAGGATGACATCAGAAAAATGTGCAGTTTTCCAGAGTTTTCATTTTTTTCCAGAGCTGTATATTCCCTTATTAGCCGGCTCTTCACAATGCTAGTAGAACGCGCCATTGATGATGATATTGGTATTCTCCAATAGCCTAGAAATCTAGACGTGCCCCTAGCGGCAGCAAATTACATTTGCTGCCAGGGCTAGTCTAGCAACTCTTCGTTGGCTTGTGAGCTCCAGAAATCGAAACTCAATCAGGCCAATGAAATCGTGTATAGAGTCGTTAGGTGGGCTTAACATAATGATTGATGGCAGAGTTGCAACGGTTTGGCTTGAATTCCCTGCTACTTGAAAACAAATAAGATGTATGTTGCTGTTGGCGAACAGTGTGGCACGAGTTAAGCTTTTGTTGGTTTTAGTTAGCAAACGTTTGAACTAGCCAACTAGCTTCGCTGGTGGGAAACGCATGGGACTCATAGCGCTGCCGCTGTCCTATTGCATGCAGAGGGAATTTGAAAGACAACTGATTATCCCGCCCCTCGGACTGAGCACTGCGAACGGTGAGTGCCCAGACCATTTTTTATGTGGGTCTGGCTCGTCAGGCTAATTCTCCAAGATTCTACCGGTCAATTATATTCATGTAATTACCGCTGAAAACATATAATTACCGCTGTCAATGGCAACGGGTTTTGTGCTTCTGATTTACGTCTTTCATATCACTCCGCAAGTAGTCCGGTCACTTCTTGCAATGGAACTTCATTCAAAAGTGAAAGCAGACGGTTGATCAGCTGTGTTCTAAAGAATGTTTGATTCAAGTTCAGCGTGTGTTGTGAACTGTTTGTTTCTCAGCAAAAGCCACAACGAAACGGTAACAAATAAACGTAAAGAGCCATATCATGTGGAGTTTATTTTTCTTGTGTTGGCAAGTAGCCAGATAATAATCGGGATAATGTACAGAACGCCGGTCATTATCGGGAAAATAAGTCCCTTCAGGGCAAAGCAAGACCGTTCACCCTGCCGGGACTTATGTTCCCGATAATGAGCGGCGTTCTATACATTATCTCTTACATGTACCCAGACACACCCATTTACATATATAGACATAGACATATGTACAGTAAGTCATTTTAGATGAAAAGTGTCTGCTAAATGAATGGATGTACTAAATGTAAATCCTCACACCAAATTCACAGTCATTTATATAGACCACTATATGACCACTTCCTTCATCACTCACACACACACACACACACACACACACACACACACACACACACACACACACACACACACACACACACAGATGGGCTACAATGGGCTTCTCGTGATCATGTGACCTCTCAGAGAGGGAAAACTGGACAGCTTGTCGTCCTCGGTCCGTCCATCCTCAGTTGCCATGGACACGAGCTGCTGAAACCGATAGCAGAGCCTCAATACCCCGTAACCACCCACCCCCTCCCCAAACCACTGCATCCACCCATACACACGCACACACACGCGCACACACACACACACACACACAAGATCAACCATCAAAAAGAGGTGTGCAAAAAAGAGAGCAGGGAGATCAGTATTTGCTTAAACCACTTCAACATCCCTGTCCGTCTCTACACCAAACGCTCAACACCACATGACCGTCGCTTCAACTGCCATAGAGTGTCCCAGTAACTTCCGTTGTACTTCCGCTACAAGGGACCTATCTTTCAAAAAAATATGAACGGGAGTTAATGGAGAGACACCAATTATTTTTTGGTCCAGTTTGAATTCTGCCACGAATTTCACATATGATGTGTGTGAATTTAAAAGATAATTTTTCACGTCAAGAAAGTACTGTTGTTCGATAGTTGGTTATGTTGGTTTTGTACGAATCCGCTCAGTGGACTACATCTCTAGTCTCGAACGATGTACGTCACCAACGTAATGAAACGATAAGATTAGAAGCTAGCTGTTATGCTAGTTAACGGTTGCATCTTGCTGCCTGCTATGTCACTTAACAGTATCTAATGTACAGTCTATGGATGAATACAACTTACCTGATGTGTTTAATCCTCTGACTCATGGTATTTTCATCGGCAAGGAAAGCCCAATTAAGACCTGTTGCTGATATGCTTGTACAATCTAGTGTG
>NC_055974.1:23348869-23353869 GCF_018492685.1 Alosa sapidissima
CCCACAGGGCAACTCCGAACCCCACCACCACAACTGCACCTGCCCACGCATGCACTCCCATCGCTTTCTTCTCTCTTTTTGCTCTTTCTGTTTCTTTCTTTCTTTCTTTCTTTCTTTCTTTCTAGGGGGAAACGGCAACCTCAAAAAAGCACCGAGGAGTTCTAAAAACAGACACACACACACACACACACACACACAGAGCTCCCGTGCGCTCCTGTGCATGCTCTTCCAGCACGCACACACACACACACACACACACAGACACACACACACACACACAGACACACACACACAGACACACACACACACAGACACACACACACACACACAGACACACACACACACACACACACACACACACACACACACACACACACACACAGACACACACACACACAGACACACACACACACACACACATTTGCAACGCCCCTCAGTGGCCATAAAACACTTCTGTACACCTTTAAAGGCCATCGAGAGACTCCAGCCAAACTTCCGTATTAAGATCTAAGACACAGACACACTGACATGGAAAACAGCCATTTGCCTCCAGAGGGGGCTCGTGCAGATCGGGTTTGGTCGGGTCTGCTTCTCTTTTGTTGATAGGAAATAGTTTCTGGGGGAGGAAATCTATAGCTGAGGCCATTGAGGGACCTGCTCCATTAGTCCAGGGCAACATAATCCTCCAATTCCTCTCCCTAATGGAATTCAATACTGGATAATTCGGCCATCTGTCTCAATATGGCGCTAGTGGACCCAGATAGGAGAGGAGAGAGGACGCTAGATAGGGACCTGGTCTGATGAATGGGAAGGGTCAGACGTCTGGCGTAGAGTTTCAGGGTCATATATTTGAATCAGGGCTGCTGGTAAGTAATCATATGCATTGCTTCTAGCGTGTACTGTGAAATGGATCATGGCTAGATCTGGCCCTGATGAGGTGCGGATCTGGGCCAAATATGAATCAGTGCCCTGGCTTTCTGATGCTTTTTAGTGTACTTAATAATACTCCCCACTTGTCATGAATGCAAATGCAGTCAGTGAAAAAAAAAAAAAAAAAAGAATATATATATATATATATATATATACAGATAGATAGATATTATACTATTATACTATCTGTATTACTCTAATATATTAGTTTTACTCTAATACAGTATTTTATTTATCATATATCAATTCAATTCAATTCAATTCCAAAACACATAAATGACTGCCCTTTGACATGATTGACAAGCGTGACTAAGTCGAGTGTGTTGTGTATGCCCTGAATGTCTGCATTCATCATTAGAGGTTCACATTAGCGACAATTCATAGTCATACACTATCAGTGATGCTACAGAGGGCACACTAGTGAAGCAGATCATTCCACTATAGTCAATTAACTGACTACACCACACGTGACAGTGGTGCATATGCACTGCGGACAACCGGACAAAAAAAGACCTAATCTAATGAGAACCTAATCTAATGAGGAGACACAGCACTCAAAAAATCCTCCATAGAAATGCATGGGGTTAGTTTGTAACGACAATATGGTGATTGTCTACACATATCCCACCCCTTCCACGGCAAAAAAGTCTACATGTGAATACATTGTGCCAAACATGTGTTGTGATCTCACCGCTGGAGCAAGGTTGGTGTATATTTTTTTGGGGCTTTTTGCCTTTATTTGTATAGGACAGTGAAGAGTGAGACAGGAAGTAAGTGTGAGAGAGTGGGGGTGGATGGGGTGGGACCGGGACATGACCGCAGGTCGGATTCGAACCTGGGTCCCCGTGGGCACTTTGACCCGTATATGGTATGAGCGCTGTAGCCTGCTGCGCCACAGCGCCCCCCTAGTCACTATTTCTATTCTTTTGTTAACATTGCACTTGCGCGCTCTGCTTCAGTTGCGCTTTCAGTGTAGCCCAGGGGTTAGAGAGTAGCGAGTGTTATTTAAAGGAGTAGCCCTTGATCTTAACAAAGCGTTGTTGATGTTTGAGCTCAACCAATCAATCAGCTAGACAACCCCCCCCCCCACACACACACACACGCACAATCCCTTCCATGCACCTGCAGCCAGGTCGTTGATTTTGTTTGTTTCCCACAAAGCAATTAGATCTAACTTGCTACCGTGAAGCTTTCAGAAAAACACAATGATCCCTCCCACCCCTTTCCCAGTGGCAGGGCACTTCTCAGAGACCAGTGCACAGAGTCTGGACTGCACTGCAGGGCCTAGCTTGGCATGCGGAGCCCACATACTGGAGGGGAAATGAGAAGAAAGGTAAGAAGTGAGAATTTCACAGATCAAATTTCAATGCCAGCTTGACCTTGCTCTACTGGGGGTCATCAACGGTTAGGTGCTGGGGCTACAATGCTCTACTAGGGGTGGGGGGGAGACTACTGGCTACTTCACGCCGCCTTCAATGAATGCATATTGTGAAGTGTTTGTGAAGTGCATATTGTGAAGCAGATTTAAAACCATGATTTGAGCCACACACAACAGACACACACAACAGACACACACACACACACACACACACACACACACACACACACACACACCTATACAGACCCACAGAGAGAAAGACAGAGAGAGAGAGAGAGAGAGAGAGAGAGAGAGAGAGAGAGAGAGAGAGAGAACAAGAGGCCAGAAGAAGAAAACTCCCATGGCATTATCTTTCAGGTGTGTGTTTCACACTTTCAGAGATAGACATGGATACTGACAGACAAGCACACACACACACACACACACACACACACACACACACACACACACACACACACACACACACACACACACACACACACACACAGCCAGAATAGAAGGGTGAGAGCAAGAGAGAGAAAGTGAGAATGAAAAACATGAAGAGTGTGTGAGAAGAAAGGAGGTTACAAAAGGAAAGAAAGAGAGAGGAGAGGACAAGAGAAAGTCAGAACCCCTGTTTTACCAGGTCACAGCTTCAACTATCACACACACACACACACACACACACACACACACACACACACACAGTGCTGCTAATTTTGGCTCCCTAGGCCGGGAGGTAAGAAGCGCTGCCCCTTGAAACTCAATACCCCTGGTGAACAAAGGTACCTGGTTTCTCCCACTTCTCAGAACATCAACAAAGGCTACACACACACAAACACACACACACACAAACACACACACTTTCTCTCTCTCTCTCTCTCTCTCTCTCTCTCTCTCTCTCTCTCTCTCTCTCTCTCTCTCTCTCTCTCTCTCTCTCTCTCTCTCTCTCTCTCTCTCACTCTCTCTCTCTCTCACACACACACACACACACCCACACACACAGTACATCAAGCCTCACCCACTTCTCGGCACACCAAGAAAAGGGTACGTTTCCATATATAGCACAGGGCATTCTCCTCTTCCTACTAACCCCACTCCCTCGCTTTCTTCCTCTTTCACACTCTCTGCTCTTCACTTGCTTTACTTTGTTTTCCCACATTGTCTCACGTGACACATTTTAAGCTTTGGCAAGTTCTTGGCAAGTTTTACATCAGTGAAATTGATGTTACTGCTCCAACATCTCCACAAATGTACATCCCTTTGTAAATTTGTAAACTGTATTTGCAAATGTACATTTCTTTATAAATGTGTAAACTGTATTTGCAAATGTTATGACAATATGAATACCAAAATTTCTCAAGCTAATAAAGATTTGTGAAGCTTGTAAATTGTGTTGAAGTGAGGTGAGGAGGGGGGGGGGGGGGGGGGGTGTGAGAGAGAGAGAAATGGAGGAAAGACTCACATTTATTTACCTCATCAGTGGCAATCACTCCTTCTCCACACTCCTCCTCCATTTACTCTCTGTTATCTCTCTTTCCTGTCTGTCAGGGGATGGAAAAGTCAACAGGCACCACAAGGAGGTTCCACGTATCCCAGACTCCTCTCTGGTAACCTCTGGGTGAGGAGGTTCCGCATATGTGTCACACAAAAACGAGACACAACACTCACACGGACATCACAATCCCAGAATCCTCTCTGGTAACTGGGTAAGCGATAAGGGCACGGAGGCATGCCACACGAGAAGTAACCCATATTCTTACTTCCCGCTTTTCAACTTCTCCTCTCTCCTTCTCTCTCTATCCCACCATCCTGCCGAGAGCCTGACCCCGTTCTCAGTCTGTCCTCCTTCTGAGAAGGCCCACCCAGATTCAAACACTTCCCCAAACACAGGAGTGTGTGAAGTGAGCCGGCCTGCTGAGCATCATGCACAATGATGTCCTCATTTCAAAGGCAAAACAACTTGCGTTGCTTTTAACACATCGCATGTGTCTAGATAGGGACAACACACTTTGTGTTGTTTCCTTTTTTATTTGTTATTATGTGTTGAAAATAATACAACTTGTATTTAAAACAACACAACCTGCATTGTTTTTTTTAACACACCTCTGTGTCCAGAAAGGGGACAACACATTAATTTAAAGAGTGAAGGTTTTTGAGTTAAGGTGAGAGGACTGTAATAACATTATAATTAATAAATGAATAACAGTCTAATCAAGTATAACATATAATTTCCAATAAGTCCAATATGTCTCAAAGTTCTCAAAGTTCAACAGTATTAAAGCACATGTGGACCTTTTCTGGTCAGGGTGCAACCAAAACATAAGCAGCTTTGGCCATGTGACAAATTACACTACACATTTGGCACTGCACATATTTAACTGAGACCCTTTCAGGTTTCTAGTTTTGGGAGAAATGTATTGATAATTCATCCAGTAACAGTTTTAAAGGCCAGTTTTTTTACGGACACTTCTCTGTTGCGGCCTCATCTCGTGCCAAGTGCACCAGCAGAAGTTACAGCAGCCTGCACATTTTGCTTAGCGTGAGTGACACCCACAAAACACTTCTTCTCTAAAGGCCACCTCTGGTCTGGAGATGGCAGCCAGAGAGAGTGGTGGCTCTTGAAATCTGACAGGCAGCCAATAATTAAACACTGAAATATGATTGGGAATATGGATCTCCAGGCCGTGTAATATTCCTGATTAAGGTGGTA
>NC_055974.1:23373869-23421369 GCF_018492685.1 Alosa sapidissima
CAACTGAAAGATGGTCCAAAATGACATCGTGTGTGTGTGTGAGTGAGTGAGTGAGAGAGTGTCAGAAAGCTTCTGAAGAGAGGTAAGCAGCGGTAGTGGTCGGTGCAACTGAATGAGCACTGCTCTTCGTCGATTCGTCCCTTACCTTTGCCCGAATCTGACCCGAGGTTGACACTTTACGAATGAGCTTGTGTGATGTCTCTTCGGGTTCCCCATCGCTGTCCGACGACTCGTCACCGGCCTCCGCGTGAGTGAGCCGGTCGGAGTCCGGAGAGGACAGGGAGTCGCGAGGCTCTCGGACGTACAGGACGTTGGGGTTTAGCTTCGAAGCCATGGTCTCCGGTAAGATGACGCTACTGTGACCCACGCGGACTCTCCCCTCAGTCGATCAATCACTCTGAAAACATGCACAAAACAAAGTCTTCATACACTCAATGAAGATGGCCGCTTTCTGCTCACTTGTCTGCTGCGTGCGAAGGCCACGTAGCGTAGGACGCCTTCAAAATCACTGTTATCAGTTCCCTTTACACTGACTGTTGAAGCAGTGATGCGGTGTGGTGTGGTGTGTCACTACTTGTTTATTGAACACAGTAAAATATTTAAACCAAACAAAGTTTCAAAGAGGACAAAGTTGAAGGACGACAATTCACTGCGGGAGACCTCAGATAAATAAAAAAAAAAACACATAGGCCTAGACAACCTGTTGTACTTCATGACAGATGTACGCTACGCTGGACCAAGTGGGTCAGAATATAGGCTGGGATGGAATCTGAATTATAGGGTATGATATTCTTTAAGCTGCCTATTTATGATAGGCCTATATTTTTAAATTACCCAAATGTACACGGATGTATACGATATTCATTACATCTCTGGACTGATTAGACTACTTGGGATACTTCTAGGCTACTTTAACCTATAGCACCAGATGCTTGACAACTAACACATTACAGAGCTTACCACCAGAGACTCTCTTGATGCTTGTGGTTATGAAAAAAAAAACTCTTCCAATATTGTAAAGACTAAATTGATCCATGTCATGCTATCTGAGGTCCCTATGAAGAATACATCAATCTACAAGCTTGTGCAGAATGGATAACCATCCGCCAATTAATGAAATACAGATGTCAGCGTATTGCCTACTAACTACCTGTTATAGCTAGTGTTTGTAATGCACGGCTTTGCGTGTCTTCGATGCCGGGTGAGTGTAGCCTACTGTTGCTATCATGTGGGCTGCTCGGCAACGTTCTTGCCATTCTATTATCCAATCGCCAAATCAGTGAAACAAAAAAAACAAACAAATATACAATTAAATTCGAGTCATGTGAACGTTGCAGCGAATTCGTTTTTTTGTGACTCAGCAACAGCCTAGCTCGCTAATAAATCATGAAACAACAGGCAGTGTCCAGTGCGTTATAGTGACATGGTGCTTTTCATATATGTTCCATGCCTGGTTTTTGGTGTACATTCTTTCATTCACATATCCATGCATTCACTTGTTCTTTCATTCATTTGATCGCGCGTTCGTTTCGTGGCTTCCCGGTGGCGCGCGGCCATCGCTGTGCGCCCACTGACAGATGCGATTCGAGAGTAACACATTCTACACTAGTAGGCTACAAACTAAACCGTCGAGATATTACATTTGTCAGACGCCCACTTCGCATGCACAATTGGGGGGTCTCTGTTTACCTTAGAAGGGGGGCTCGCTTGCTTTGCGTTGCTGTCCTGTCCCAGTGTCTTGTTGCTTTACCCTGGTTGGCGCTGCTGCGCGGCTGGACATCAAATCTCCGATTCTCTCGCAGACACGCTTACGCATAGCATCGGATCGGATTTGAATCAGATGGGAGGGGTAGCGTCTCTCTCTCTCTCTCTCTCTCTCTCTCTCTCTCTCTCTCTCTCTCTCTCTCTCTCTCGAACACATGCACAATACACACACGCGTGTAATGCAGTGGGGTAGTCTAAATTGCGAGGAAGCTGCTAGATGATTTTTAAGTATCCGCTCCTCTTGATTGTCAAGGTTACCTGCTTATCTAAGCTTTTTTGTCATTAGCATTCATCTTGCAGTGTATGACAAATAGTCTGCTATTCGTATCACGCAGCTACATCAATACTGTGTATTGTTTTGTAGGATTGCTTTTATTGTCATTAAGGTCTATGACATTTGCGGAAGTGGTAGGTTAATTAAGAGGTTACAACACCTACGACTATACAGTATATGAATCACAGAGAAACTTAAATACCACGTGATCAAACAATAGGCTGTCTGTCAGTTAAAAGTCCAGATTGTGCCTAGGCTCAAGTGTGAAGTCAGCAGTAACTGGGTATGCCCCATGGTAAATTCCCAAGACACTTAATCAATGTTTCAACTAGCTCGACGTCTAAGAAAAAATACAGGGGACTTCCTGGACATTTTGTGTGGCGCTTTTCAACTTATCCCATTATGATAAAGCACGAGGTTGTAACATGTATGCGTCTTTATGGGCCTTCCCCTGTGCGCATCAACATATCCAGTTTATTTCTCATCACAGGTTTTGTATAATAAGTGTTGAATTTACTATACAAATATGCCAATATACCCAATTGCACAATTATCGAAACATCCATGCTTTGCCTGAAACTTTGTATCCATTGGGTCTTCGTTTTGTTATTTCATATATCACCGTTAATTACGGCATTACGGCAATATTCTCATCTTCAGTCGGTTGACCATACAAGGACAAATGATGCTTCAGAATGGCTTTACCGTGCGGCGCGTTGCTGCCCCCCAATGGAAGCGCAACCAAACCAATTATAGCCTACTGTATGTAATCTATGTATCGACCACATTTTGTGGATAACCGATGTGTATTTTGTTGTGCTTGGAAATATGTCTAACTTAACAACGTTGAATCTCTCTTAAGGCGTTTTTAGATCATTTGTTTACTGTAGAGCTGTCTTCAAGGTCACGCGCAACTCTTGAGTTTTAGCATAATTTCAATGATTCATAACAAAAAGTACAAAACTCGTCCAATCCAATTTGTATCTGATGGTGACGGTAATTAACAGCTCTTTTTAAATTTTTATCCAGACTTGGGCTAATCCACTTGTATCCCACCAGTCTCCTCTCCTGGTAAGAATCGACGCTGTGAATCACTGCAGAGCATTGCAATTCCGGCGGGGACGCGCAATGCGGGCTCCCGCAGAGACAGACAAAACAGCGGCGGTTATCTGTGCTTGACAGTCTTCCCGGAGGCGAACGTCAGACGTCCACCACACACATTATCTGCACACCATAGTGAACAGAGAGAGAGACAGAGAGAGAGAGAGAGATAGAGAGAGAGAGAGCGAGAGAGAGAGACCATAGTGAACACACAGACACTCACACATACAGTAGTCTAAGAAGTGAAATGTCTGTCATCTCTAAGAGAGCAATGTATATCTGCGTAGGAGTGTGTATGCTGTCCTTCAGTATGAAAACAGTGTTTTCTGCACAAAGATGTCACAATATCATTAAAATAATAGACCATGGCATCACTTCCTAAAGCGACTGAAATAGCAGCATGGCCAGTTGCCATGAGAACATCACTGTCAGAAAAATGCACTTATGATCTTAGAGGGGAACAAAAACTCTTTTATGTGGTGAAGAATGACAATGTCTGTATGTCAACGCATTATTCGTTTCAATTGTATCTACATTACACCAATAACTATTGAAATGATTAGATGTTATTATTCATACAAGATTGATAGTGATTAATATTCAGTCGGCTAAGCCATTATTAAAAGCACTGGTTAAAATATCTTCATTGTTACCGGGCAGCAGAGGCTGCTATTAAACGGTTGCTATTAATAGGACAAACGAAACTTAGTCGGTCAGTCAGTAGACTGATATCTTTATGTGCTAGCAGCCTAGCACTGTAAACTCTCATGCTAAAACCAATAAGCCATGTAGCCTATAACGGCAGTTACAGGTGTTTATATGTAAGCAAATAGGATAGTACATAATATGTACACAAAGATGTATTACACTGTTTATGTTTATGTTAGAAATTGTTTATGTTTATGTTATTTGCAAGACGTTTTTGTCCCATTGTATCTGTAGTGGCAAATTTCGTTTTACTGTAGTATTTTCTTACAACTATTAATTGTACCACCTCTGCATGTGTGCCATATTAAAGGTTTTTTGACTCGTATCTATATGTCATTTCCACCATTACCCACCTCATTCATTCCATAGCTTACTCACGACACTCAGTTGACCGTTGATGCTGTTTATTCAGTCGACAATCTTCAGATCACTCTTTTCAGTGTACAGGATTATTAAATGATGACTATTACTGTTCTTTAAAACATTCTTCATTACTGACTGGTAAGTTCAGCAGGATAAGGACAAAAGGATGACGGATGACAGAAGCTGTTTCCTTCCATACAGCACACATGTCTAACTCTAAACACGCGCATGGCACATTCAGTGTTTTTTACATGCGCAAAACAGCAAATTACACTAGCCAATAGAGAATCAGCTTTAAGCTAAATTTAAATATATTATCTTCAGTTCAATTAAACTGTCATATAAGCAATCTAAATAATTATAGAAATGCAAAATAATCATACCAAAATCCTTTTCCTATATTTTGGCTCTTACAATATCATTATTCTGCATAACACTTCATAGTGGGACAGGGGGCGCCTGTAAGCAGAGAGTTTCTGCTAGTGGATCAGGTGAAAAGACTGAAGTAGCTACCACTGCTGCATTATTGCACATTATCACTCCCGACTAACTCCACCCACAGTAGGAGGGTATAAGACACCAAGCAGGTGAACAGATCAAGGTTGTCCATAACGCATACTGCGTGTATAGTTATGGTTTGTGGAAAATGTAATACCTCTCCAGTGGAACAGGTATGGGTCTCACATGCACAAGAAGCGGTGGTAATGTAGTGACTAAGGAAATTAGCTAGCATGCACTCACCTGCACTAGAAGTGGTGGTAATGTAGTGACTAAGGAACTTAGCTAGCATGCACTCACCTGCAGAAGCGGTGGTAATGTAGTGACTAAGGAACTAAGTCTTCTACCTTTTATTGGCAAAATGATTGAAAAAGTAGTCTTTAATCAATTAACCACCTTCCTAACATCAAATGGGTATTTTGATTAATTTCAGTCTGGTTTTCGGGCAAATCACAGCACTGAAACAGCTCTCATTAAAGTTTCTAATGACATACGCCTCAACACAGATTCAGGTAAAACATCAGTCCTAGTGCTACTGGACCTTAGTGCAGCATTTGACACTGTTGATCACAATATTTTACTACACAGACTAGAACACTGGGTTGGATTTACAGGCATAGTTATCAACTGGCTAAAATCATATCTACAAGAAAGGAGCTTCTTTGTTGCCATCGGAAACTGTACCTCAACACCAACGTCCTTGACCTGTGGTGTTCCCCAGGGGTCGATCTTGGGGCCACTATTATTCAACCTCTATATGCTCCCACTTGGACAAATCATTCAAAATAATTTGATTTCATATCATAGCTATGCAGATGACACACAAATTTACTTAGCTCTATCACCAAACGACTATGGTCCTCTTGAATCTATGTGTCAGTGTATAGAACAAATCAAGACCTGGATGTCTCAAAATTTTCTTCAGCTGAACAAAGAAAAAACTGAAGTAATTATATTTGGTAAAAAGGAGGAAAGACTTAGGGTTGCCACTCTCCTTGACACAAAAGGGTTGAAGGCAAAGGATACTGTTAAAAATCTTGGTGTATTAATTGACAGTGATCTAAATTTCAACAGCCACATGAAAGCGATAACTAAATCAGCTTTTTACTACCTCAAAAATATTGCCAAACTCAGAGGGCTGATGTCAAAACATGACTTAGAAAAACTCATTCATGCATTTATCTCCAGCAGGGTTGATTACTGCAATGGACTGTTCACAGCCCTTCCTAAAAAGACTATTAAACAGCTTCAGGTGATACAAAATGCAGCAGCTAGGATTCTAACAAAAACTAAAAGAACTGACCACATTACTCCAATTCTTAAGTTCCAGTAAGTCACAGAATTGACTTTAAAGCACTATTGCTTGTTTATAAATCAGTAAATGGAGCAGGACCTAAATACTTGTCAGTACATGCTTCAGCAGTACACACCTTCTCGTCCTCTCAGGTCCTAGGTGAATAACCTGCTAGTAAAACCTACAGTTAGAACTAAACATGGTGAAGCAGCTTTTAGCTGCTATGCGGCTCAGCTGTGGAACCAACTTTCGGATGACATCAAAAAGGCCCCAACTGTAGCCAGTTTTAAATCTAGACTTAAGACCAAACTGTTCTCAGATGCTTTCTGCTAACTGTGCCGAGTTACAAATTCTGAATCTGCCTTGATAATTATTCTACCTTTTATTACTTTTTTTACTACTTTTGCCTTTGTTTTTGCTTACTAATTATTCTTTATTTTTAAATGATTTTACCTTGTGTTTTATGTTTTCTTTTTACTATGATCTTTACCTTTTAACTATTCTTTGACTATATTGCCCTTCTATGCTTTTATTTGTTATTATTGTTTGGTTTTGTTTATGTAAAGCACATTGAATGACCTCTGTGTATGAAATGCACTATATAAATAAACTTGACTTGACTTGACTTGACTTAGCTAGCATGCACTCACCTGCACTAGAAGCAGTGTAGTGACTAAGGAACTTAGCTAGCATGCACTCACCTGCACTAGAAGTGGTGGTAGTGACTAAGTAACTTAGCTAGCATGCACTCACCTGCACTAGAAGTGGTGGTAGTGACTAAGTAACTTAGCTAGCATGCACTCACCTGCACTAGAAGCGGTGGTAATGTAGTGACTAAGGAAATTAGCAAGCATGCACTCACCTGCACTAGAAGCGGTGGTAGGAACTAAGGAACTTAGCTAGCGTGCAGTCGTCACAAAAAGTCATGGGTTTGATTCCTGGCTGCCGCCGTTGTGCCCTTGAGCAAGACACTTAACCTTGAGCTGCTCCAGGGAGTCTGGCCCTGCAATTGCTATCTGTAAGTCACTTTGGATACAAGCGCCAGCTAAATGTATGAAAAAACAGAAGAGGGTTATGTGCCTGTGCCAGGGTCCATTTTGAAACCAGCTGTAGCGGCTGTGAAACAGTAAGTGGTCTCTCTAGCAGGCATTAACCTCTCCCAGTGCCTGCAATAATGGTTATAATAATGTTTTTCTTTTCTCAGAAACACCATTGCTGAGATGGAAACCAACTCCAAAGATGAAAAATACAAGAACAAAGAACCCCCCCCCCCTTTCCTCTTAGGTTGCACACATCTGCAGCCCGTCACCTTCGCTTGAAGTGAATGTCTGGTTTATTAAAAACCTTGGGGCTGTTGACAAGTCTTACTCATGACTCTTGTTAGTGTTTGAAAGCCTCTTTTTAGAGGTTGACTTCTGCTCTCCCTGTATTGTTTGTATGGCCCCCTTTACACATAAACACTGGAACTTTTCGTGGAGTATATTACAAGGACCTTTAAGAACCTATTTTGTGAACTATGAGAACCATGAAGAACCTTTTTATGGCATATGCAGGTTGATGGAGTCATTCCTGAACTATGAGCACCACAAGGAACCTTTTTATGACATATGCGGGTTGATGAAGTGTCATTCCTGGATGACCTGCTGTTGCGCAACTCAGAGCTGGAGCGAGGTCCTGACCCATGAGATGTGATCAGGACTGACTGGACGACACCGGCTCTCATCTTGACTGGCCTCTACCCCACCTCTGTCTTTTCATATGTCTCTTTCATCCCCTCACAATGCCCATTGAGGCTCACCTCATCTCGTCTCACCCTGTTTCTCTCTCTCTCTCTCTCTCTCTCTCTCTCTCTCTCTCCATCTCTCTCTCTCTCTAACAGACACACACACACAGACTCTCTTTGTCACTGGTCCTCTCTCTCTCTCTCTCTCTCTCTCTCTCTCTCTCTCTCTCTCTCTATGTCAACACACACACACACACCTTGTCCAACCCTTTTAACTTCAAACCATTTCCCAAAATACTGCAGGGCTGGGGTGGAAGATGAGGGGGGCGGACGGCAGGCTATTCTTATGCCCCCTGCCTCCCTGTTTCAGCAGAGCCTAATGCCACATGACAGGCCATTGTGGTTGTGTGTGGCTGGCGGTTAAACCATTGGACTACACACACTCGCCCACTCACACTCGAAAGCCCAATATGTATGTGTGTGTGTCTCTCTCTCTCTCTCTCTCTCTCTCTCTCTCTCTCTCTCTCTATCCCTCTGCTCTCTCTGTTACAAGTGTAAACACCACTTAGGGGTAACCTGAGGGGAGACACCATTGTGTGTACTTGCACCTCCCTTTAAAAAATAAAAGTAAAAAAAAAAAAAAATTGACTGATGGTTGCCGTCTCCAGGCACTGCAGCGGGAGTCTCATCCGAGGTGTTGGACAGGACCCGCAGCCATGAAGTGTTTTGGTGGGGTCAGTTTGAGAGGGTGATTTGGGGCTGTGGGTCTCTCTCTCTCTCTCTCTCTCTCTATCTCTCGCTCTCTCTCTCTGCATGTCCGTAAGCTGTGGAGGGGTTCAGGGTGTGTTGGGCTCAGTGGAGAGAGGAGTAGACAGGGTGAGCTGCTGTAGCCCATGGGCCAAAGAATGTGGTTCAAAGGTCAACAACTGTTTGGTCATGAGGCAGTGATGAGGCTGAGTTGTTTGGGCCACAAGCAGAAGTGGCACACACACACACACACAGAGAGAGAGTGATGTTCAGACAGAGAGGCCCTTTATCCTACATTGTCCAAAGTTTGAGCAGGATATTTGCCCACTATTAGGAATTAGAAAAGGATATTAGTCTACTATTCTCAGACAAAATTCCCAATTTTGGCTAACCAGCTAGGAGAAACACTGACTGCTCCGTTGGCTGCAAAATACGTTGCAGCATGCCATGGCATGAGGGACAGTGAGACGGACACCTTGCCACAATGCCAAGCTAATGTACTTGATTCGTTGGACTTTGTGTGTGTGTGTGTGTGTGTGTGTATCTGTGTGTGTGTGTGTGTGTGTGTGTGTGTGTGTGTCTGTGTGTGTGACTGAGAGAGTGTGTTGGAGCAAGGTTGGTATTGTGAAGCCTTGCGCACGCATAGCACAGTTCGGCCCGGAATAGATTCCCGATAAGTACCCAAAATGTGTTGCAATATGGCCGCCGAGTAGTGTGACTTGCCTAAAAAGACATTGGCTGAGGTTAACTCTGCAGGAAGGTGGGTGGGTGGGGCAAAGCATGGGATTGGAAACTCTTGATGGATGTCAGAAGGCAATTACAAGTTCCATAGTGTATTGTTGTGACTTCTTTGAGCCCAGACAGGTGTGGTATTCTGAGTGTGAGCGCATGGCCTACTTTATCAAGCTAACTACAGTATTTACTTTGAACCTGTTATGGAGGAAGCCCTTGGAAGGAAGAAGTTAATGTATGCAGAACTAGCAAGCACACACAACTAGTGATGGGCAAATGAAGCTTTGGTGAACCACTGAACCAGCAGTATGAACCTAGCGACACTACCTGAAAAGCAAAAAGATGGCCGCTACGCATACATTTTTCAACATAAAAGTCCTTAACAAACCAATATTTTTGGTTACATATACTGGTTTGGGCAAAGACTTTTATGTTGAAAAATCTACATGTGGCGGCCATATTGTTTTTTTTCATTAGTGTCGCTAGCTTCACACAGTGGAGATAGGTGCTAGAGGCTTTGTAGCAGTCAGCCACAACAGTTCTGTTAGATTTTGGTTTTCAAGGACAATGACTTAAAAGAGATGGAAAAGAGTTGTCTGAGACTGAGGCTTCTGAAAAGGCAAGCCAATTGGGTCAAGTTTACTTTCTTTATGACCCGAATTGAAATTGCGTTGCTGTGTTTCTGCAATAATACTTGTTAATGTATAGTATCTGTTTGTAACGTGTTCCAACCTATTACGATTGTGGACGGGGGTGGGTCTGGATGCCAGACACCGCTGTTGAGCCTTCTGGAGGTGCTGTGGGCCTACTGTACTTCAACGACATGCTGATGGAGGGAGGTGTCTGCGTGAAAACCTCTGTGACATGCTCACGAAGGCGGATCTAATAGCAGCCTTACACTTTTGCACAGGACTACATGCACAGTTATATATACTTTCTGTATATCGCTGTGCCTGATATCTATCTATCTATCTATCTATCTATACAGTGTCCTCCATATGGAGAAGAGGGAGTTGAGGGGGAGGAGATATGGAAGAAAATAAATGATCTTCAGTCATCTTGCGGAGAAGCCCTTTCATAACACGTTGAGTAAACATTGCCACAAAGGTCTCTCTCACACACTCTCGCTCTTTCTCTCTCTGTCTTGCTCTCTTCGTCTGTTTGACTCTTTGTATGTTCTACACCATAAATATTCAAGTGCACTGAGCAAAATAGCCATGTAGGCTACACTGCGCATACTTTTAGCTGTTGGTTAATATGTGACAAACAAACAAACAAAAAACATCAACGACATATAACTGAACGATCCTAAATGGTCATGTTACTTTTACAGTTATGTAAGTGATGTATATGTGAGGAAGAGAAAGAGTGCTCTGCATCTTTTTTCTGCATCTTTTTTTTCTTAGGAGCTATATTTCTATTTTCTTTCAATTTCTATTCTATTTAAGCAGTATAGCATTAGGATTAGTAATGAATGGGTGTTGTTCGGTCATAGCCACGAGGCCGGAGGCCGAGTGGCACAGGCAACAACAGCCATGGGAATATCCATTACCAATCCCACAATCACAAGTGTTATATTGCTTTTATACAACAATTCATTCCAACAAATCCAGATCCCTCTCCAACGGGTCTTTGTTGTTTTTCGTGTCTTCGACATGAAACACATTCTGAAATAAGGACAGCCGATTTCATCCTGTTTTGAAATGGGCTGAGTGAATGATTGAGTCCTGCCCGAAGTCCAGCATAGCTGGGCCTACTGATCCCATATAGCTCCCCTTTGGTGGCATAAAAATCCTGCAGTATTGCGCAGAAAACGGATTTGGCGATGTTTTTTCAGATAGCCAGGTGTTAAAACAGTTAGCTGCACATGACGTTTGCTTAATGGTGTTGCTTTCATGCCGGCTCTCCTCCCGCTTGACTGTATGTTCGCCCTCGTCATCTGACATTTCATATATTAACTCAAAAGTTATTTTAGGGAAATCTATCTCCATTTTTTTTTTCCAATTGCAATTCCCACGGCTACTTGCTTTTTTAAATTATGCAAACTTTAATTTAATTAAATTAATTGTGTCGATTAATTGTGTTGTGTTGAAATATCCAGGGATATCCCAGCTCATGGAATGTCAATCAGTTCCATAGTTCCATAGAACCCAATTGTATAATCTATTTTATTCTATTCTGTTCATTTCTGTTCTATTTCTATTCTGTTCTATTCTATTCTATTAAATTCTGTTCTATTATATTCTGGTCTATTTCTATTCCACTCTATTCTGTTCTATTCTATTCTATTCTATTCTATTCTATTCTGTTCTATTTCCACAGTGTCTTCTCTCTGAGGGAGGGCTGGTGGAGGGGCTGTAATGTTATGGAGCAGCACAGAGGGAGGAAGATGGCAGCGCTGTGCATGTCAGTATGTGAGGCTGGCTCACATCTGAAATCCTGCCTGTTTGTGACTGGCAAAGCTTAGCTTTAAAGGATCAGTGTGTTCTGTGTGGGCTTGTGTATGTGTGTGTGTGTGTGTGTGTGTGTGTGTGTGTGTGTGTGTGTGTGTCCACTCAAATTGTACCTTTCTCTGCAGATGTATGTTTCTCGGAGTGTATGGATTTGTTCATTTGTGTTTCCACCTCTGAGTGTGACTGTGTGTGTGCGTGTGTGAGAGAGAGAGAGAGAGAGAGAGAAAGAGAATGACATTTCACGCACAATTGAAGCTGCCTCCTCCTCCTCTCTCCTCCTCCTCTCTCCTCCCCCTCCCTCTCCACCTCCTACACGCTGCTGTACTGTTCCATCCCGTCCTGTTCTATTCTTTGCTATTCCGTTCCGTTCTGTTCTGTCGATACCATGGCATCAATCTCCCAATCATTTAGCGCTAGTTGTCTTTCATTATCCCCCAATCATCATCACAGGGCCCGCCGTCAGACCCAACGAGGCCATAATGCACTGCATCCTGTGTGTGTGTGTGTGTGTGTGTGTGTGTGTGTGTGTGTGTGTGTGTGCGTGTGTGTGCGTGCGTGCTCACTTGTCAAGTGTTACAGCTCCATAAATACCACTGCTGATTGGACATGAAATGTGTCTCATTGGTCATGCTGGAGATGGTGGTCACAATGGCAAGGAATATAATTATGATGATGAAGATGAAGATTGTAATGATGGTGATGATTATAATGATGATGATGATGATGATGATGAAGGTCATGCTTGTACTGTAAGGACATTTTGAATAAAAGATTTGAATTTGAATCAAAGATTTAGATTTGTATTAGGTAGGATGCATGCCTACTGAGAGCACCATAGATACTGTGGATTGGAAATGAAATGTGTCGGTCATATTGAGATGGTTGTCACAGTGACCCTGTTTACATTTGTTTTTAAAATGCATCCTGGGGTGATCAAACCCCAAGTTGTCTGTTCTTTATACAGTAGAAGTGTAAACAATCAACAAAAACGCATCGTGATCCAATCCCAAGTTGTCTGTTCTTTATAGTAGAAGTGTAAACAATCAACAAAAACGCATCGTGATCCAATCACTCAAACCACTCGCGGAGGTGGTCTGACCACATGTGGTTTGACCACATGTCTTTTGCAGTGTAAATGCTAAGGCCTTCTAATGCATCCTGGACGATGGGAGTTCTAACGACTGTGATGTTGACAGTAACGGAATCTAAACACAAGTCGTCAGCAACGTCTCTAACTGCACACAGCGGATACATGTGATGTGTGACTCAGCTGACCGTTTGCGCTCGGAGCGACCAAGACACATTCTAAAACCAAATGCAGCCACGCCCAGTGATTAGAAACATCGTAAAGGGAATGATGATGATGATGATGATGATGATGATGATGATGATGATGATGATGATGATGATGGTGGTGGTGGTGGTGATGGTCATATTAGTAAGGCCATTTTGAATGCGAGATTTGTGTTACCACCTGGGGTTATATGCTGATTTATAATACACCTTTATAATACGCCTCAATAGAAGTGAAAAGCTTTCTGAGGAGAGTAATCAAAAAGAAGGATGAGCTTAGTAAAGAGTGATGATATGCATGGTGAAAGAGAGAGAGAGAGAGAGAGAGAGAAAGAGACAGAGAGAGAGAGAAAGAGACAGAAAGACACACACACAGACAGAGAGAGAGAGAGAGAGAGATGCTGTCAATGTTCTAATTGTTACTGTAAAAAAAAATTGTTATGCTGTATTTCTTGTGCTTTGGCAGCACTGTACCTACCGTCATGCTAATAAAGCAACCTTGAACTGAGCTGAATTGAGAGAGTGAAGGGCATAGGGCAATAAATGAGGAAGGGGAGTGGGAGAAAAGGATGAAGAGAGAGGGGAGAGGGAGGTGAAGAGAATTACAGTAAAAAGTGAAGATAAGAGGAGGAGGAGAAAAGAAGAGAGGAGAAACAAGAGACAAGAGGAGAGGGGGAATGGAGATGAGAAGAAGAGTGAGGAGAGGAAAGGAGGGAGGAGAAGAGGAAGGAGAGGAGAAGAGAAGAGGGAGGAGAGGAGAAAAGGAAGGAGAGGAGGATGAAGAGGAAGGAGAGGGAAAGAGGGAGGAGAGGAGAAGAGGAAGGAGAGGGAAGGAAGGAGAGGAGGATGAAGAGGGAGGAGAAGAGGAAGGAGAGGAGAAGGAAGGAGGGAGGAAAGGAGAAGAGGGAGGAGGGGAATGGAAGGAGAGGAGGAGACGATGAAAAAGAGAGAAGGAGAGGAAAGGAAGAAGAGGAGGATGAAAAGGGAGGAGAGGGAAGGAGGGAGGAGAGGAAGGAGGGATGAGAGGAGAAGAGAGAGAAGAGGGAAAGAGGGAGAGGAAGATAAAGAGGGAGGAGAGGGAAATAGGGAGAGGAGGATGAAGAGGGGGGACAGGAGAGCGGGAAGGATGGAAGGAGAGGGTTTGTGGAGTGTGACGTCTGGTACTTTGCTAGGTGACCTCTTTCTGTCCGCGGCTACGATTTTCACAGCCAGTGAATGTGGTGAACACAAATAGGCTGAGAGCTACAGCCTGCAGAAAGAGGGAGAGAGAGAGAGAGGGAGAAAGAGAGAGAAAGAGAGAGGGAGAGAGAGGGAGAAAGAGAGAGGGAGAGAGAGGGAGAGAGGCTTACACAACTATGCGTACACACGCTTACGTTTGAGCATCCACGGGATCACCAGAACATGCACTGGTATGCATGCATACAGAAATGTACTCACACACACACACACACACACCAACAAAGGCATACACACATACATGAGACAGGCAGATAGACAGACACAGAAACACACACACACACACACACACACACACACACACACACACACACACACACACACACACACACACACGCACACACACACACACACACATCTGCTGACTGAAGAGTTCCTCCGTTCGGACAGTGTCAGCAGGATCTGCAGAGTGGATGGGAATTTGGTAATAGTCCTTCTGGCTCAACAGAGCATTGCTGGCAATTTATGCATTCATCAATAACTACACAGCCAACCTGTTTCGAAGCAATAGTTACAACCAGACTGGTTATTGAGATGTTCATCTGGAAAAGCACAAGGACAATTGCTATTCACCTACATTTGTAGCTTTGTAATACTAACTGAAATATACACATAATTTATTGAGTGTTGGCAGTCTGTTATGTACATGACTAGGTCAGTATGTTTGACTATATTGCACCGGGGGATACCAATACCGACACAGCTAGACCAGGAGTGGGTTGTGTAGTGTGTGGATATAACATGTGAGTGTGTTGTGCGTGTGTGTGTGTGTGTGTGTGTGTGTTGTGCGTGTGTGTGCTTGTTAGTGAGTGTTTGTGGCTCACAACAAATGCATGCACTACTGTCATCTTACAGTATCTGGACATGGACAGACAAAAAAAAAGCACAGACACACACACACACACACACACATATATTTCCCAGCCATGCATGTGAAAAAAGGCTGCTGTGCTGGGTGATGTAATTGCTTACCCAGCATGCCGAGCGGTAAAGATGAATGGGGGGCTGTAGGCTGGCCGGGATTGGTGGACTCCTTCATGAATGAACAGGGGTGAGCCACTCTGCAAAACTGGCAGCCAGTGGGGAACCGGCTCTCATCGCTATTCAAATCAGGCTCCCCTGGCTCTCCTTCATAAGATCAGCCTCTGGAGGAAGAGAAGGAAGGTAACACACACACACACACACACACACACTGTGACGATGCTTCTTTTAGTATCTCACCAAAGAGTAGAATGGTTACCTTTATCAGTCTTAAGTAAAGAGCGAATACACTTGGGTGTTATCATGCGGTTCAACCAAAGCTGCATAATTTCATTTTACAGAGATGTTTATAATAATCAAGATTTCTCACATTTTTTCCAACATTTCTCACTTGTCACTTATATTGGTAAAGGATAAGAAAAGGAAAATGGCAGTGGATGTTTTTTTTTTCTTCTCAGAGAGTTTTCTTTAGACCTGACACCCTCCCACATTCACCAGCTGGAGGCAGACTAAGTTCATTAGGCTGGTATTTAATTACAATCACACATCTATGGTTATGCCAGCGTGCTACATCTTACTTCCTCTGGCCCAGGCAAGGGTAATTAACTGACTAAATGCAATAATTGACATGTTTAATAAACGTCCTTTATCTAAGATATTATTTTAGAACATATTTTAATATTATTATTCTGGGAGCTTTACTCATGGTCGTAAAATATGGATTTAAAGCATGTAGCAGTAATTTACAAGCATCAGCCCCTGCAACACGATGCGTTAAGAGTGGAAATTAATCTGAAGCACTAGCTTACTAAACATCGCCCACTTCTTTCAGTCGATGATTAGAGCAGGTGGCAAAACTGTCAAATGAAGATGAATGTGACATTGGTGCATTGGGGACTACAAGTTATAGCCTATCCATCCATCATACCAGAGGAGTATCCAATCAGTTGTGACTTCCTCACGAATTGTTTTGATTTCAAAGGTGCTGGTAACAATTCCAATAGACAGACAGTCTGGTTGAGAAAGACTGACAGACAGACAGTAAGAAACAGATTATGAAATCAGACTGTGATACAATAACTATCCAAGGCGCCAATGGTCACCAAACGTTACATTTTCAAGTCTGTTCCTTGGTTTATAACAGAGAAGCGCGCAGCTGTTTGCATTCGTATTTATTATTAATATTCCAACCACCGCACCTCTGATTCACAGACTCGATCATGACTAGAGTGAAGACTTTTGACGTCAGAGGGGAAAATCATCGGTAGGTCCAATGGGGGGGGGAGTACCAGCCAAGGCAGTGCCATCGGGCTGCCAACATTATTAGCAATGCTAACCAAGAAGGAGCGCGATTTTCGCAAGGACTCTGCACAAGGAATATAACATATCTGTAGAATTGTATATCGGCGTGACACACTCGGATGACAGGACTGCTGTGATCTGGTAATTTCACGTTTTCGTTTTTTGTCTTCCTTATTTCCCTCTATACGGCTGTGTCTGTTTCTTCACGTCTAGTAGTCGAGGACTGCGCTTTGGGGGAAGACGGGGCACTGCAGCGCAATGACTGAGGTATTGTTTGGTGATATATGCTCTGGGTATACTTATACGTTAGTGGTTGTTGATTGCATTAATCTCTAAAAATGTATCAAAATTACCCGCCAGTATAGCTTTATGTTGGTTTTTATGATTATTTGCCCGAGTTATCGACGTTACGGAGTCCTTAGGAGCCAACATCGTGGTGTTTTAGATAAGCGAAGCTACCAGTGAATTTGTGAATGAAACGGTGGCGCGCAGAGTTAAAATTAGCTCTTTGATTTCTGGCTGCGTATGTGGCGTCAGGCATAGGCATATGCTTACTGCTTCTTAAGACGCGCACAACGTTTTCATAAGACACCCCATATTAAGGTGGCGTGAATTATTTTTAGACCGTTTCTAAAAATAGACACATAGTGATGGGCTCGCGTTCAAGAAAACGGGTCACCCTCGTCCCAACACGGGAACAAATGCGCAGAGATGTTTTATAGTGACATTGAAAAGAAGTTGGATGCTTTGCTGTGGTTTGATATATTGGGATATATATGGGAGTTTTTAAAGTATTTTGTTGCAAGGTAACAAGGTGGAATGACCTATGGACTAAGGGAATGTCTTCATGCGAGGTGTTTGCTTGCATCCGTTGTACTTTCCCTGTGTTATACACAGAATGTGTAAGGACGTGAATCTTGAATGCGTAAAAATGCATTAGAATTGTTTGTTGTTCAGTGAAGATTTGGCTGTCTGGGACTATGCTAGTCCAACTGGGTTAAAGGAATCTCAAGGTCTCGTTGTACAAGAAAGCTATTTGTGCAGCAGTGTAATTACAGCTGTTTTCTTCTTTTTTGACACACGTTTCTCTTTGCCATCCATTTCCCCCGCTCCTCCTGCTCCCCCCTCCTCCTCCCCCTCCTCTTCCTTTCTCCATCAGCTATGATTCACTCTTTTGCTGCAGCAATGAGCAACGAACTCCAGAACACCTCCTCCTTGAATGCCGCGGGCACGTTGAATTTCCCGGACGTGCAGAACTCGTCGCCGGTGCAGACGCAGGACCTCCGGCCGCTGGCAGTCAGTCCCTGGGACATCGCTCTGTGCGTGACTGGCACGCTTATCTCCTGCGAGAACGCGATTGTCATCGCCATCCTTTTCTACACACCCACGCTGCGGGCGCCCATGTTCATCCTGATCGGGAGCCTGGCCTTCGCGGACCTGGTCGCCGGTTTGGGGCTCATTCTGAACTTCATCTTCGTCTACATCCTCAACTCGGAGCTTGTCACGCTCTTCTCAGTGGGTCTGCTCATCGCTGCTTTCTCTGCCTCCATACTCAACATCCTGGCGATCACGGTGGACCGGTACCTCTCGCTGTACAACGCGCTGACCTACCATACGGAGCGCACCGTCACGTTCACCTACGTCAGTGTGGTGGTCATCTGGCTGGTGTGTATCGTGCTGGGGCTGCTGCCGGTGCTTGGCTGGAACTGCTTGCGTAACGACGCCAGTTGCAGCATCTGCCGCCCGGTCACCAAGAGCAACGCGGTGGTGCTGGCCGTGACGTTCCTGCTCGTCTTCGCGCTTATGATGCAGCTCTACCTGCAGATCTGCAAGATCGCCTTCCGCCACGCGCAGCAGATCGCTGTGCAGAACCAGTTCATGGCCATCTCCACCACCAAAGGCGTGTGCACGCTCTCGGCCATCCTGTGCACGTTCGCCATGTGCTGGTTGCCCTTCGCCATGTACTCCATCGTGGCAGACTCCAGCTACCCAATCATATACACTTACGCAACCGTCTTGCCCGCCACGTGCAACTCTGTGATCAACCCTATCATTTATGCCTTTAGGAATCCCGACATCCAGAAATCGCTGTGGCTCGCGTGCTGCGGCTGTTTCCCCACCAACCTCTCGTTGCGACCAAGGACATCAAGTGACGTATAGATTGGGGGTCACTTTTCGTTGGCTAAGATGTTTGTATTAGCACTCTACTATGTCCGCATCACTGGGGGTAGTGTCTGCATCGAGGGTGTGACGAGTTTGTTAGGAGAAAAAAAACGAAGCAGAAAAATATGGAAGTGTACAATGAGACCTCTACGCCTTTTGTCGACCTTTTTCACGTCGCTGGTGACGACGTGTCGTGGGCCGCGGCTACAGACACTGCGTGTGCAATCCCACGCTGAACAGTTTTTTTTTTTTTTTTTGCACAAATGACTAGAGGTGTGGTTCATTGTAATATCACTTCACATTCGGTAGCACTTCTCACCGTCGGCGACAGGAGGAGAACTCGGGTTCTTCTTCGATGTAACACGAGCGCTGAAATTAAGCAGTTTAGCCAAAATATCAATCTGCACGGTTAAATGGACGAGGGTGATAGGCAGGTAAAACAACCAAATTCAGTTTAGTCTCGTCAGCTACGAACACAGGGCATACAAGCAGCCAAATAGTGTTTTCTATATTAAAACTTGATACCAATCAATATTTGGGTTAAGTGACATTCTGCCCCCCATAGGCTAGGCTATTTCAGAAATCCATACTGTGTGAATGAAAGCAAGTGTTCGCTTCTGAAGACGTGTGTCTCAACTGACATTCCAAGCTATGACGCTGTCCATTTCAATTCAGATTCAATCTGGCCGAAAAGACGTTACACATACAGAGCCTGGCAAATTATGCCACTCATAATCACTTTTTTTTTTCAAAGAAATGTGAAACGCCTCTCATGGATTCGCTAAAGCACAACGACACGGAAGATCAGGTTTTCAGACGCGGTGCCAAAGAAGTTTCAGCACCACGGAGAGCTACCCAAGAGCAGAGGCCCCGATGCCCATGCAAGGCTGCTTTTTAAACACGAGGAGCGCGTTGTTCATTTAATTATGCACGAGGAAGAGGTGAGGAGAATAGAACGAACGCACTCCAGAGAGCGGAAGTGTGTACTCTTTCTCGGGTAAAACGTTGACAATCCAGGTTTTTACACCCTTTGTAATGTATTCAAGCATATCATGCCTGCTCCCGTTTGTCTCAACGCGAGCTGATCTTATTGGTTTCTGGCATAGAATGCTTTCTTCAATCCGCCAACCAGTCGCGGGCACCAATCGCCGTTTATGACCATAGTTGAACCATTCAACGTCGCCTTTGCGATAGCTGCATGGTGTGCGTCATTTACAGACTGAAGCAAATGAACATGTCTATTTGAGGTATAGATTGATCAAGATCACATACGCCTGCAAAACATCAAAATAATTGACTTTTGAGTGTCTTGACCAGTGAGACCAGTTTTTTTTACACCTTCCTTTAGCCAAGTATAGCCCTTCGGCCATCTGAGCATTAAACCCCAATACACTGTAAGCCTAGACTGTTTTCGTTAGAGATAACAGTAAATAGTTCAACTAACAAAATATTTGTTGGCCATACTACAGCAATGCTGTGAAGTTAACCTTTACTTTTCTTTTTTCTGTGTCTATTCCCCAGAAGCAATCTCGTTTACGCGTGTTCATGCTTGATGGCAGAGTGCCACTGCCACGGGGCAGCTAGACACAGAGGTTAATGAGGATTACCTCGGCAAATGATTTCATGCGAAATGAGACGCCATCCGAGTCGCTTTAATTCGACCCGCGGTAACATGTTTTCCACGGCGAAGCTTAAGTCAATTTTGTTGCTAGAGGGCAGCTTCTCTTGGATTGCTGAAACTAAATTGGAAAACGATATAAATAGCATAGACATGCTGAAAATGAGAAGAAAAGTGGTATACGCTGAAGTCCAGCTATAATGACCTATGTGCCTGTATACGCAGGTAACCATTATCTTTAGTTGGAGAGGCGGCTTTACCACTTGCTATGGTTAACTAGTTTCTGTAGTCTTTGTGCGAAAATAGCTAAATTAACAAACTATCACTGTTTTTTTTTAAGTCACCTCTACCGTAAGGACATTGCAAATCCATTCAAAACAAGGTGAGAGAAACACATTAAAATGTAAAACAAAGAAAAAAAACTTGACTTAATATGACGCAGAGGTCACACAACTGATGTACAACGTAGGATGTCATAGTTTTTATACTATACGTTTGTAACGTGATGTTTTTTTTATTGTTATAATTTTATGTGGAGGGGAAACGGCCTATCACATGACCTTTTAAGAAACGGCGTTGTCTTATTTTGACGTGCGATATGCTCTATATCGCCGTGTACGTTGTATTCCGGCCTTATCTCGTTTCCTCGCAATAACGTTTCGGTGTGTACAGTTTATTATGTAAAAGAGAGAAAAAAATCAACCAAACCTCTTGACAGTAGGCTATTGAAAAACTATGTTGACGTGACATCAATTTTCATATTTTCTTGTCCACAGAATACCAGTAAAGAGAAACAATGGTAGAGGCCATTGTGTACTGATATCTATACATAGTTACTTACTGTATATTCCAGCAACCTGGTAAAGTCTCACGTGTTGAGCCACCTTATCGGTTTTGCTGTATACTTCACTGATGTAAAAACAATTTTGATGGAAACCTGGGGGTTCTTTTTCTTCACAAATGTGTGTTGAGGAGGCCTTTGAAAGTGTGTGTGTGTGTGTGTGTGTGTGTGAGAGAGAGAGAGAGAGAGAAAGAGAGAGAGACATCTGTTTATACCATTCAGTTCTGCTTGGAAAAGTGAGACGTGTGAGTTGATACACTGTGCCCCTTGTTCTCTCTCAACTAGATCCATTCTGTTCAATAGAAGTCTCATGGCAAGAGGCTCAACCTTCCCAGTGCCAAGCTGTATCTTCTAGTATTGTAATGCCACAAACCTAACACAGAGAGAAGCGCTGTACATTCAGTCCTGTCATGAGGACACTATCCCTGTGCTTATTTTTCTTATGCAATGCTGTATGGAAACATCTATTTTTATAATCAACATCTGAGCATGGGTTTTATGACATAGTACCTGTGTGTGTAATATTTGTGTTCTTATCAGTGGTTGGAGATTCTTGAGAGGGGTGGGGGGGTGGGGGGGGTCTGGCAATGATGAAAGTGCCATATTTTTTACCTTATCAGTGTCTTACGTTTTTCTGTAATGTATTTTTAACGTTTTGGTGGTGTATGGGGATCTGTAGTGAACATCATCACATCAAAGCTTGGGTTCACATGATATACAAAAACAAACACGAGGGAACTATTGGTTTGGTAGGATCCCACCAGAAGGTGATAGGTTGACAGCCACACGAAACCTGTAGGATACTTTCAATCGGTGGTGTCCTGATATTGGACCAGGTAGAAGCTCTCTCTCTCTCTCTCTCTCTCTCTCTCTCTCTCTCTATCCCTCTTTTCTCTCCCTCCCTCTCCATCCATCTCCTCGGAGGCAGTTGCAGGCAGGGATGGCTCAGGCAGTGTCAGAATGAGAGAGGTTGCAGATGGTGCCGGTCAGGAGATGTCAGTGATGTCAACCTGAGGCCTCACACTGACCCACGGTGGCACATGCCCACCTGTTGGCATCACAAGCATCTCGACATGAGAAAACATTTACTCAGAGATGGGAGACACGGCTTCAGAAAGTCCTACCACAAATGTGTTCCAACCATTAAGTAACAAACAGCTGATTCTTATTAGCTCAACTCTTCAGCCAGTAAGATGAGCTAATTTCTGTGAAATCACCTGTTTTAGGCGCACAGCTAGAGCCAATAAATGGTCTGACTTTTACTTTTTTGAAGCCATGGTTTCTCACCTCTGCATGTAGGGATCACCACTGGCAGTACTAGCCTAGTAGAGACACAGAGGGCATCTAGCTTCTTCTGTCTAAATGTAAGTGTAAAAAAATGTAAATCAGGTTTCTCGGCCAAGTATACATGCGTATACAAGGAATTTGGTCCCTGCATTTATCCCACCCGTGAATTAGTGAACACACAGTGAGGTGAAGCGCACACTAACCCGGAGCAGTGAGCTGCCTTGCTACAGCGGCGCTCAGGGAGCAGTAAGGGTTTAGGTGCCTTGCTCAAGGGCACTTCAGCCGTTCCTACTGGTCAGGGATCGAACCAGCAACCCTCCGGTTACAAGCCCGAAGTCCTGACCAGTAGGCCACGACTGCCCAAAAATGGCTGTTCTGTGATCAGTTGCTGACAGCAGTGATATGTATGTGACCATTGGATCCTAATCTGGAATCTGGATAAGATTTTCTGCTTAGGAAATTGCAGTGGTAGTACATTGCTTGTTGTTGTCATGTGGGAAGAGAGAGAGAGAGGGGGGAGAGAGAGAGAGAGGGAGAGAGAGAGAGAGAGAGAGAGAGAGAGAGAGAGGGGGAGAGAGAGAAGAAGGCGAGGACTAAACGAGGGTAAATAGGGGAGAGAAGCTCTTTCAGCGACTGACATAACGTCACTGACGAAACAAAAACGGGTCATCTCAAAGTCAGTTTCTTGGCACCTCTCTCCGCCACCCTGGTCTAAACCAGGCTCTTCTAAAAATACTTTCTCCCCGTAACGCAAGGCAAGAGGCAAGACATGTTTCAAATATATCTGGAGTACTTGAAATCCCTTTTCTGGTCCATTAAATCAGGTCCAGGCCACAGTTTTGATGACCGCAGTGGAGGGTACAAGTTGGATCCTGGGACAGTGGCTATGACCTTGGCCTAGTAAGAGGGACAAGCACATATATGAAAATGTGACTTGTCTTTGGTCCATTTCCCTACCTTTTGTTTGAGTTTTCAGAAAAAGATTTTTTGGGAATTTTTTTGGTTGGTTAGTAAAATGGCTTTCTAAATTCTATTTGACCGTAGATTCTGTGGATTGTTTGGATTGTCACTGGGCAATAGTGGCAGACCTGTTATTTTTCCTCTTAGAAATGATTTGTCTATGGAGGCACAAGATGCAGGAGGACCTTCTTTCTTAGGAACTGTGGAAAAACAGTTTCTTACCAATTACAGAGCTAAACTCTCCTGCTGATTGTACCTACCTATTGTCTGTAGTTTTAATCTCCACTGGATGTTACAGGTTACTACACTTTATATAGAGGAGTTAGAAATATCAAAGTTTGTTGGTCACCCTGCGTTTAAAGATTGTGCTGAATCACATGTCCTTATTTGAGGTATATGTGGGGATTGGGGAAGGGAATGTATGGTTCATAAAACTGTGATGTAGATACGCACATGTTGGTGTGTTTTCATTTATTTACTTGTTGTTATTTGTTTCCGTTTGTTTTTATTGTGAATTCAAATCTGATGACAATGCACTTTATGAGAGGAAACATGATACACATTGCACTGTACGTGTCGAATGTACTCCTTGATGAAAATTATTTATTTTTATTACTGTAAATATAAAAATGGAAGAAAAAAAAGAGAAGACGAAAATAATACTTTATGAAATAAAATATGAAAACAATTCTGGTTGTACTGAGCGTGTTGTTTTGTGGTATTGTGGTGGTGTGTTTGCATGTCTGTGCTCCGGTGTAAGGAACCGTAGAGATTTAAAAGAGAACTGCATTAATAATTGAGGTCCTCCCGCTTACACAACACGCTCTCTTCCAGTCAGGGTCGATAAAATGCAGCGCTCAGAGCATGAGGAGCACTATCTAGCCAACGGAAGGCGAGGGAAGTGAGGTAACGAGAAACCGACCGTAGCTTACTACCGTCTGCGCCCTGAGAAGAGAAGTTTGCAATGCAGCGTGTGGGTGCAAATTAAAAAAAAATTCCAAATGACAGCCTGTAAAAGTCGATCGTAGGCTAAAGCAAGCGGTGGGTATTTGCTTAGACTACTGCAATTGTCGAGGGTTTTGCGTTGGTCAGGCAACACGACACTGGCTGACAGGTTTTCATCATATTTAGATATCGATAAGGTCCCACATGTGGACCACAGCAAGACTGCCTACATCTCCGCGTAGGCTACTAGTGCGGGATCATCGAAGGCAGATTAGTAAAAACGAATGCTAAAAAATAAAATAGCATAGCCTACATTTATTCATGAGGTGATATAAATTAGGCTACATCGGAATGGTGATAGCACATGAGATTTATGATGTAATTGGTAGGATCAAAAATAAATTATTCCAGTCATAGTTGGTGACAATCTTACATGGTAATAACGGGTAGACTATGATTTTTGTAGGGCAGCGGACCTGAAACAACTATTACTGTGAAACCGTAACTGTTTGATAAACGCTGAGGTCCGTCGCCGTTGTAAGAAGGGTTCAGACAGCCAGACAGCTTTGACCACACAGACAGAATGTCTAATGCCACGACAGAGCGACAGACACGCCGACGGGCACACATCGCACCCCGCTTTCCTTCAGTTATGACGCAATGGGGCTGGGGTTGAGGGGGTTTGAGCACCCGCAGACAGCGTTCACCTCCAAGGACGTGAGTCGAGAGACAATTTCATTATGTAACGGCTCCGCCTGCTGGTGAAAAATCGAAACCGCAGAACGACACAAGAGGGAGAAACGATGCGCGGGGAAGACTGCACGAAGATGCAATCCACCCACGCTCACCGCCCCCACTCTCTATCACCCACACACCTACACACAGACGCACCCACGCACATGAATCACGGAATGAACTCCCCTGGGCTGCGACAAGACCGTCATTCTCCACCAGTGTACTGTAGGAGGGCACAGTGGGCGACACTATCACCCCCTCAATGGTCGTGAGTCACTGCTCAGCGGTAGCGTGCAAGAACAAACCGAAGCAGTGAGATGATTGCCGACGCCATAATAACGCGAAGTTCGGAGGCTGGGCGTACGCGGAAAATCATCATATCTGACAATGGGGTTGCAGCATACTCAGAAGTGACACAGCAGTTATTAAAACACACTCAGAGCAGTCACTTAAGTTTCAAACCCAACCACATACAACCCCATTCACAAACCTACCAGCAAGCTAAAGGCAGGATAACCTCACCATCAACAATGCTCTCATATCCTTTCTGAGCATGACTCATCATTTCATACTGCTTCTCTCCTTTTCAATCAACCCAAAACCCCCATAACTCCCCTCATTCATCACTCCCCCCCACTGCCACCACCTCACACCTGTAATGGAGGGAATTGGGGCTCAGCATCCCTAGGAATAGACTAATAGGACTCAGGGAGAGAGAGAGAAAGAGAGAGATGGTGGCACAGGATGGCAGGGTGGCAATGACACTGCCCGACGTGACGCACAAGGATGCAGACGTTGACGTCAAGATGAGCCAGTGCCACTTCTGGTGTGGGCGGGCGTGTGTGTGTGTGTGTGTGTGTGGGGGGGGGGGGGGGTGGTACAGGGTGACATGTACAGATTGAAGTTGAGGGCCCCTTGTTTTTTCTTAATGCTTTTCCAGAGAATACCAAAGATGTAACACTTATTTTGCACTCAATCTAAGAAAGAAAGGCAGATTCTAAGCTGATGATGACCTTTGACCTTCAGAAAAGGGCATCAAAGGGTGTCATTAAAAACCATCATCCTTCTCACTGAACTTTGTTAATATCTAGCTATACAAATGAGTTGTCATAGCCTATTAAAACTATTGTTTTATTACTACAAATCTAAGTATTTATATAAAGATGATGTTACAATGCAACTGTTTCCACAGATTGATTGATGACTGTCCACTGGTAATTAAATCCTTATTATCCACTCATTCCAAACCAATCTATGCACAGCCTACTTACTAGGTGTAAACACAATAACTATTGAGGATGCACAGCCTACTTACTAGGTGTACACACAATAACTATTGAGGATGCACAGCCTACTTACTAGATACACACAATAACTATTGAGGATGCACAGCCTACTTACTAGGTGTACACACAATAACTATTGAGGATGCATAGCCTACTTACTAGGTGTAAACACAATAACTATTGAGGATGCATAGCCTACTTACTAGGTGTACACACAATAACTATTGAGGATGCATAGCCTACTTACTAGGTGTACACACAATAACTATTGAGGATGCATAGCCTACTTACTAGGTGTAAACACAATAACTACTTAGGATGCACAGCCTACTTACTAGGTGTAAACACAATAACTATTGAGGATGCACAGCCTACTTACTAGGTGTACACACAATAACTACTTAGGATGCACAGCCTACTTACTAGGTGTACACAAAATAACTATTGAGGATGCACAGCCTACTTACTAGGTGTACACACAATAACTATTGAGGATGCACAGCCTACTTACTAGGTGTACACACAATAACTATTGAGGATGCACAGCCTACTTACTAGGTGTAAACACAATAACTATTGAGGATGCACAGCCTACTTACTAGGTGTAAACACAATAACTATTGAGGATGCATAGCCTACTTACTAGGTGTAAACACAATAACTATTGAGGATGCATAGCCTACTTACTAGGTGTAAACACAATAACTATTGAGGATGTATAGCCTACTTACTAGGTGTACAAAATAACTATTGAGGATGCATAGCCTACTTACTAGGTGTAAACACAATAACTATTGAGGATGCACAGCCTACTTACTAGGTGTACACACAATAACTATTGAGGATGCACAGCCTACTTACTAGGTACACAAAATAACTATTGAGGATGCACAGCCTACTTACTAGGTGTACACACAATAACTATTGAGGATGCACAGCCTACTTACTAGGTGTAAACACAATAACTATTGAGGATGCATAGCCTACTTACTAGGTGTAAACACAATAACTATTGAGGATGCACAGCCTACTTACTAGATGTACACAATAACTATTGAGGATGCACAGCCTACTTACTAGATGTACACAATAACTATTGAGGATGCACAGCCTACTTACTAGGTACACAAAATAACTATTGAGGATGCACAGCCTACTTACTAGGTGTACAAAATAACTATTGAGGATGCACAGCCTACTTACTAGGTGTACACACAATAACTATTGAGGATGCATAGCCTACTTACTAGGTGTAAACACAATAACTACTTAGGATGTATAGCCTACTTACTAGGTGTAAACACAATAACTATTGAGGATGCACAGCCTACTTACTAGGTGTACACACAATAACTATTGAGGATGCACAGCCTACTTACTAGGTACACACAATAACTATTGAGGATGCATAGCCTACTTACTAGGTGTACACACAATAACTATTGAGGATGCACAGCCTACTTACTAGGTGTACACACAATAACTATTGAGGATGCACAGCCTACTTACTAGGTGTACACACAATAACTATTGAGGATGCATAGCCTACTTACTAGGTGTAAACACAATAACTACTGAGGATGCATAGCCTACTTACTAGGTGTAAACACAATAACTATTGAGGATGCATAGCCTACTTACTAGGTATACACACAATAACTACTTAGGATGCATAGCCTACTTACTAGGTGTACACACAATAACTACTGAGGATGCATAGCCTACTTACTAGGTGTAAACACAATAACTACTGAGGATGCATAGCCTACTTACTAGGTGTAAACACAATAACTATTGAGGATGCATAGCCTACTTACTAGATATACACAATAACTATTGAGGATGCATAGCCTACTTACTAGGTGTACACACAATAACTATTGAGGATGCATAGCCTACTTACTAGGTGTACACACAATAACTATTGAGGATGTATAGCCTACTTACTAGGTACACACAATAACTATTGAGGATGCATAGCCTACTTACTAGGTGTACACACAATAACTACTTAGGATGCATAGCCTACTTACTAGGTGTACACAATAACTATTGAGGATGCACAGCCTACTTACTAGGTGTACACACAATAACTATTGAGGATGCATAGCCTACTTACTAGGTGTACACACAATAACTATTGAGGATGCATAGCCTACTTACTAGGTGTACACAATAACTATTGAGGATGCATAGCCTACTTACTAGGTGTACACACAATAACTACTTAGGATGCACAGCCTACTTACTAGGTAAACACAATAACTATTGAGGATGCATAGCCTACTTACTAGGTGTAAACACAATAACTATTGAGGATGCATAGCCTACTTACTAGATACACAAAATAACTATTGAGGATGCATAGCCTACTTACTAGATACACACAATAACTATTGAGGATGCATAGCCTACTTACTAGATACACACAATAACTATTGAGGATGCATAGCCTACTTACTAGATACACACAATAACTATTGAGGATGCATAGCCTACTTACTAGATACACACAATAACTATTGAGGATGTATAGCCTACTTACTAGGTGTAAACACAATAACTATTGAGGATGCATAGCCTACTTACTAGGTGTACACACAATAACTATTGAGGATGCATAGCCTACTTACTAGGTGTAAACACAATAACTATTGAGGATGCATAGCCTACTTACTAGGTACACACAATAACTATTGAGGATGCATAGCCTACTTACTAGGTGTACACACAATAACTATTGAGGATGCATAGCCTACTTACTAGGTACACACAATAACTATTGAGGATGTATAGCCTACTTACTAGGTGTAAACACAATAACTATTGAGGATGCATAGCCTACTTACTAGGTGTAAACACAATAACTATTGAGGATGCATAGCCTACTTACTAGGTGTACACACAATAACTACTTAGGATGCACAGCCTACTTACTAGGTATACACACAATAACTACTTAGGATGCACAGCCTACTTACTAGGTGTACACACAATAACTATTGAGGATGCATAGCCTACTTACTAGGTGTAAACACAATAACTATTGAGGATGCATAGCCTACTTACTAGGTACACACAATAACTATTGAGGATGCATAGCCTACTTACTAGGTGTACACACAATAACTATTGAGGATGCATAGCCTACTTACTAGGTACACACAATAACTATTGAGGATGTATAGCCTACTTACTAGGTGTAAACACAATAACTATTGAGGATGCATAGCCTACTTACTAGGTGTAAACACAATAACTATTGAGGATGCATAGCCTACTTACTAGGTGTAAACACAATAACTATTGAGGATGCATAGCCTACTTACTAGGTACACACAATAACTATTGAGGATGCATAGCCTACTTACTAGGTACACACAATAACTATTGAGGATGCATAGCCTACTTACTAGGTGTAAACACAATAACTATTGAGGATGTATAGCCTACTTACTAGGTGTACACACAATAACTATTGAGGATGCACAGCCTACTTACTAGGTGTAAACACAATAACTATTGAGGATGCACAGCCTACTTACTAGGTGTAAACACAATAACTATTGAGGATGCACAGCCTACTTACTAGGTGTAAACACAATAACTATTGAGGATGCACAGCCTACTTACTAGGTGTAAACACAATAACTATTGAGGATGCACAGCCTACTTACTAGGTGTAAACACAATAACTATTGAGGATGCACAGCCTACTTACTAGGTGTAAACACAATAACTACTTAGGATGCACAGCCTACTTACTAGGTGTAAACACAATAACTACTTAGGATGCATAGCCTACTTACTAGGTGTACACACAATAACTATTGAGGATGCATAGCCTACTTACTAGGTGTAAACACAATAACTATTGAGGATGCATAGCCTACTTACTAGGTGTAAACACAATAACTATTGAGGATGCATAGCCTACTTACTAGGTGTAAACACAATAACTATTGAGGATGCATAGCCTACTTACTAGGTGTAAACACAATAACTATTGAGGATGCATAGCCTACTTACTAGGTGTAAACACAATAACTATTGAGGATGTATAGCCTACTTACTAGGTGTAAACACAATAACTACTTAGGATGCACAGCCTACTTACTAGGTGTAAACACAATAACTATTGAGGATGCACAGCCTACTTACTAGGTGTAAACACAATAACTATTGAGGATGCACAGCCTACTTACTAGGTATACACACAATAACTATTGAGGATGCATAGCCTACTTACTAGGTATACACACAATAACTATTGAGGATGCACAGCCTACTTACTAGGTGTAAACACAATAACTACTTAGGATGCACAGCCTACTTACTAGGTGTAAACACAATAACTACTTAGGATGCACAGCCTACTTACTAGGTGTAAACACAATAACTACTTAGGATGCACAGCCTACTTACTAGGTGTACACACAATAACTACTTAGGATGCACAGCCTACTTACTAGGTGTACACACAATAACTATTGAGGATGCATAGCCTATTTACTAGGTGTAAACACAATAACTACTTAGGATGTATAGCCTACTTACTAGGTACACACAATAACTATTGAGGATGCATAGCCTACTTACTAGGTACACACAATAACTATTGAGGATGCATAGCCTACTTACTAGGTATACACACAATAACTACTTAGGATGTATAGCCTACTTACTAGGTGTAAACACAATAACTATTGAGGATGCACAGCCTATTTACTAGGTGTAAACACAATAACTATTGAGGATGCATAGCCTACTTACTAGGTGTAAACACAATAACTATTGAGGATGCACAGCCTATTTACTAGGTGTAAACACAATAACTATTGAGGATGCATAGCCTACTTACTAGGTGTAAACACAATAACTATTGAGGATGCATAGCCTACTTACTAGGTGTAAACACAATAACTACTTAGGATGTATAGCCTACTTACTAGGTACACACAATAACTATTGAGGATGCATAGCCTACTTACTAGGTACACACAATAACTATTGAGGATGCATAGCCTACTTACTAGGTATACACACAATAACTACTTAGGATGTATAGCCTACTTACTAGGTGTAAACACAATAACTATTGAGGATGCACAGCCTATTTACTAGGTGTAAACACAATAACTATTGAGGATGCATAGCCTACTTACTAGGTGTAAACACAATAACTATTGAGGATGTATAGCCTACTTACTAGGTACACACAATAACTATTGAGGATGCATAGCCTACTTACTAGGTACACACAATAACTATTGAGGATGCATAGCCTACTTACTAGGTATACACACAATAACTACTTAGGATGTATAGCCTACTTACTAGGTGTAAACACAATAACTATTGAGGATGCATAGCCTACTTACTAGGTGTACACACAATAACTATTGAGGATGCATAGCCTACTTACTAGGTGTACACACAATAACTATTGAGGATGAATAGCCTACTTACTAGGTGTAAACACAATAACTATTGAGGATGCATAGCCTACTTACTAGGTACACACAATAACTATTGAGGATGCACAGCCTACTTACTAGGTATACACACAATAACTATTGAGGATGCACAGCCTACTTACTAGGTATACACACAATAACTATTGAGGATGCATAGCCTACTTACTAGGTATACACACAATAACTATTGAGGATGCATAGCCTACTTACTAGGTGTACACACAATAACTATTGAGGATGCATAGCCTACTTACTAGGTGTACACACAATAACTATTGAGGATGCATAGCCTATTTACTAGGTGTAAACACAATAACTATTGAGGATGCATAGCCTACTTACTAGGTGTACACACAATAACTATTGAGGATGCATTGCCTATTTACTAGGTACACAAAATAACTATTGAGGATGCATAGCCTACTTACTAGGTACACAAAATAACTATTGAGGATGCATAGCCTACTTACTAGGTATACACACAATAACTACTTAGGATGCACAGCCTACTTACTAGGTGTAAACACAATAACTATTGAGGATGCATAGCCTATTTACTAGGTACACAAAATAACTATTGAGGATGCATAGCCTACTTACTAGGTATACACACAATAACTACTTAGGATGTATAGCCTACTTACTAGGTGTAAACACAATAACTATTGAGGATGCATAGCCTATTTACTAGGTGTAAACACAATAACTATTGAGGATGCATAGCCTACTTACTAGGTATACACACAATAACTACTTAGGATGTATAGCCTACTTACTAGGTATACACACAATAACTATTGAGGATGCATAGCCTATTTACTAGGTACACAAAATAACTATTGAGGATGCATAGCCTACTTACTAGGTATACACACAATAACTACTTAGGATGTATAGCCTACTTACTAGGTGTACACACAATAACTATTGAGGATGCATAGCCTATTTACTAGGTACACAAAATAACTATTGAGGATGCATAGCCTACTTACTAGGTATACACACAATAACTACTTAGGATGTATAGCCTACTTACTAGGTGTAAACACAATAACTATTGAGGATGCATAGCCTATTTACTAGGTACACAAAATAACTATTGAGGATGCATAGCCTACTTACTAGGTATACACACAATAACTACTTAGGATGTATAGCCTACTTACTAGGTGTACACACAATAACTATTGAGGATGCATAGCCTATTTACTAGGTACACAAAATAACTATTGAGGATGCATAGCCTACTTACTAGGTATACACACAATAACTACTTAGGATGTATAGCCTACTTACTAGATATACACACAATAACTATTGAGGATGCATAGCCTACTTACTAGGTACACACAATAACTATTGAGGATGCATAGCCTACTTACTAGGTACACACAATAACTATTGAGGATGCATAGCCTATTTACTAGGTGTAAACACAATAACTATTGAGGATGCATAGCCTACTTACTAGGTGTACACACAATAACTATTGAGGATGCATAGCCTATTTACTAGGTGTAAACACAATAACTATTGAGGATGCATAGCCTACTTACTAGGTATACACACAATAACTACTTAGGATGTATAGCCTACTTACTAGGTATACACACAATAACTATTGAGGATGCATAGCCTATTTACTAGGTACACAAAATAACTATTGAGGATGCATAGCCTACTTACTAGGTATACACACAATAACTACTTAGGATGTATAGCCTACTTACTAGGTGTACACACAATAACTATTGAGGATGCATAGCCTATTTACTAGGTACACAAAATAACTATTGAGGATGCATAGCCTACTTACTAGGTATACACACAATAACTACTTAGGATGTATAGCCTACTTACTAGGTGTACACACAATAACTATTGAGGATGCATAGCCTATTTACTAGGTACACAAAATAACTATTGAGGATGCATAGCCTACTTACTAGGTATACACACAATAACTACTTAGGATGTATAGCCTACTTACTAGGTGTACACACAATAACTATTGAGGATGCATAGCCTATTTACTAGGTACACAAAATAACTATTGAGGATGCATAGCCTACTTACTAGGTATACACACAATAACTACTTAGGATGTATAGCCTACTTACTAGGTGTAAACACAATAACTATTGAGGATGCATAGCCTACTTACTAGGTACACAAAATAACTATTGAGGATGCATAGCCTACTTACTAGGTATACACACAATAACTACTTAGGATGTATAGCCTACTTACTAGGTGTAAACACAATAACTATTGAGGATGCATAGCCTATTTACTAGGTACACAAAATAACTATTGAGGATGCATAGCCTACTTACTAGGTATACACACAATAACTACTTAGGATGTATAGCCTACTTACTAGGTGTACACACAATAACTATTGAGGATGCATAGCCTATTTACTAGGTACACAAAATAACTATTGAGGATGCATAGCCTACTTACTAGGTATACACACAATAACTACTTAGGATGTATAGCCTACTTACTAGATATACACACAATAACTATTGAGGATGCATAGCCTACTTACTAGGTACACACAATAACTATTGAGGATGCATAGCCTACTTACTAGGTATACACACAATAACTACTTAGGATGTATAGCCTACTTACTAGATATACACACAATAACTATTGAGGATGCATAGCCTACTTACTAGGTACACACAATAACTATTGAGGATGCATAGCCTATTTACTAGGTGTAAACACAATAACTATTGAGGATGCATAGCCTACTTACTAGGTGTACACACAATAACTATTGAGGATGCATAGCCTATTTACTAGGTGTAAACACAATAACTATTGAGGATGCATAGCCTACTTACTAGGTATACACACAATAACTACTTAGGATGTATAGCCTACTTACTAGGTATACACACAATAACTATTGAGGATGCATAGCCTATTTACTAGGTACACAAAATAACTATTGAGGATGCATAGCCTACTTACTAGGTATACACACAATAACTACTTAGGATGTATAGCCTACTTACTAGGTGTACACACAATAACTATTGAGGATGCATAGCCTATTTACTAGGTACACAAAATAACTATTGAGGATGCATAGCCTACTTACTAGGTATACACACAATAACTACTTAGGATGTATAGCCTACTTACTAGGTGTACACACAATAACTATTGAGGATGCATAGCCTATTTACTAGGTACACAAAATAACTATTGAGGATGCATAGCCTACTTACTAGGTATACACACAATAACTACTTAGGATGTATAGCCTACTTACTAGGTGTAAACACAATAACTATTGAGGATGCATAGCCTACTTACTAGGTACACAAAATAACTATTGAGGATGCATAGCCTACTTACTAGGTATACACACAATAACTACTTAGGATGTATAGCCTACTTACTAGGTGTAAACACAATAACTATTGAGGATGCATAGCCTATTTACTAGGTACACAAAATAACTATTGAGGATGCATAGCCTACTTACTAGGTATACACACAATAACTACTTAGGATGTATAGCCTACTTACTAGGTGTACACACAATAACTATTGAGGATGCATAGCCTATTTACTAGGTACACAAAATAACTATTGAGGATGCATAGCCTACTTACTAGGTATACACACAATAACTACTTAGGATGTATAGCCTACTTACTAGATATACACACAATAACTATTGAGGATGCATAGCCTACTTACTAGGTACACACAATAACTATTGAGGATGCATAGCCTATTTACTAGGTGTAAACACAATAACTATTGAGGATGCATAGCCTACTTACTAGGTGTACACACAATAACTATTGAGGATGCATAGCCTATTTACTAGGTGTAAACACAATAACTATTGAGGATGCATAGCCTACTTACTAGGTATACACACAATAACTACTTAGGATGTATAGCCTACTTACTAGGTATACACACAATAACTATTGAGGATGCATAGCCTATTTACTAGGTACACAAAATAACTATTGAGGATGCATAGCCTACTTACTAGGTATACACACAATAACTACTTAGGATGTATAGCCTACTTACTAGGTGTACACACAATAACTATTGAGGATGCATAGCCTATTTACTAGGTACACAAAATAACTATTGAGGATGCATAGCCTACTTACTAGGTATACACACAATAACTACTTAGGATGTATAGCCTACTTACTAGGTGTACACACAATAACTATTGAGGATGCATAGCCTATTTACTAGGTACACAAAATAACTATTGAGGATGCATAGCCTACTTACTAGGTATACACACAATAACTACTTAGGATGTATAGCCTACTTACTAGGTGTACACACAATAACTATTGAGGATGCATAGCCTATTTACTAGGTACACAAAATAACTATTGAGGATGCATAGCCTACTTACTAGGTATACACACAATAACTACTTAGGATGTATAGCCTACTTACTAGGTGTAAACACAATAACTATTGAGGATGCATAGCCTACTTACTAGGTACACAAAATAACTATTGAGGATGCATAGCCTACTTACTAGGTATACACACAATAACTACTTAGGATGTATAGCCTACTTACTAGGTGTAAACACAATAACTATTGAGGATGCATAGCCTATTTACTAGGTACACAAAATAACTATTGAGGATGCATAGCCTACTTACTAGGTATACACACAATAACTACTTAGGATGTATAGCCTACTTACTAGGTGTACACACAATAACTATTGAGGATGCATAGCCTATTTACTAGGTACACAAAATAACTATTGAGGATGCATAGCCTACTTACTAGGTATACACACAATAACTACTTAGGATGTATAGCCTACTTACTAGATATACACACAATAACTATTGAGGATGCATAGCCTACTTACTAGGTACACACAATAACTATTGAGGAGGTACATTTGTTATAACAGTTAATATAAGGTAAATCAATATCCATAGAATTAGAGATGACTACAACTTCTTACTACTGTACACACACGGCTAATTACAATGACGGGGAAGGTGTAATTACAACGACAGGAAAGGTGTAACGTCACTCAAAGAGCAAAGTGTCTCGAGCATGAACCGCAGCCATCGAGTGACGTGGGAGGGTTGAGGTGAGGTTGATGTTTTTGCTTAAGATCTTGCTAATGGTAGTATATTAGTAAATTGATTTTGCCTCGTTATAAAATTACCTTTAGTTAGAATTTAGAATTTGCCTGCAAATTTGGGCCTACACAGTTATTCATCATCACGATCATACACGACATGTGATATAAACGGTTACCTCCTATTTTGTGCTGTTCCTGGTAGTGTTGTAATGATCTCGAGATCCTCTGTGATATAGGTCATCAAACTTTTCTGTTTCAATATGACAATAATACTGTATATACATTACCAGCAAACACATTATTTCATTCGAATGTTCCAAAGGGACTGAGAAGATGCAAAGGGGCTTAGGGCGCTCTGGAGACTTCAGATAATTCCTTGCTCAGGTGCTCTTCTGCGACGGGTGAAGAGAGAATCCAAAGAAAAAAGAATTTGCAGAGGCTCTCTGAGGTAGAAAAGGTATAAAAAAGCCTTTAATTTCTCATGGCAAGAACTGATTAAAAGCACATGGGCCTACGTGTTACGGCCATATTGGCCTTCGTCAGGGCATGAACGAAATTTGAATGAAATGTCATGCCATGACGAAGGCCAATATGGTCGTAATGCATTTTCAAAAGGTGATACTAAACACACATAAAAATAAACATTAAAAATAGTCTAATATCTACTGATCTGGAGGACAGACATCGTGTATGGGTAATAACTCAATTCTCATAAGAGTCAAAATTGTCTTTATATTTGTTTTTATTAACTATTAATTCATACATGCATATTTGCCTACCATTTGTTCTATAAGATACATAGATGTTATTTGTTTTTTTTTCTTCTTGTTCTTCTTCATCTTCAATATTCTAAATATCCAATGTTTACAAGCAGTCTTGCCAAAAACAAGCATACAACAAAGTTTGTTAAAAACAAAAACAAAAAAGACTTCCGTAAAAACTGCACAAACTTGCAGGCCAAACATACAACACAATATACTGTAGCTTCCGAAAGGAAGCTGGCTACGACGAGAAGTAGCAGAGTCCTTTTTTTTGTGCAGCTACTCAATTACTCTGTGGCACATGTAAGCAATAATAATAATAATAATAATAATAATATTTTGTTTGTGCTCTCCCTCAGTACAGCTCCACACATTTTAACCACAGGTTGTCCAGAGAGGAGGCTGACTGCCCGTAGGCATGTGGGATGGGTGGAGAAAAGGCAAGGAGCTGTCCGGCCCGCTGTGGGATTCATGGGGGTTGCCAGGTCCACCTAGATACAGACTCTTTTACACCTGAGAAGTGAACTATTTCTATGTTTTGGAGAGGTTGGAGAGTTGAATAAAAATGCTTTTATTTGTTAAGGAGTCCAAAGGAATGTCTGGACAATGCCTTCTTTAAGCCCAATTCTACTGACTTTAGATTCTCTGAACCCGCACATTTGGTAAGAGTGGGAAAGAAAAGAAAAAAAAAAACACACTGCAGAAAAGGAGGATTTCCACAGAGGATCTGGCAACCCCACTCTACATAAGCTGTCTGCTGCAGAGCTGTTGTGTATGCCCAGGTAGCTATGGGCTTGATTCAGAGACGTACTGCTCTGTTCCAGCAGGTAAGCTCACCAGACAAGTACGTGGGCAGACACAGGTATGTCCGGGTCTCTGAATCTTGCTATTGACTGACATCTGCACTGCACCTCTGTTAGCAATCGTTCCTCCCTCCACACCTGGTTAAAGTCACTGCGTGAGAGGTAATGTTAAAGCAATGCTAATCAAACGTTACAGCAAAACAGACCACAGACTGGATGGTTAGGCTAGACCCTGCTTCCCCAATTGAAGAGGTTTATTTTGTAGTAACCACTGCCTGGCTGGGTGTTTTCCGCTCTAATGCACAGCCACTTAGCAAAAGATCCAAAAATATTACGCAGAACCAGTTTTATGGTTGCTGTAATTGTGTTATCATCTACACAGTCAGTGGATAGTTAACACTGGTAATACTGGTATTGTTGGTTTCCAATGGCAATGGTCAACTATTCAGTTACGCATGCAGTTATCAAGATATGAAGAAACTTCAGAGTATTCTGAGGTGAGTTATATCTTGATAATTGATCAATCAGAACTGAGCGTGCTTAAGGAATCATAGTGTCTATACTTGGCTATAGTGTCTATACTTGGCTAAGTCGGCCTCGCTTTGTTAATCAAGAGTAGACATAACCAGGTGTGACAGAGAGGGAACAGACAGACAGACAGACAGACAGACCCCTTTTGTCCCCAGGGGACAAAGTGATTTGAATTTAATTGAATTGAGACAGCACAGAGGGCAGTGAATGAAGGGTTAATTAACCCCACTGAAATGCTTCGCACAGTGTTTCAGGTTAAACTACAAGCCTTGTTTTTCACCACAGACAATCCTATCTGTAGGTGCAGCTCTAAAGAATGACAGACTCAAAGATAGATAGACAGATACAGAAAGAGAGAGAGAGAGAGAGAGAGAGAGAGAGAGATGACTGAAGCAGATGCAGTGGTATGCCCCCAACCCCATTCCCATATGCTACTGTAGCACTCCTAAACCCAGCTCCAACCACTCAACCCTCCGTATCTTCCATCTCTGCCTCCTCTAATGAACCCCAACTGAATTTTAACAGCACTCTGGAGTAGTAGCAGCGGCAGGTAAAATGAGTCAGGCAAGAGAACGACCTTAAAAACAACCTTGTGAACGACCTTGACCTTGTGAGAACCCAAACACATCGGATTGTTCTTGTCTATGAGAAAATATATACGTAGATGACATTAACTAAATCAAATATTTAATAATTGTTAAGACCACATATTAAAAATGTCTCAACTACCACCAGGTGGTGCTAGAGGTCAGGGAGAGAAGGAGCGCATGGAGATGCTGAGACGACGCTGGGAACTTAACCAAGAGGCGCTGCGTTACAGTGTGGTGGTTGTACTCAAGCTTGTAAATGATGTGATGAAGGCAAGATTAACAAGTTAGTGTACTTCAGAGGACACCTTCTTTCTCTGCCCATTTTGTTGTACACTTCTGGACTTCATGGACATTCACAGTTCTGGTTTAAAATAGTTGAAAAGAAGTTGTCCAAGTTGGACTTTCAGTCAACAACAGCACTTTTTGCAGACTATAATGGACACTTTTTTGCATGACAGACAGTGTAGAGTGTGACTGTTTTAACAGTGCCCACGTTTGTGAGCTGATTAGATGTATTTCACATTCCTCTTAAAAGCAGATTCATCATCAACATAATAAACCCTAACAAATGCACTGCACACCGATTGCTGCCTACTTCACTTGTGGCACTAATAATAATAATAATAATAATAATAATAATAATAATAATAATAATAATAATATAATAATAGTGACAAATCTTTTTCATTTGAAGCTAAATAAAGTCTACCTTCATTAGGAAAGACCATCAAAAGGCCGATGGCATATACTACTACCTAATGCAAACTGAAGAGACTTAAAACTTAGGTACGTCTTACCGATTGTCCAGACATATAATCACAGTAGCTTGTTTATACTTGGTAGCTTTATAATTCACATTTTCAGAGATAAATAAATAAGAGTTAGATAAAGATATTGCTTCAAAATAAGGTGGCTACCAATTAAATGCTTTTTGATCACAGACATTTCCATAGAAAGAACAAAAAATAAGCAAAATATGTTTTTCCTCTTTGTCTTTCTGTGCTTCAGGTGACCTTTTCATATTTTGACACAATTGATTTTTTAGTTCCATTGTACAGCTCATACTGTGTGTTGCTGGGATGTGAAGCCGGCCACAGTATACATTCATATCCTGTGTCACACATACATCACTTCCTCAAACTTCACAGCTTCTGTTACAGTTAGAGGCCACTGGACTAAAATTAGTGTTGCTATGGACGACCAGTCGGCAGTTCAAAAGATGGTGAGGTCATTCTAGAATGTTAGTCACCAGATCTGAGCGACGCATGATCGTGTCTACACACAGCATGAAATTATGCGTATATCTTTGTGTGTGTATGAGTGTAATGCATGTGTGTGTGTTGTGTGTTGTGTGTTGTGTGTGTGTGTGTGTGTGTGTGTGTGTGTGTGTGTGTGTGTGTGTGTGTGTGTGTGTGTGTATGACATGTACACATGAGAGCTTACAAAAGCCTACCGATACTCTATACGGATTAAGACTTTAATTTAAATTTAAGTGTTTTGAACGACAGGCAATTCTACAGCTGTATGTGATGATCCTTCCCCTGGTGTCAAACAGAGAGATGCAAAACAACCACCTATAACAGATGCCCTCTCCTGACCACCAGTTATTGTGGGTTGTCAGAGAGGCCCCTCGTCCAGCTATGTGAAATTATATGTACACGTGTGTGTAACAATATCTGAGTCTTTGTGTGTGACTGTGATTGAGACCTCCCTATAAACCTCGTCTTGTAATCGGTTTACAAGAGGAGTGAGATCATTGATGGGGAGATTGGTGACATATGAAGACACACACACGTGACACACACACACACACACAGCGTTGCGCTACGTGACCTTGACCTTCACAACGACCTTTCACGGCAGTTCCATAAACTTCCTGCTGCTTTTGCCAGCACACTTCCTGGATCATATCCACAATCCTCTTCCCACATCATCCTTCTCCTCCTCCTCCTCCTCCTCCTCGTTCTCTTCCTCCTCAATCATTCAGCCTTTCCTCTCTCTCAGCCTTCTCCCGCTCCTCTCAGTCGGACCATTCGTTCTCGTCCAGCTCGGAGTCGTCGTCGGACTCGCTGTACTCCACAGCGATGCGGCGGGACAGGATGGTGGCCACGTCGTTGCCCACTGGCTCCTTCTTGGCCTCTTGCTCACGTTGCTCCTGCACCTTACGCAGCTGGATACCTGAGAGAGAGAGAGAGAGAGAGAGAGAGAGAGAGAGAGAGAGAGAGAGAGAGAGAGAGAGAGAAAGATAAATAAAGAAAGACAAAGAAGAAGGGAGTTTGAGAGAGAGAAAGGAGGGAAAGAGAGAAGGAGAGAAAAAGAGGGGAAAGGAAGAAAGACAGAGAGATAGAAGGGTGTGAGAGTGGGAAGGAGGAGATAGAGAGAGAGAGGAATAAAAAGAGAGAAGGAGGGGGAAGGAAGGAAGGCAGAGTGAGAGAAGGGTGTGAGAGTGGGAAAGGGAGAGAGAGAGTGAGGGAGATGGGGGGGGTAGAAAGTTGAGAACGAGACAGAGAGAGGGATGAAAGCAGAGGACAGAGAGACAAATAATGGAGAGGTAGAAAAGAGAGATAGAGAAGAGAGGAGTGAGTGACACAAAGGAGGAGAGAGGAGAGCAACAGAAAGTTGCCGATCCAGACACAGCCATTAGGGCCAATCAGGCTCTATCCATGCACTTACCACACTCCTCCTTTCTTCCCTTCACCTCCTTCTCCTTCTACCACACTCCTCCTTTCTTCCCTTCACCTCCTTCTCCCTCTACCACTCTCTCTCTCCATACACTTGACCAGTATGTATACTCCTGCACTCTCAAGCCTATGGTCGTGCTATTCCTTATTGTAGCATGTATTGTTACCTAAGGTCCCCTCAGTATAGGGATATGTATCGTTTAGGGATATGTATCGTTACCTAAGGTCCCCTAAGTATAGGGATATGTATCGTTTAGGGATATGTATTGTTACCTAAGGTCCCCTAAGTATAGGGATATGTATCGTTTAGGGATATGTATTGTTACCTAAGGTCTCCTCAGTATAGGGATATGTATCGTTTAGGGATATGTATCGTTACCTAAGGTCCCCTAAGTATAGGGATATGTATCGTTTAGGGATATGTATTGTTACCTAAGGTCTCCTCAGTATAGGGATATGTATCGTTACCTAAGGTCCCCTAAGTATAGGGATATGTATCGTTTAGGGATATGTATCGTTACCTAAGGTCTCCTCAGTATAGGGATATGTATCGTTACCTAATGTCTCCTCAGTATAGGGATATGTATCGTACCTAAGGTCTCCTCTGCATTGTAGCTTGAATGTTGTATTCCTCATTTTGTAGGTTACTTTTGATAAAAGTATATAAATGTAAACCCAAGATGCTGGTGTTGTGAACCCCTCACTATACCAGTCAAACACAGCCAGTCATTAGACCTCTGAAATTCGCCTACAAATACGACCCAAAGCTGGCATCTTTGTCCATATAAGGAGATCCAGGTACCATCTATGCCCATGTAAGGAGATCCGGCACTCCTTATATAAGCAAAGAAGGCAGCTTTTGGGTCCTTTTTGTAGGCGAACTTTAGAGGTCTATTAGGGCCAGTCGTGCTGCGGTGGAGGGGAAACCTCCGGCAGCTTCCAGGAAGCCGGAGAGCGTGGACGGACATCTCACCTCTTCGGATGGCGGCCAGCAGGTCGCTGCGGGCGTCGCTCATGGGGATGAAGGGCATGGGCCCCTTCCTGGGCGCCATGGGGGCTTCGGCGGGGGCCGACGCGGCGTGGGGGTGACCGTGGCCCGGTGGTCCGCCGGAGGAAGGGGGAGGGGGCGGCGGCGCGGCCGGGGGTGCCCCAGAGGGGGGGTGGGAGGGGGACGGTGTGTAGGAGGCCGGCAGGGCGGGGGTGGGGGGCGAGGGGCTGTAGGAGCGGGACATGGCGGCCAGCGCGCCGGGCGGCAGTGGCGCAGGGGGCACCGCCGGGCTGTCGAATGCCGTCTGCGCTGACGGGATGAGGGGAGGGGGCGGTGGTGGTGCGGGCGGCACGTAGTACTCCGGGTGCTGAGACGGAGGACCGCTGCAGGGGGTGAGGCGGGAGAAATGTATCATGGGTAAAGCACATCAATCAATTAAGTTGAGTTAAGTTACCTAAGCTACCTTATTTTGGTTACACTTTACTTGACAGTATTGACATAAGAGTGACATGACACTGTCATGAATGTGTCATAAACAAGTCATAAATGTGTATGACATAATGCTTCTGTTATTATGTGACATTCGGTTTTTGTCATAACAAGTTGGGGTTAGGTTTAGGGTTAGGGTTAGAGTTAGGGTTAGAGTTAGGGTTGGGGTTAGGATTAGGGTTAGAGTTAGGGTTCCTGTGTCATATGTTCATGACAGTGTCATGTCACTCTTATGTCGATACTGTCGAGTAATGTGTTTATTTGCTCCTGAAGGACATTTTTCCTCTGGATAAACCCATCTGACACACACACACACACACACACACACACACAGTCACACACACACACACACACACACACATACACACACACACACACACAAACATACACACACACACACACACACACACACACACACACACACACACACACACAGACACACACACACACAGACACACACACACACACACACACACAGACACACACACACACGCTCACCTGTAGTCCTTGCCCACTTGTTGGCGTGGCCCATTGAGTGTTGGGTCTACGGCGGGAGGTCCGTGCGGGGGCTGCACTCGGCCCAGGGTCTTGTGTCCGGGCGGGGCGGCAGCAGAGGCGGCCGCGGAGCCAGGGACTCGGTAGGGCCGGTCCAGGGACTGGGTCTGGTTGGGCGCCATCAGGAGCTCCTTGCCCTCCATGGCGGAGTAGGCCGAGGATGGAGCCGCAGCCCCCGCCTGCTGGGACGGGTGGCTGGGGCTCGCTGGGTAGGAGTGCTCCCCAAGGTCTGATGCTACTGACCTGGGGGGGGGGGGGGAGGAGAGGAAGAGAGGAAGGAGGGAGAGAGGGAGAGAGGAGGAGAGGAGAAGGAGGGAGAGAGGGAGAAAGGAGGGAGAGGGAGTAGAGAGAAAGGGAGGAAGAGGAGGAGGGAGAGAGGGAGGAAGAGGAGGAGAGGAAGGTGGGAGAGAGGGAGATAGGAGGGAGAGGGAGTAGAGAGAAACACAAACCCACTTACAAAAAACAGGGAACAATCAAGGTACAGTGCGACAAGGACATGTTAGTGCAGCAAGAAATGCTACTTGCATAACATGTATTGCGGGTAGCTACAGGTAGCCAGTGGGGCTTGCTGAGCAGCGAGGTGTGTGCCCTTTTGAAGACTAGGTGCACCGGTGAGTTCTGGATGCATGTTGATATATGCTTGGTTCTTTTCAAACGTTTTCATTACTATATGGACCCATTGACATAAACAATCCCCCGTCCTGGCGATATTAAAAAGTCCTGGGAAAGAGAGGCCTCTAGATTGAAGGGCAAGATTAGGACTTGGACAGGACAGGATTGTGGTCAGCATAGAATATTATCCGGGACGGTGAATTATTTATAAATCAAAGAAATCCCTCATCTGTCTGTAGTGGCCTTTTTCATAACTTAGTACGTAAGTTAGAACTATGATTGAACAAGGGCTACAGCATACTGCGTTTGTGGTATTTTACACAAAGCAGAAACCTTTGCAATTCGGCCTCAGAGAAGGATGCACTCAACATGTACATGCAACACACCAAAACACCACCAGGTGGCAGCAGAGAGCCACCATTAACAAATCCAGGAAGGAACAAAGATGCAGCCTGCAGCCACACTCTCTTGGAGGCGAGGAGGTGGGGTGGAGAGGAGGTTGCCATGGTGATACCTGTTGTCAGGAGACAGGGATCCCTCCGAGGACATGCCGTGGTACGGCGAAGGTGTAAAGCGCGCGTCGGGGCGGAACTCTTTGTCGTAGGCCATGACGTTCCACTCCTGGCGACGGTTCCGCGCCTTACGCACCTTCTTCACCTCGCGACTCGGGTCCTCCACCTGCTTCTGCTGCTCCTGAGAGAGAAAGAGAGAAAGAGAGGGAGAGAGAGAGATGGAGATGGAGAGGGGAAGAGAAAGAGGGAGATGGAGGGATATAGAGAGAGAGAGGGATAGAGAGAGAGATGGAGGGGGGAGAGAGGGAAGTGGAGGGAGAGATGGAAGGATAGATGGAGAGAGAGAGATGGAGGGGAGGAGAGTGGAAGAGGGGGAGATGGAGGGAGAGAGGTGTAAGGAGAGAGAGAGAGAGGGACAGATGTGGCAGCAGGAGTGAAAGAGAGTGATGGAGGGGAAAAGATGAGTGGAGGGGGGGCAATGAGAGAGTGAGGACAGGAAGAGGAGTGAGGGGGGACAAGGCAAAAAGAGATGACGAGGAAAAACGAGAAAAACAGAGGGATCGAGGAAAGAAGGGAGAAAAATATAGACAGAGAAAGAAAGAGAGTAAAGGATGATAGAGAAAAGGGTAGAAGAGTGGGAGGCAGAGAAACAGATCAGGAGAATGCAAAGAAGGGAGAAAGAAAGAGAGGAAGATGGAGAGACAGAAAGGAAGAAAGATAAAGGTGTTAACGGCAGGACTTCGGGTTGTTTCCTTCACACAGGAGTGGATGCAGCAGTGGCCGCCACCCGTGACGTGACGTGACATGAGACAGGGAGGAGAGCAAAGAGGAGAGGACCACTGCACGCCAAAGGCTCTGGCCAGAGGGAACACACACACACATAAATGCATGCTTACAGATACCTCAATGGACTGTACACACACACACACACACCAAACCTAAATGCAGACACACATCTACTCCCCCCCCCCCCCCTACACAGAACCTAAAGATACACTTATGTATATATATACACACATACTCTGGATCCCACCACACACAGCAAACCTAAAACACACACCCAAATCTTCTGTCCATACATACACACAAACACACACACACCTTTATGCCCAACGCAATCACCTATAATCCAACAAACCTGTTCTGCTTAATCCAAGGGGGGCATCCCTAAGAAACAGATTACAGGTGCAGAACTAAACAGAATCCATGGAAACACACCCCAATGAACACACACACACACACACACACACACACACACACACACACACACACACCTGCAGAAGACAAGGGGTGTGCCTATGTGACAGGAGGCAGGTGCTGAACCACACAGAAGCCATGAACAAAACTAGAAGGCAACACACACACACTAAAAACAAACCGGGGGGAAGGACACACAGATTGTCTAAAGCCAGACAACAGAGACACCGGGGAAGGGGTGTAAGAAAGACGTAGAAAGGAAGGGGGGGGGGGGGGGGGGGGGGTTGCAACCAAAACGAACGGAGGTCTCTTACGGAGCCAAACATGGGACTTCTGGGTGTGGCCTGCCGGGACTGAGGCCGAACCTGGTCTGGGTGGGCGGGGCATCCAGTCTGGAGGAGGAGCATGGGACAGCAGGGGGAGGGGGGCAGAGCCTGGGGGGTTAGATCTTGGTGCCGAGGGCCAATCAAAATACACGCAAAATAACCACGAGCCAATCGGAAAACAATCCAAGAGAGAGTGTGTGAGTGTGGGGGGGGGGGGGTGGGGTGGAGTTGGGGGGGGATATTGTAAGTTGGGACGATGAACCTAAATCCAATGCACTGAAACACTCTTAGTGGCAGACTGTTTTCAGTGTGTATTCATCACTTTTAATTGCTGATCCCACAATGCATTGGGGGAGTCTTCGTGCAGTGTGACGTCTCGCCACCATGCATCGCGTCGCTGATTGACTTCTCCCTGCTCAATGCAATCTGATTCCAGATCAGCAAAATCCGACATTCAGAGGAAATATGTCAAGTAAAGAAATGAATCTCGATGAGGTTGAGGGTTCAGGCATAGACCGTGGTCAAAGTCATATCCATCCATGCACATTTAT
>NC_055974.1:23423869-23426369 GCF_018492685.1 Alosa sapidissima
GTGTATCTGTGTGTGTGTGTATCTGTGTGTGTGTGTGTGTGTGTGTGTGTGCGCGCGTATCAGTGTGTGTGTCAGTGCCGCAACACTCATCCTCCTCAACACTCATCCGCAACACTTATCTCCTCATCCTCTCTCTCTCTCTCTGCCTCGAAAGTTGCCTCCTGATCTGGGCAGCACAGCACAACATCTGTGTGCTCTGGTGGCCTCTCTGACACAGATTACAGATGGCCGTCTAATCAAGACTGCCATTCTGCCAAGCCCTCAGCCCCCTTGCCACTCTTACATGGTGGGGGTGGGGGTAAGACCAGGGGCATCAGAGTGATAATACCCGACATGAGGGCATTAGTGTACCGGATGTCTACTCAGCCACACCACTGCCAGTGTAGGCTACGATAAGATACGATAAGGCTATGATGTAGTCACTGTCTTTCTCAGAATATACAGATGATATACTAATATAATCACACACACACACAAATACACACGCGCACACACACACACACACACACACACATGCACACAGAAAGAAACAAATATATTTTTTATTTTCTATTTCTTAACAGAACCCTGAACACACTTATACATAGACAAACAGAGTATAACAGACACTCAGATTGGTATGTGTACACACACACACACACACACACACACACACACACACACACACACACACACACACACACACACATTCCCAGCGCTATATTGGGTGTGGCCGGAGTGGATAAAGCCCCAGCCATGGAGATCTAAGCTGCACCCACAGAAAAGCTCTCCAAATCAGATGTGTGTGTGTGTGTGTGTGTGTGTGTGTGTGTGTGTGTGTGTGTGTGTGTGTACGCTGAGGGGTGGGGAGTGGGGTGAGGAGGGGGGGGGGGTCAAATCTCTGCTGTGGACAGGCCACCAGATGGTCACTCACTTGGAAGAGAGAGGGGGGGGGGAAATCCTGCCGGCCGGTCCTTGATGTGTGAGAACATACTGCACAATCAAGCCAAATAACTGCACTGCATACTGCACAATTTTCGCAGATAAAAACAAAAAGCACATGACATTCACATCATGCCTGGACCGCCCACAGTGAAGGGCCACCACCAGCGCGTTCTTGGCACCTCAACTCAAAAGCCCACCTGGCTGTGACCACTCTGAAGACCACACTAGCTGAAGCCTGGTTAAGACCAGACTGCTTCTCAAATCTCAAGTGGTATTGAGAATGGGCCTGGAAAGGCTTCACTGACTTACAACTTCCAGGGATGTAATGGTTGATTGGTAAATTGGTGTATTAAACTCACTTACAAAATCATTTCAGAAGTACACCTCTTTCTTGTAAACAAAGGTTTTAAATGCAGTTGTTCACTCAGTTCCAAATTCCATATCTATTTAATCATGTCACCATCAGTGCAGCCATTGGTTGTGTTAAATGCACTGCTCTATCTGTCATCATACAAAGCGACTGTGATTGGATCCTGGGTTTTTGTGATTTGGAAACGGGCGTCAATGGGATCTTTCCCAGACGGACCTGCAGAGGTCAAAATTCAAATTTGCTAACAGGTTTGTCTGGGTTCACCCTAGCTACACCCTAGCACCCAGTCTCAACAAAAACAGACCATTCACATAACAGTGTAACGGAATACATACTCGAGCTACAACAAACAATGACCCCTCCTCTCCTCTCCCCTCCTCTGTAAGTAAGAAAGCATTTGCATAGCAATTTTCGCTGACAAGTAACAGAAATCTCTTTACAAGGAATAACAAAAAACATGCAACAAGGAAGATATAATAAAAATAGAAATAAAAGAGTAGGTTACACTTTACTTGACAGTATCGACATAAGAGTGACATGACACTGTCATGAACGTGTCATAAACAAGTCATAAACATTTATGACATAACGGTTCTGTTATTAAGTGTCATTCATTTTTTGTCATAACAAATTAGGGTTAGGATTAGGGTTAGGTTTAGGGTTAGGGTTAGAGTTAGGGTTAAGGTTAGAGGTTAGAGGTTAGGGTTAGGGTTCGTGTGTCATGACAGTGTCATGTGTTCATGACAGTGTCATGTCACTCTTATGTCAATACTGTCAAGTAAAGTGTTACCTAAGAGTATTTACAAAGCATTTCACTTTGCCTAAAAGTGCTAAATAAGCATATGCAGATACCAATGTTAAATAAATAAATGTTAAGTATTACCAGTAGAGTGTGCTATGTGAGTAGGTTGTGGTTTGTAGCACACAGGTATTCAGTTAGAAGTTTGCTTTACCCCCCTCCCCAACCCTGTTCAATCTGCTTGGCTGAAGAGCCCATCTCGTTAACACAGAGTGGCAGTTCAGAAGGGCATTTGCGGTCAGTGTCCAGGCAGAACAGTGGCTCTCTCTGTACTGCTGTAGCGACAGATACAGCTTTCCAAAAGAGCTAAACATGAAGAATGTCAAGTCCATGTCTGTACACTGTCTTATTCAGAGTTAGATGAGAGGATGCATAGCCTTCTAGCCTGACACCGTTAGCTAAATTAG
>NC_055974.1:23428869-23433869 GCF_018492685.1 Alosa sapidissima
ATATTATCAGATACCCAATACATGCAATAGGATAGCGCTACAACTCATGAGTCCCATGCGTTTTCCCACCAGTGGAGCTAGTTGGCTAGTTCATCAAACTTTTGCCAATTTAAAAAAAGCTTAACTCGTGTCACGCTGTTCGCCAGCAGCAGCATCCATCTTCTTTGTTTTCAAGTAGCAGGAAATTCACATGGAGCCTGCCCACCGACTCTATACACAATGTGATTGGCCTGATCGAAGTTTAATTTTTCCAGAGAGTTGCTAGACTACCCTGGCCGCTAGGGTGCGTCTAGATTTCTAGGCTAACCGAAGCTAGTTGCCTCATAAAACCATACCATAAAAACAACATCACACAGTGCAAAATGCCACGTTTTTGGGCACGCAATGTCAGAGATTTTGCCATCTGCTTTAAAACAGTGGTGTTACAAAACCATTCCTATCTATTTACCTTCACCATTCATTCATCACCCTGACAGCATCCATGGTGAAAAGGCATTGATACAAACATCTGAATGTCTGACTTACACAGAGGGTTCGAAACTGGGGAAACAGGAGAATTCAAATGTATGTGGATAAAACGGCATGACTTGAGGGTGCTGAAAGATGAAACGCTGGATCTCTACGTGGCCACTGGGAAACTGAGATGCATGAAATTAAGTGTTTGATTGGAGATGGCTGATCTTAAAGTGCAGATTTTTTTTTTCTGTCCCCTTATAATCTTATCTCAGAGATTGGTCCAGGACGTTCTCGGAGATTTACATCTCTTTCATGGACGGCTTCAAACGCAACATGCTGAAGCGACTAGGTGTTTCTCCACTTCAGGGGACACAAGAGGGAGAGAGAGAGAGAGAGAGAGAGAGAGAGAGAGAGAGAGAGAGAGAGAGAGAGAGAGACCATGACAATGACATAGTGAGTGAGAGAGAAAGAGAGAGAGACCATGACAATGACATAGTGAGTGAGAGAGAAAGAGAGAGAGACCATGACAGAGTGAGTGAGAGAGAAAGAGAGAGAGACCATGACAGAGTGAGTGAGAGAGAAAGAGAGAGAGACCATGACAGAGTGAATGAGAGAGAAAGAGAGAGAGACCATGACATAGTGAGTGAGAGAGAAAGAAAGAGAGAGAGACCATGGCAGAGTGAGTGAGAGAGAAAGAGAGAGAGACCATGACATAGTGAGTGAGAGAGAAAGAGAGAGAGACCATGGCAGAGTGAGTGAGAGAGAAAGAGAGAGAGACCATGACATAGTGAGTGAGAGAGAAAGAGAGAGAGACCATGACAATGACATAGTGAGTGAGAGAGAAAGAGAGAGAGACCATGACAGAGTGAGTGAGAGAGAAAGAGAGAGAGACCATGACAGAGTGAGAGAGAGAGAAAGAGAGAGAGACCATGACAGAGTGAGAGAGAGAGAGAGCGGTGCCGCTGCTGGCCATTTCGGTGCCCAAAGTGAGTTGCTTTGTGGTGCCCCCCCCCCCCCCCCAACACACACACACATAATTAATTGTGATGAATCTTAAATTGTTAAAACATTTACATGATAACTCAAACACATTAAGTAAAATAAAAGGCCTATCATTTACAGACTATTACTGTGTGTTTTTAAACATTAATTTCTGAAGAAATGCTGTTTTACTTATAAATGGTGCATTGTCACTTTAAGAGCATTGAGTCTTTATGTTCTCATAATGCCCTTTTGCCAGCTCTTGTTTACTAGCCTTGTTTGTTTGAGCTACATTGATAGCACAATATTAACAAAAATAGGCACAATATTAAGTTGTTATAAGCAGCCATCATTGCTTTGGAAATGGAAGTGTGTAATGACATGTTGCTTCACATTTCTGTTTGCAATTAAAAGTGAATTATGAACCCGGTAGCCACCTATGTGTTTAAGTCGACTCGGTATATCATGCGCTTCATGCAAATAACAAATTATTGAAGATTCAGCCCTCTCACCAATCTGATTTTAAAAATAGTCAGTAGTGGGAACCGGATAACCTCGCAAATCGTAACCTCCGGTAGACTAGCCTCGTCTTTGTTGTCCTCATGATTTTCTTAATAGTTTTGTGACAGAGTGACCCACACTATCACTACGTTTATAGTTAATTATATGGCATGCTTTATGATTTCAACTGCAGGTCCTTTGATTTAGTCTGTAGCTACATTTGAGGCACAAGAAGGGGCGTGTGCTCCTGGGTACCCAAATTGGCCGATTAGCCGTGAAGAGCAGGCCTGTTTAGTGGAGGTTGCCTGATCACTTTAAATCCCTGTGGAGGGAGAAGGTGAGGCCCTCTGGATTGCACATGGTGTGCGTACCAGACACTGCTAAGAGTGTTTTAGGAAGATTGTGTGACTCCATTTTTGTGTAATTAATAGTGGTTACTTTTCACGGGTGTTTTCGGATTATATCCGCCGATTCAATAAACCTATTTTACACCAAACCCTGTCTGCTTCTCCTGGACCACGAGGCTGCATTATCACAAGTTATATATGTATTATATATGTATCTATGTATATGTATTATATGTATTATATGAGAAAGGAGATACACAACGACCAGCCAGATGGAACCTGTCACTCTCTTTGCCTCTCTCCTGTTCTCTATTCCCAATTGAGTGGAGTAAGCAAAGCTATCTGCGTGGTGGAGATCGAGAGAACCCAAAAAAGTATCATCCTTGCATGAAACATTGTGTTAGTGCATTTTGACATTGTAAACGTTATCGAGGAAGAGTGAAACGCAATTTGCAGTAAAGCTACTATTTATTGCCCCCTCTGTCCTATGACAGAGTGAATGAGAGAGAGACGATGACAGAGTGAATTAGAGAGAGAGAGAAAAAGAGAGATAGAGAGAGAGAGAGACCATGACAGAGTGAGTGAGAGAGAGAGAAAGAGAGAGCAGAGAGAGCAGAGAGACCATGACAGAGTGAATTAGAGAGAGAGAAAAAGAGAGAAAGAGAGAGCAGAGAGAGGGGAGAGATGAGGGTTATTTCTGTCCTTTAGTGCTGTGGGTCGATCAGCTGATCCAGGAGCTCTCCATACAAGAAGCTGGGTCACCTCACTAACTGCACACACACACACACACACACACAAACACACACACACACACAAACACACACACACACACACACACACACACACACACACATGCACACACACACACACACACACACACACACACACACACACACACACACACACACATACACTTCACGGTCCCATCCTCTCCTTCTCTCATTCGCCACACCGCCATTCCATCTAGGAAGCTGGGTCACCTCACTAAGCGCACATACACACTGTTGTAGCACACAAACTCTTCTGCTCTCACACACAAATGTCTCTTTCTCTGTTTCACCAGAACATCAGAAGAAACACACACACACACAAACACACACACACACACACACACACACACACACACACACACACACACACAGTTACTCCTTTCCTATCATCCTCCACACCAATTTCTCAGAGAGAGAGAGAGAGAGAGAGAGGGAGAAAGTAAGAGAGAAAAAGAGTGAAAGTGAGAAAGAAAGAAAGAAAGAGGGAATTATTAGTTATTACCCAGCTTTCTCTGTGGACCAATTACAGATCGGTGTAGCGCGAGAGAGAGAGAGAGAGAGAGAGAGAGAGAGAGAGAGAGACAGCGAGAGAGAGAGAGGGAGAGAAAGAGAGAGGCAGACAGAGAGAGATAGATAAATATAAAGAGAGAAAAGGAAAATATAAGAAAGTGAAAAAGAGTAAAGTTGGTATGAAGCAAAAATTACTGAAGAAAATATTGTCAGACATGCATAACTGAACTCATTCATAATCTTTCTCACGCTTCTCTCCTCTTCACCCTCTCACTCATTCACTCATCCACTCTGTCCTCCACAGTCTCACACTTCACAGAAGCTGGGTCATTTTCTTCTTCATGCTAGCCTGGATGACACTAGACTGATCCTGAAGTCTCAGTTGAAATTGACAAGTGGTCTGGGGATGCTTCGTTCACTTCCGATTTCCTAGAGGCTTCACCAGCAGTGTAATTAAAAACTAAAATTGGTACATTAAGCTCTTGTTTTAAATCTTTTTGGAAGTACCTCAAACACATCTTTTTGTATAACGAAGATTTAAATGCAATTGTTCCCAGCTTTCTCCATGGACCAGTTATACCTCTTTCCTCTTTTCTCTATCCCCCTTTTCCTGTTCCCCTCAGCTGATTGTCCTCCAACATTTTCTCTCTGGTGATCTTTTCAGCTTGTGCCCATTTCTCACGTTCCCACTGCATTTGCCTTTGTCTTTGAACGGCCTTTCTTCAATTCAACACGTTCCTTTACAAGCAGGCCCATTACGATACAGTATTCCCAAAGCTAGGGAACAACATAGTAATGCTTAAGAGAACAACAAACACTTCAGAAAAATTACAGCCAAGCTATACGCACTGCAGCAATGTGAATGCAAATCAAAAATGAATTTAGATGGCAACAGTATCAGCAGTAACAATAGGAATAAGGAATATGTGGTGTGTGTATGTGTGTGTTTGTGTGTGTTTCTTTCTTTAATTCTCTCTCTCTCTCTCTCTTTCTCTCTCTCTCTATCTATCTATTTATCCATCCGTCCTCACCTCTTTCTGCCTATTGTCTATCACCCAGTTATGTCTACTTCACTCTCTTCTGTCCCCCTGTCATCTACTATTCTCTACTACTTATCCTCTCTTCCACTCTTCCACTCATCCTCTTCCCCTCCTCCACTCTCATCTTCCTCTCTTCCACTCCTCCACTCTTCCTCTCTTCCCCTCCTCCACTCTCATCTTCCCCTCTTCCACTCCTCCACTCTTCCTCTCTTCCCCTCCTCCACTCTCATCTTCCTCTCTTCCACTCCTCCACTCTCATCTTCCTCTCTTCCACTCCTCCACTCTCATCTTCCTCTCTTCCCCTCCTCCACTCTCATCTTCCTCTCATCTTCCTCTCTTCCCCTCCTCCACTCTTCCTCATCTTCCACTCCTCCACTCTCATCTTCCTCTCTTCC
>NC_055974.1:23443869-23471369 GCF_018492685.1 Alosa sapidissima
TGGGAGAGAAAGAGAGAGCATGAAAGAATGTATGATTCAATTCTATAGACCCCCTTTCATGTTTGTAATCATCCAGAGCTTTGGTTGGGTGCACGCGCAGCATGGGGTCAGAATAACGGCGCAGCTAATAGACTGACATGTTGAGCTGTCAAGGTATGCACTCTTGTCATTCTTACCCCAGGACCATGAACCGTTGCTTAATAAATTGGTCTTAGCTAATGGCAACTGTCTGCCTGATCCTGAGCTGATAACAGAATGGGTAGACGACAGAATGGGTAGACAGAGATTCATTGGTCCGCCAAATACGGCTATCTAGTTGACAAGCCCAGCGTGTATACACGCAGAAAATTAGTACATTTACTTGACATTTCAGTCAATTCACACACACACACACAATCCAATTGGGATGTAAAGCTTTCTGACCCCGATATGCGCGGGCATTTTCCTGTGACGTGGACCGTGAAGGGGTCAATATCATTTAAATTGTGAGATGACAGACTATTTTCCCGTTACTGTGTATGTCTGAGTACTAGGGCTGCAACTAATGACTGTTCATAGTCGATTAATCTATAGATTATTTAAGCGATTAATAAAGTTGTTTAATTAATAAAATGTCAGAAAATGGTGAAAAGAATGTCCTCAAATGTCTTGTTCAGTTTACTGGCTAAATTATATTTAGTTCAGTGTCTTGGAGGGGTATGCAAAGTAGAACATATTTAAGTTTAAGGAGGTAAAATCAGAGAAATGTGAGGTTGTTTCCTTAACTAATTGATTAATTGTTGCAGCCCTTCCGAGTATGAGCTTATATGTGTCCTTGAGAAAGGGATTTTCTGGGTCTTTCAATCGGGAAACACGTCTGAGGTCTGACCTGTCCTGTCTGGTCTTTCACTGAACGCTCCCTCACTCCCTCCCTCCCTCTCTCCTTCCCTCCCTCTCTCCCTCCCTCCCTCTCTCTTTCCCTCCCTCTCTCTCGGTCAGACAGAGGGGCCATTGTCTGCCCTGCCGTGAGAGAAGATCAGCTCTCGGAGGGATCCATCCGGCCACATTAACCAGCCGTAGTCGTGCAACTCCTGCCTCTCTCCACAGAGGGATGGAAATGGGGTGGAATGGTGTGGAGTGGTGTTTGTGTGTGTGTCAAGTGTGCATGAGAGAGAGAGAGAAAGAGAGAGAGAAAGAGCGAGCGAGCAAAAGAGAGAGAGAGAGAGAGAGAGAGAGAGATTCACCTTATATATGTAGATATGCATTTACAACAATAAACAGTCTACTATACATCTCTCTCTCTCTCTCTCTCTCTCTCTCTCTCTCTCTCTCTCTATATATATATATATATATATATATATATATATATATATATATATATATATATATATATATATATATATATATATATATGCATGTATGTGTGTGTGTGTGTGTGTATGTGTGTATGTGACAGAGTTAACAAATGTGTGTAGTGGTATATGTCCTCCTGTATAGTGCAGGATAAAAGGTGAGAGAGAGAGAGGAGAGAGAGAGAGAGAGAGGGAGGAGATGTACAGAGATGTCAGTGTGCCTGAGTCTGTCGTGATCCCATTTAGCATCGTAAGCCTAAATCCTAAACTGCAAACATGTCACACTATGATATTGTACACGGCCCTGGATAGCCATATCTGCATTTGCTGTGTCTAGGGTCAAGCTGTTGTATTCAAATGGCAACAGACTACCATAATACAGCCACACAGGCCACATGTTTGTGTGTGTTCGTGCATGCCTGTGTGTGTGAGAGACTGGTTGTGCATGAGAGCATGGCTGATGATACATTTCTAATGGAAATGGATAATCCCCTTGCTGGGCATTGCAAGCCTATGTGTGTGTGTTTGTTTGTCTTGTCTGTGTGTGTGTGTGTGTGTATGTATATGTGAGCAAATGTGTGTGTGAATTAGTGTCTTTACATTTGTGCATTTGCACATGTGTGTGTGTGTGTGTATGTGTGTGTGGGTGTATGTGTTTGGGTGTGTGTGTGTGTGTGTGTGTGTGTGTGCTTGCATGTGTGTCTGTGAGTGTGTTTCAGTGTGTCTCTGTGAGTGTCTCTGAATAAAGTGGTAATTGTATGGATGTCTAACTCACACACCCACAAGCCTGTGTGTGTGCATGTGCACATTTGTGATGTGTGATATGTTTGTGAGCGTGTGCATGCATGTGTGTCTATGTGTGGTGTGTGTGTGTGTGGTGTGAGTGTGTGTGTGCATGTGTGTGTGTGTGTGTGTGTGTGTATGTGTATGTGTGTGTGTGTGTGTGTGTGTGTGTGTGTGTATGTGTGTGTGTGGCAGGCCCTGCTGTTGGGGGATTTAGGGAAACAGACGGAGTCACTAATGGAATTAAAAGGCAGGCAGGCGACTGCCCAGCAGGGCTGTGTTTAAGAGTCAGGCGAGCGGCATCTCACACACACACACACGCACACACACACACACACACACACACACACACACACACACACACACACACACACACACACACACACCTCCCGCCGTGCTCATAAGTGCCTGCAATCTGCTGGACCGCTGTCTGCGGTCAGAGTTTAACGCTCACCGCAATTCATTACAGCCACTCAACCCGGGAGGGCATGTTAGGGCTCAGCGAATCAGAGAGTAGCATCTCATTGTTACATCCAATCAGCTCACAGGTGCATGTGAATTTCTAAATCAAGTGAGTTTGACATGTTGAATGAATGAATAAATGCTACATTCAATCGTTCTTACAGGATATAGCCAAACAATGGGTGGGACCTCTTGATTAGAGCGAATCAGCTCTGGAGGGCATGTCGGTGCTTAGCCAATCACTACTCACTAAGTGGGAGCTTGTCATTCAGCTCAAGTGTGCATTTCGAACTTAGCATTTCGTCTTAAGATGGCTGCATAAAGTGGTTACTTCTCAATCTCAGAAATAATCACATTATGCAGTCAGCTTAAGACGGCTGCAGGCAGCTAGCTACATGAAGTCGAATCCCCCTATGGAGTCACCCTGTGTGGGGGGGGAAGCGCTTCATCAACCAATCAGGACAGGGAGTGTAAATCAGTGCTGAATCATTCAGTACATAGGAGACTTCAGGCTCAGTCAATGAGAGCAGAGGACTGTAGGCATCAGAGGCAGCGCTGAACCAATCAGAGATCTTGGCGGGATGCTAGGCTGAGACCCAAGGCTGCATCCGATTCCTACCTGTGAAAGTTGTATTTGCATCTTCCCTGTTTCAAGAGCTGAATTTGCTTCATAATAACTACTAATGTTAATGCAGGCTGATGTTTGGACCGTGGGGAATATCTAATCCTCCATACTGAAACAACACTCTCTGAACTGCTGTTTGGCATCACTGAGAGAGAGATGGGGTGGGATCAGGAAATGACCGCAGGTCGGATTCGAACCTGGGTCGGGTACGGGCGCTGTAGCCTACTGCGCCACAGCACCCCCTGAAACAACACTTTCTGAACTGCTGTTTGACATCACTGAGTACTGCGGGCCACATGCCATCACCAGCAAGAGAAATCAGGTTAAATCCAACATGCCCCCACATGTGATGCTCATTCATGCTAATCAACACTTGATATTATGGATTAGGCCCTATGTAGCCTGGCAGTACATATTCAGTGTTTCCCATACATTGACTTATTTGTGGCGGCCCACCACAATATAAACACTGACCAACACACAATGATTTTTTACGTTCTGTTGAAATGGGATGAAATCCTTTCTTTGTAGAGCTATGTGCAACTTAGCACAGCCTTTCCTTGTGTCTCTGTCCCTCAACATTATACATATTATGAATATAATGCCTACATTTCAAGGTTAAGTCAGCATCAATATGTACTGCCAGGCTACATGTGGGTCATAAATCTTAATGTGTATAATGTTTACATTACTGTATATTCATGCAAATATATTAATAAATAAATGTATAACCTATGTGTAGATGTATAACCTCCATTTCTCCGCAGGCTATTGAGATGCATTGGTGAATGTGAATGTGAACCTCACAAAAAGGTATTGCATGGTGTTTTTAAAATTACGTCCTGGAAGAGGCATGGCTTGGTACAACATTATTCACAACGCAACCAGTTGTACATTATTTACACATGCAACCTGTTGTCACTGTGTGTGCATATGTGGCAATAATCAGAGACACAAACAGCAAACACAAACAGTTTGAGGATTAAACAGTCCCCCCCCCAACTAGACTGAAACTGTGAGTGAATATGGGTCTTTCAATCGGGAATATTGTGATTCAATTTGAATATTGTGATTGCTTTTCCAGAGCGTTAATCCAGAAGATGCTGGCGCATTGACAAATAATATAAGAGCAAAACAAAAACAAGTGTCATTTCCACACACAAGACGAGAGGGGGGAGGGGGGGGGGAGTGGGGAAGGGAAGAGGTGAGGGGGGTCTGTTGCCATGGTTCCTATTGAAGTTAGAATTCTGCCTGATGAAAAATGAAAATGAGAAAGAGTCAGTGGAGCCATTTTGCATGCAGACTGAGAGAGGTGGGCAGACAGAGAGGAGAAAAAGGGAGAGAGAGAGAGAGAGAGAGAGAGAGGGAGTGAGAGGGAGAGAGAGAGGGAGGGAGAGGGAAAAAACAGAGGGATAGAGAGAGAGGGAGGGAGAAAATGAGAGAGAGGAAGTGTGTGTGGGGGGACAGACTGACACAAACAGATAAAGAGAGAAAAGGGGACTCTTGACATACAGTAGATGCATCTACAGCTCTACAGCTTAGGGAAGGGAAACTGAAGATGCCATGAAAGCCTTCTGACAAGTTGTTGTCCTATTTCTGACAGCTACAGAAAGCAAACTAGACAAAAAGGAGGAAAAAAAAGAAAGAGATATTGAGAGAGATAGGGAGAAACGGTTTATCAGTTTACCAGAGGTGTAACTTCCTTTTCTGTTCCACACTGGGTAGTGTCTGAACACACGCACATGCACACACACACACACTCACACTCACACACACACACTCTTCCTCTGTCATTCTCACACTCACTCCCACTCAGTCGGGGCCTCGCCACACACAATTAAATATGTTGCCCTCAGCACAATCGCACCAAGTCAACCAGCAAGCCCAGACCATGTGACCAGTGCACTCGATAACCTGACCGTGCCTGGCTGTGTGTGTGTGTGTGTGCGTGCATGTGTCTGTGCGTGCATGTGTGTGTGCATGTGTTTGTGTGCACGTGTGTGTATGTGTGTGTGTGTGTTTATGTGAGTGTCCTCGCAGTGTCAGCTCGACTCTGGCTGACCGAACCCAGCCGGACCAGTGCAGACCATTCAGTTCCGTTCACTTCAGTTCTCTGTTCTGTTCCATTCTGGTCTGTTCTGTTCCATTCTGTCCGCTTCTGTGCTATTCCGTTCCGTTCTGTTCCGTTCCGTTCTGTTCTGTTCCAATGTGTTCTGTTCTCCCCTCCTTTGGTCCTTTCCAGTCCACCCACTTATTCAGTTCAATTTCATTGAGTTCACGTCCATTAAGTGTGACTCAATTAAGCTCAAATTGGCTCCATTCAGAGGGGCTGAGTTTGGGTCAGGTCTTTTCGCAGTTCAAGCCCATTTGGTCAGTTCATGCCAACTCATTCCAGTGCAGGTCAGTTTTATGCTTCTTTAAAAACAATCATGGTAACACTTTATTTTAATGTGTCGCTGTTACAGTGTACCTACCTAATTAGGTACAGTGGTACAACCTGTGTAACAACATGTACTATCAGGTACTATCATTGTACTTGCATTATGTATTTGTGGGTACCTACATATAGTTGTTACATTGTAATACTGAGTGCTTTTACAAAACTTTGCCAATTTGTCTAAATTTTCATCAGAGGCAAAGAGCTGACCTGAGACCTGCTGGATGGGGTAAATCTGGTCATGATAGATTTGATACACAAATCATTCTTAGCTCCAGTCAAGGCCTCATTGTCTTCAGTGTACATGTAACAGCTGTGCTGCTACAACCTTGTTACTCTTTGATACAGTGGAATAAACCTATTAAGTGTACCAGTTAATTACTTACATGTACATATGACATGTATGTTATGTCTTCGATGTCTTGGAACAGGTCTACTAATTCACATGTTCTGTGTGGTGTAACAGCAGACATGTTTCAACACATCAATTACAGGATGCATGACATCATTGACAGGATGTATATAATATGTATGTACTTAACTGGTAATGTAAGTACTTAACTGGTACACTTTATTTTAATGGGTTTATTCCACTGTATCAAAAGAGTAATAAATGTGTACCAACACAGTTGATACATGTACTACAGTATGTAGGGTAATGGCAGACATGTTCCAAGACACCAATGACACAACATACATGTAATATGTAATTGTAAGTACTTAATTGGTACACTTCATTTTAATGGCTTTGTGCCACTGTATCAAAGAGCAATAAGTGTGTACCAACACAGTTGATATATGTACTATGTAGTGAATTAGTAGACCTGTTCCAAGACATCGAAGACACAACACAACATACATGTCATATGTACATGTAAGTAATTAACTGGTACACTTAATAGGTTTATTCCACTGTATCAAAGAGTAACAAGGTTGTAGCAGCACAGGTTGGAGCTAAGAATGGTTTGTATATCAAATCTATCATGACCAGATTTCTAGATAACTGGTCTCAGGTCAGCTCTTTGCCTCTGATGAAAATTTAGACAAAAAAAAAAAAGTTTTGTAAAAGCACTCAGTATTACAATGTAACAACTATATGTAGGTACCCACAAATACATAATGCAAGTACAATGATAGTACCTGATAGTACATGTTGTTACACAGGTTGTACCACTGTACCTAATTAGGTAGGTACACTGTAACAGCGACACATTAAAATAAAGTGTTACCACAATCATTTGTCTCTGTTAAATGCAACTGTAATCGACTAAGGTCAGTCACGCTATTTTTATTCATGACATCTCACATGTGTTAACTACATTTCAAAACAAAATATTGACCAAAAAGGATACCTCACAATAACTTTTTGAGCAATTTTGCAGGGGAACTACATAACAGTTTCTATGTGTTCTGCTGATTTAAGCTCTCAAGAAGCTTGTGGTTGATGTGAGAGGCGGGGTGTGTGTGTGTGTGTGTGTGTGTGTGTGTGAGCAACCTACATGTTACTCATCTTGATCACAAATGACTAAATCAGCACTAGCCTGAGGATAAATTCATTGTTTTGCACTTTTATGATGTCCTCATAATGGTTTTACCAAAAATATTTGGCAATATCTTTTAACTACAAAAATACACACCTATAGTATTTTGATACAAAATACCGAATTTTCGAATACCATTTTCTTCAAGCCAATAAAAAACAAATGACAAAATATTATTTTGTATTAGAAATACGTATTTGAAATACATATTTTAAATATGTGTATCATAAGTACTGCGCATCCCTGCATAGGACATTATGACAAATTATTATGATGCAGAATTTTGCAAATAGGCATGGATAGGATTGTAGCACATCCGTACTGGTTAGGGGTGTTATGGTACACAAAACTCACGGTTCGGTGTGTACCTCAGTTTTGAAGTCATAGTTTGGTTAATTTTTCGGTACAGTAAGCCTGTAGGTACTGCTAACCTAAAAATTCACTGACAATATTGGTGATGTGCAACGGGAATAGTATTTTGAAAATGTGTCAAATGTTTTTTGATGTTAATTGACAAAACTGACAAAATGGTCCACCACGTAATATATTTGTGTATATTTGTAAACCTGGTCCGCAAGCAAAAAAGCCTGCTGCTGATTACTGTTAAAGACTGCATTTTGTGCATTCGGTACACTTCTGTATTGAACCTAACGTCCTGTACCTGAACGGTTCGGTACGAATATGTGTACCTTTACACCCCATGTACCGGGGGTCATTGAGGGCAGACTGCTGAGCTGGAATGAGTAGGCAAAGAAACACCTGCCCCACACGGAGTGGGGGAGGAGAGGAGACGGCCAGGTATTAGTAGAGGAGAGTCCAACCTCAGCATCCAGGCAGAGCAGAGCAGACACTTACAGGAGCTCACTACCAAAGCAGCCAACTGAGATAATAAGTGCAAAAGAGGCCATTAAACACACACACACACACACACACACACACACACACACACACACACAAACAAACCCAGACAGTTCTATTCAACAAGATTCAAAATTTCACAACTTGAGAGGAAGCAATTTTTGCTTTCAGCAATTTGCTGGCATAAGGCCTACCACCAAAACACTCACAACTCATCTTCCTGGATAGCTTCATGGAAGCTGGATGTCATACAAAGTCCGGATTATGCAAAACCTTCACGTAAGTGTGTTACATTTCTCCCAATGTTCAATGAAGGCAATAAACCTGCAGTTGCCACCTGTTTGTGCAAAGGAGCTGGTAGGCTATTACATTATTCTGGGCTCCATTTACTTCCTGGGGAGGAAGCTATCAAACTTCAGGGAAGATTTCTAAATCTGCCTATGCCATGGCATGGGTTATTAATCATTTCATGATAACATCCAATTTAAATTTCATTTAATTAAATCTACACAATCAAGTTATGAAAAGGGAAGCATAGCCTTACATTCCTACACAACGGCAAATGATCCATCAGATTTAATTAAACTTTTTCAGTTCAGTGGATGACAAAATGGCAAAGTGTTGATTACTTTTCCAATTATTTTCCACACGTTGAACATAAAATTGAAAATGTGATAATAAAATATAATTTTTGTCAAGTGTGTCCACTGAATCATGTTAATGATAAAGAGTGGCATTATGCTTATCTGACAGGACAACATGTTCCATGGGGGGGGGGGGGGGTCACTACGCTAGTTACAACCAAGTGACATTTTCACACACAACCCAAGCTAAACTAACTTTAGCTAGTCCTTTAGGGCTTCTCCATAAAGTTTTCGAACTAATTCAAGGAAGCTAGGCTGATTACCAAATCTCTGTTTACATATAGGCTAAGAGATCTACGTGTTGACCAGTACACAACTTCTGAACACATATGTTGATATAGTCTGTCAGTGGCTTTTAATGAGTAGTGAGACTACCAGTCTGTCTGTGTGTTAGTGAGTAGTGAGACTACCAGTCTGTCTGTGGCCTGGTGAGTAGTGAGACTACCAGTCTGTCAGTGGGTTAGTGAGTAGTGAGACTACCAGTCTGTCTGTGGTTTAGAGAGTAGTGAGACTACCAGTCTGTCTGTGGTTTAGAGAGTAGCTAGACTACTAGTCTGGGGGATAGTGAGTGGCCTTCTTCAGATTTGCCTAGAGGGAGTTACAAGAGAAGAATCTGGGACACGTGTGAGATGTGAACCTTTAGTCCCTAATTTGAATGACAAGTGAAGTCTTAAGTTTAATGTGTCACACACTTATTTATTTGGCATCTCTCTCTCTTTTTCCCCCTCTCTCTCTCTTTCTTTCTCTATTATGTCTATCTAGACATGCTGAATGCGTGTGCTGAATTGCTAAATGCACATCATGTGCTTTAGCCTGTATTTACATGCGAGGCCCCTATCAAAATGGACAATGGATCGAATGACCAGACTGTCCATGGTTTAACACAGGACATCAGAGTCAGTCCAGTAAAACAGACACAGCCCAGTACAGGCCATCGTTCTCTGGGAGGGTGGAGGAAGTGGGGAGTCTCCTTCAGACTTGCCCTTAGGATGTGACAGGTGAAAAATCTGGGACACGCGCGAGATATGTGTCACAGGAGCGCTGAATGTGTCGCTGTACTGCTTCAAGGCGCTCAATACCCAGAGAGGACTCACACGCACAGACAGCGCCAAGACAAATGAAAACAGGAAAGTCTTGATTTTAAGGGTCCTATCTCGCACCCGGCACATTGTGGCATCAGGCACAACGCAATTCTCATTCCTAGCTTACACCTGACGCAATGATCATTAGTCAGTGGTCAGTTGTCAAATTAACCTTGCGTTCCCACCAGCATGTCAATGAAAAAAGTAGATTTGGACAGGCGCATGATCACATATTGCTAATCTAAGGCCAGTAAAAATGATAACGCCACTGGCCAAGAAAAACCTGGTCTAAACTGAAAGGTGCAGGGATACGTCTAATGCGGCCTAAATGCTCATACTGTAAGAGCTAAGGCTCCCATATTGTCTTGTATGACAAAACAGGTGGCTTAGCTGAGTGTAGTTTTGTAGCTGGTTCAGTGTTTCCCATACATTGACTTATTTGTGGCGGCCCACCACAATATCAACATTGACCACCACACAATGATTTTCCAGGTTGTACTAAAAATTGTGCTTAAATCTAGTTAGCATCATAACCACGCCTCGCTAATTTGTTAAAAACTGTTGCATTCAAGTTAATTCTGCAAACTTGCCACCACAAATGTGGGAAACACTGTGGTTGTACAAAAGCTCTGAGACTCTCTCAGAGTGCGGTGTTCAAATTCTCCTTGTCCCCAATGTCTTCACAGCGACTTCACAGATACCCATCTTTGTCACGTGAAGAGACAGTTATTTCAGCGATGATCCACTTGATGACCTCTTTTGAACAGTTATCATTTTGAACTGCAGGAAATTCCACCATGTCTTTGAAAAGCAATTATGCTTCTCCACAGCTCAAAGACCCCATGGCAACTTGAAACACCAACTACTCCCGCAGTTTAAAGGTGCTATGTGAAGATTTTTTCAATTTAGCTCCAAAAGTACCTAGAAATAGCCAAACAATGTCAAGAATCAATCGTTTTGACATCATGTAAAAAACGCCTATATGCCTTGTGTTGTCGACTGAAGTTACTGTAGCATGCAAACCAGGTAGCGTTGACCCAGTGCTCTTGTAAAGCCACTGTGTGCCATGTGTAGCGCTTTGCTAAATACAATGTAAGTCGATGAAAGAGTCATGAGGCTGCATTCAGGACAACACAGCTCTTTGAACTGGACCAAGTGAAGCCATAGACATCCTGCACATTATACTAACAAACCATTTGCATTACCGCATACTCGTGGATCGTTTGTATAAGAAACTTTGGCTATTTAAATGAATCTCCTGTATGTTATCGCAAAGAGTAGGGGTTTCCCCGGTGTCCTGGCTAAATTCCCACCCTGGCTCATTCAATCTGCCCCCCCCCCCTAATCATCCCCCAGTGTAACTGGCTCATTCACTCCCTCACTCTCCACCTCAAGGGTGTGTGTGTGATGAGCGTTCTGGCGCATAATGGCTGCCATGCATCACCCAGGTGGGTGCTACACAGTGGTGGTGGTGAGTGAGGTTCCCCCTTCACTGTGAAACGCTTTGAGTGTTGTGAAAAGCGCTGTATACATGTAATGTGTTGTTGTTGTTGTTGTTGTTGTTAAACATAATTATGTAAGGTGTATGCAATCCAACATCGTGGCCATTCTCTCTGGCAGTAAAGCCAAGGCAATCTTTTATGTGATTGTGCTCACTGCTTGAAGAGTGCTGAGCTATGCAAATAAAATATATTCACTCTAGTTGAGGAAAATTGTCAGTTTTCATGCACTTTGCAGAGGGCTGCATAAAATGTGGACATTATATTACATTAAAATTGCATTGAAAGGGAAGCTACAGTGTGCAGACTTCAGTATTATACTTTTTCATATTGCACTGCCTTGGATCCAGCACATACACTTTGTGATGTGTGCAAGGCTTTGACAATTTACTTCACCATCAGCTAAACATTAGCATTGCATATGCTAAACCTTAGTATTGCATAAGCTAAACCTTAGCATTGTATAAGCTAAACATTAGCATCATATAAGATAAATATCAGCATCATAAGCTAAACATTAGCATTGTATAAGCTAAGCATTAGCATCATATAAACTAAATATTAGCATCATAGGCTTAACATTAGCATCATATCAGCTAAACACTAGCTCCATGAGCTATTGATTTCATGCATGTTGCCTTCTCCATGGCTCTATAGTCTCTACAGTCATATTCATATACAGTCTAAAATGGTTAACTCAGCTTTGACAGAAAAGTGGCATAACATGACACTAACCTGTGATTCCCTGTCATGCTCTGATGCCTGATAATGCCATTATAACACCTCATCATGACCGATGATGGCACGGGGGGGCGACAGACGATCGATATAGAAATATCGATAACTGCCCTGGCGGTACCCGCAGCAGGTAGGAGACTATGGGCCCTGTGGGGTCATCTCCTTGACAACAGATGATTGATTGTCTGGACAGCGCAGCTCCAAATGCTGCTGAGTCAGTTTGCATGCCCTAAGGTGGGGTTAGCTGCTGACGTACGTGTGTGTGTGTGTGTGTGTGTGTGTGTGTGTGTGTGTGTGTGTAAGTGACCGCGTAAGAGAGAGAGCAGGTCTGCAGCAATTAATCGATTAATTGATTAGTTGAATTAACTGAACAGAATACTTTCTGGGAACAGTTTCTCTCATACAGAGAGTAGCAGTCAAATCATTTTGATGAACAGTTGTTCCGACATTACGTAGACTGTGATGCAATGCAATAGAACATTGCACAGACTACAACCACTGTAAAACTACAATGCATAAACTGTAATGGATCTGTAATCTGTAATGGGAACAGCCCCTCTAACACAGATACTTTCCACCATGTGACAGGTGTCAGACAGAAATGGTTTGTCAATACGATTAGCCTAAGTCTATAATGATGAGCCTATAGTATTTTAATGATTTGGCATTTTATTGGAAGTCCCTCTAGTACTGCCAGTGTCCGCCATTAGCTAGGATGAGTTTGCTCTAACCTATACTGGAACGGCCATTAGCTAGGATGAGTTTGCTCTAACCTATACTGGAACAGTCAGTAGTAGCTGCAGGACTACAGTCCCACTTGAGCAGACTGTAATAGTCATGTATTTACACGCAGTAGTATAGTACAGAGCAAACTGTAATAGTCATGTACAGTATTTACACGCAGTAGTATAGTACAGAGCACACTGTAATAGTCATGTATTTACACACAGTAGTATAGTTCAGAGCACACTGTAATAGTCATGTATTTACACGCAGTAGTATAGTTCAGAGCAGACTGTAATGGTCATGTATTTACACACAGTAGTACCGTACAGAGCAAACTGTAATAGTCATGTATTTACACGTACAGTAGTAGTACCATACAGAGCAGACTGTAATAGTCATGTATTTACACGTACAGTAGTAGTACCATACAGAGCAGACTGTAATAGTCATGTATTTACACGCAGTAGTACCATACAGAACAGACTATAATGGTCATGTATTTACACGCAGAAGTACCGTACAGAGCAGACTATAATGGTCATGTATTTACACGCAGTAGTATAGTTCAGAGCAGACTGTAATGGTCATGTATACATGCAGTACCATACAGAGCAGACTGTAATAGTCATGTATTTACACACAGTAGTACTGTACCGTACAGAGCAGACTGTAATAGTCATGTATTTACATGCAGTATTACCGTACAGAGCAGACTGTAATAGTCATGTATTTAGACGCAGTAGTACAGTAGAGAGCAGAGACATGGAGTCACAGGATCACAGCACTGTGGTGGGTTTCAAAAGAGCGGCCTGCCTGCGTACACTCTGCAGTTCTTTTCTGGCCAAACAAAAGAGCTCGAAACAAAAGACCCTGCCTCGTGCCAACCAGACCCGGAGAGAGTGAGAGAACGAGGGAAAATAGCCAGCAGTGGTCTTCCAATCTAATCTAGTTTCTGTTTTTCTTTCCACTGTTTCCAGCAGTGTTCAGTTAACATTATGAAACATGCACTAAAAGCTTGCACAAGAAATACAGAGATTCAATTATGGCCAACATGGAGTAGTAACAGTAAGAGGTACATATAGTACAATAGGGACCCTTCTCTTCACTTAAATGAGAGTTGCAGAAGTGGAAACTTGTTTGACCTTGTGTGACCTTTATGTCCAGGGAAGTGTGTGTGTGTGTGTGTGTGTGTGTCGGAGGGTGGGTGGTGGTGGTGGTGGTGGGGGGGGGGTAATGATCCAGAAGAGACACATCTACTTTGTGCAAAAGCACTGGACCCAGTTGGAAGGGGTCAAAGTTCCGGGGTTTTGTTAGTTCCAGAACACGGATCACACAGGCAGAACACCTCTCTGGAATAGTCATCACCGAGATGATTGATCTGACAGCTGAGCAAAACGGGGAGAACATTCTCTCATAAGGCCTAAACAGGAGTCTGTAAAAGAGCCTCACTTTTGTTCACAAGACCCCTCCACCCCTGAGTGTAGCTATTTAGCTACTGAATCATAGGCAGCTACTCAAAGACAACATTTGTTTGTTTTTTTAAATGGTGAGCATCACAACTGTACAACAGCAACTTCACATAATTTAATAGGACAGGTGAAAGAAGATAATGCAAAACTGTACAAGGCCTGTCATTTTATTGTTGCATTTTTATTGAGTTTGAAATTGTTAACTTTCATACTATACTCTTTATAAAACTATGAAATATTCCAAAAGCCAAAGCATACAAAACTACATTTCACTAATTCTTTCAGTGAAAGACAATGCTGACTGTTATGCAGAACGCTGAGTGGCTAACGCCAGCCAGATCGACACATTTGCAAGGCTATACGTGAATTGTCTCACCACTCGGAGAGAGAGAAAGGGATCATACCGGCTCCTTAATTGAGATGTCCAAAACACACCCAGGCCCTTCACACTTCACACCCCAGTGGAGCGTGGCAGTGGACGTCCGAGAGAGCCGCATGTGTCTGTCCGCCCACCCGCCAACTCAATTAGCCTTGGAGTGACATGTTAAATAACGCACTACTTCCCGGCCACTTACACCCCCCCCCCCACCCCCCCTCCACACACTCACACACAGCCATTTGTAGCCTTTTGTCAAGAGCAAGGCAGTAGGTTCAAAGGCTTAGCAAGGTCAAGGTGACTGCAGGGGTCAGTAAAATCAAATGTCTGGCCATTGATTCCATGACACTAAAACACAGCTCATCGTCTCACCTCAGGGATTGTCATACACATGGCTTTTTAAATGGATATAAATAATTTAGTGAGGGAAGGGGGCGTCTTATACTGGTTCTTAGAGAGCTTGGTGGTGGTAGTGTATGTGTGTGTGTGTGTGTGTGTATGTGTGGGGTGGGGGGGGGGGGCATTTGGCAAAAGCAGTGTTGTTTTGGAGTGGGTCCTGCCCGGCCCCTTTGTTTTGGTGGGTCTTTGTTGTGCTTAGAGGTTTGGGGTGAGTGGTGCTCCACACACGAGGTTGCCTTCAGGGGGTGGGCGGTGTTTAACCCCCTCTAACTCACACACCCCCTCCATTTGATGAACAGGTCTGTATCATGAGTGTACAAAACATGGGCACTCTTATTCGTTTGATAATTGTAATAATAACAATAATAAATGCATTTGGATAAGGATGAAATCAGTAATGTGATTACTGTATTGAGATAACGGCAATAGTTTTCATCTGTATTCAATAAAGACTACAAGGGAGCAAAATACAGAAAATCAACATTGTAGGCCATTATACACACCACTATATTGCGTTATTAGCACCGAATTTGGAATTAGACCGAGTGTATACACAACTATGGCCTAAACAACAAACAAAATACGGTTTAATTAGAAGTCACTTGATTTCCTGAATGTCAGCGGTAAAATGCTCAACCTGTTACAATCAACAACAGTGTGCCACAATAACAGGAGTAAACAAACGCTGAACTTGGGCACGAGGGTAGGCCCGAGCCTGAAAGCGCTTTTCCATTCGCGCATCCGCGAGAACACTCGCCTGCTCGCTCGCTCGCTCTCCCGCGGCCACCAGTCACGGGGTGCCTTGTTTGCAAGGCTTGTCAAAGCGTACCCCGCCCGTGATACAAGTCAAATGAGAATAACACCCGCGCTGTCAAATCATATAATCTCTCTGTAACATGCCCATACCTCACAAATGCGATCATGAACTTGCTACACACACACACACACGCACACACAGACACACACCACCCGTTCACTCGCTTATGAAGATACAAATGTCATTCCACTCAAATACGCAATGACGCTTTCCCCCCAGAACCGATGTACATTATAGATACACGGTGCTTGTGTGTTGTCAACGTGTTGTCTTGTAGCTTTACTACAAAGGCAAAAAGTGCGAACGATATATATTGCTATCCGTTTGGTTGTTTAGCTGCCTGCAAGCACCGATGATCAGATTATAGAGCGATTTGGGCTTACCTGTATTCGCAGACGTAGACGCCTCCTCCTATCTTCTCTTTTGCGGCCGAGTGTTTTTTGAGTTGAGTTTACATATCTATGCCTCCCAATACTGTGGGGACGCGTTGGGTTAGCATCAACTAATGAGGATCACATGCACCAGGGCTGCCGCCGAAATCCAGAAATCTGTGTCCGCTGGATGCCTGGATGCATGTGTGTTTCCTTGGTAGCATCGACTCTCCAGCGCGAGAGAGGGAGGGAGAGAGCTGCAACAACGCAGCGTATTGCGCAGGCGCGGTTGTAGGCTACATGTACATCCCCGACCACTGCCCCACCGAGAGAGCAAACACGCGCAGCAGCAGCAGCGTGCTGAAAAGATGGGAAAATGCTCAGAAACTGGGTCGAGGACAAGGACGGTTCCACGACATTCCTAAATTATAGCCTACCAAGCACTGACAAAGCCATGCACATCAGAGTCCTTGGTCAGATATTATGAAACGTCTGTGCCGTCTATTGGCCGCATTGTTTTCCTAGAATAGGCCTACCTCCATGTTATCTACAGTACCGCTACTCTTGCGCCCTCTGGGAAAAGGGGAACTCCATACCGTTAGCCCAGCACCCCTTATAGCAACTATCTATAATAAACTTCCTTACAATTGCAGTGGTGTCTCGTGTATATTTGTGATTTTGTGAGATGTGCAACTGCCAAAGTAGTGAGAATGTGATTCAGAGGGGTTTCTTTTCGGCAGCCCATTTCATCTGATGATGCTGGCGCTCTATTTGTGATCAGTGATGCAGATCACTCTATTTGAAAGCGTGTTATCAGGTCTCGTGTCATCAGGTAAGCGAAAAACTCTCTGCCATTGCACATTTATCTCAAGTATAAAATTAATTTTGTGAAAGGTAAAACAGCCTGTAGTTTAATTTTGTTCTCTAAAAATTGTTAGTACAGAAAAAAACGTGATAAACTATTTTGCATGATACAAAATGCATAAAAATGTAAGTAGGCCTAGGCCTAGTTCAGGGTAAACGATCATATCAACGATATGAATGAACAATGAGGAAAATAGCCTACTTATCAAAAAGTCATCGTTTTCTGAATAATGCTATGAAAGAACGAGACACATTGTATTTTCAGAATATCTCCTGAATAATTTTGCTTTTAGTTCAAATGTAGCCTGTATTTATACTACATAGTAGGCCTATAACCTCCACCACCGTGCATCTCCAGGCTGCATGCACTTAACGTCTCTTTCCTCATTCGTTTTCACAACCGTTACAGCTAATGAAAACGGATTTCAAAAGGGCGAGAATCATGCGGCGGACAGAATCGATGGCCCACTTGAAGATGGCAATAACCACTATTCATCTATGTTCTACATATTGGCCAAAAGATGGCAGTGTAGGACAAGTGTTTCGCAAACCCGCTGTAGTGTTTCGACTCATGTCATTGTAGCCAACCCACCTGTTTTACGTGTCGTGAATTACTTTTCGGTACAGCTCACTACAAATAAACTGTAGCCTACACAGGTAAAAAATTACTTAGGCTGAATAGGCTATAACCTTCATCAACTAAACTAGAGATAGCGAGTTATGGATTGAAACACTGATTATAAAAGAAAAGGAGGTTTAGCCCTATGACATGCACTCTCAAACGTTTATGTCACTATGTTTAAGGATATTTTTCAACTCATGATCCAGCACATAATAATTACACGGAATTTAATCGTTAAGTTCTCAAGAAACAGCCACGAGGATATGGAGTGCGAACTTGCAATCGTGTAAAGTTAGTGGAGAAATGTCCACCCTCCTCTCTGTCACAGGGTAAGGACGCGTGGGTTCTCTCTCTCTCTCTCTCTCTCTCTAGAGAGAGAGAGAGAGAATGTCCTGATTGGATCAGGGGAGCAGACACGTCCATCTTGTGCTGTCCTTGGTACTGAAATCAGCAGCCTGCAGTCCACAGACAAACACCCACAAGAACACTTTACAGCATTGCCGGGCGTAAAAATGATATTTGGCCCAATTGTAATGATGCACACACAAGGACGTTTTAATAAATAAATAGCAGCATCACAACAATGAGATACTCGAGTAGCCTAAACAAAGTAGGTGTGTCAGACAAACACACACAGGTAATGGTATAAAAATGGCATTTTAGACAAGATATACAGACATGTTGCTAACTCTACACACAGATATTTACGTTATAACATTGACTGCATGGTATACTGCAATGAGTTTGTCTGAAAAATAACAATACAAATGTGTTCAACACCTGTCTTTTGGTTGTCTATGGCCAACACACATCTCCCTTACAAGGGTTGTCTACTCGGCCACGGCCAAAACAGAAAAGGAAAGAAAATAGAGCTCTACTACATTCATAACGTGCAATTCATCTGGTCTGTGTTCACTTCTGATGTATAATTCAATGGCTAAAGTTGATTCAAAGAGCTTTGAAATGTCCACCACGCCTTTGTTTGGACTCGACTTCGCCGTGTCCCCCACCCGCTGCGATCTAAGCGCAGGGAGTTCTTAACGTCAATATCACACCACATTCCATAAGATTAGCCGTGCTACACTTTGATCTGCCGCTGAATGCTAAGAGGAATCAAAGTTTGAATTACATTCCGTTATGCGTCTCTGCCGGTTACTTTTAATGCCAATGCCAGTCAAGCCCGTAGACACAGATTAAGAGCCAGCATGAAGCTCCCTTTCATCTGAATTCATCTTAACGTTGGTACACATTGTAGTGGCACACACTACTATAAGTGTATCTAATTTGAACGTGTTTACATCATGAATAACGTTTCTACTTTCAAGATTTCGAAGATGGCCTGAAGGAAGCAGAGCATGATAAGTTGTTGACCATCTTGCTGCGAAGTAGGCTTATGGTCTGATGGTATAGTGTTCAATGGATGATGCGTCTATTTGAACGTCAGCCTGGGATGGTTCAATTGGATAAATATAATATATGTCTAATCCAGTTTACAAAAAGCCTGGTCATAATGGACGTTTAGTTTAGTTAATAGAAAATACTGACACATTGGTCATTACTTATGTCCCGGAACGGGGAATTGCTTGAAAATAAAATGTATCTTTATATTGAAAATGCGAGTGTTGCTGGCTTCAGTTGAATAAGTAGGCATTCATTACTAATTTGATCAACAGTTGTTCATTTAGTATTTTTTTAAGTTCACTTCCAAAATCAGCCACCAGATGGCCGTTTGACTCCATTCAAATTCGTTGCCTTCTATACGCAACATCTCCAATGAAAGAAAAATAAAATCAATACAAACGTTTTCGAGTCATGCATCATCACTTCAATTCACATACATTTTTTGCATGTAAAACATGAACTTGTGGTCACTGAAACAAGTGCCAGTTTGTCTTGCTAAAAGCCTCAACATAAATATGCTGATTTGTTATAAAGAATATTCACAAAGGAGGTATGAGAGTTAGTGAATTTAGTACATCTGTTCGTCCCTGATGCATGAAATGAGAACACCTGTCTGTCTGTGTCTGTGTCTGTGTCTGTGTCGTTTAATGTGTGGTCCGTCTACAGACTGGTTCCACTCAGAAGCAGCCAGCGTCCCCTGTATTAGAGGCTGCCATCCAGCATGTACACTCATATCCTGAAGCCTGTGTGTGGAATTATGGGAATCTGCTTCATTGCCATGGAATCCCACAATGCTGTTCCTGCACCTCACTGCAAAAAAAGCCCAAACCAACCAATCAGACGCTGCTGGTGTCCTGTCTGGGGGCGTGGCAGCTGTTGACGGACAGCTGGGAGAGCGGCCCGACCTTGAGCCCCGTCTCCACGCCATCATCGTCCGTGCGGTCCAGCTCGAGGTTCCGGAGTGCGCTCCCGTCGCCGTTTTTACAGTTGCTGTTACGGTCCACCGCGGTCCCCACCCCTGCCCCCTCCCCCCCTCCGCCGTGTCCCTTGGCGAGTAGCACGGGCGTGACGGCATGCGAGGAGGGGGGGCACGGCACCACGTGCAGCGGCACGGGCTTGAGCAGCGCTCCGCCGCCGTTGGCCCCCGAGGGCCGGTAGCGGCAGCGCAGGTAGCGTGAGAAGGCGCGGCGGTACGTCTTGTTGAAGAGTGTGTAGACGAGCGGGTTGACGCCGGACGAGATGTAGCCCACCCACACGAAGACCTTGAGCAGCTCCTCCAGCAGCTGGCGGCTGCACGACTGGTGGCAGAGGACGAAGAGCACGTTGGTGACGAAGAACGGGCACCACATGACCAGGAAGAGGAAGAAGACCACGCCCAGGACCTTGGAGGCGCGGCGCTCGTTCTTGATGGCCTGCATCATGCCCCGGCGACCGCCGCCGCTGCTGCCGTGGCTACCGCCGCCGGCCGAGTCGCGTCCGGTGGCCGGCGAGTTGAGCTGCGATGGCGCCTCAGAGCTGGGGATGATGGAGATGGTGTCCGAGCACGGCGTGGTGGTGCTCGGCCCCGACGACACCGCCCCCCGCAGGCAGTTGAGGCTACTGCGTCGCGACGGAGCCACGGAGGACGCCGCCGACTTGGACACCGACGGCAGCGACGTGGCCGAGCCAGGCGGTGGCCCCGACGATGTCGTCGACGGCGGGTTCAAGGGCTGCTGGGAGGAGGACGTCTTGCCCTCGTAGAGGAAGACGGTGGCCTGCCGCTGCAACACCTGGATGGTCAGGCAGTAGGTGACCACCATGATGACCAGCGGGATGAAGAAGGCCACGAAGGAGCCCACCAGCATAAAGCGCTCCTCGTTCATCACACAGCTGCCGTTGACAAACACCTTGTCCTGGTTGTGCAGACCAATCACCGGGATAGGCATGGAGATGCCTGGACGAGAGAGGAGAGGAGACGAGAGGAGGATCAGAGAGGAGAAAAGAGAAAGGAGAGGAGAAGAGAGGATGAGAGGAAAGGGGAAGAGAGGACAAGAGAGAGAGGAGGAGAGGAGAAGATAGAACAAGAAAGAGGAAAAGAGAGGAGGAGAGGAGAAGAAAGGATGAGAGAGAGGAGGAGAGAAGAAGAGAGGATGAGGGAGAGGAGGAGAAAGGACAAGAGAGAGGAGGAGAGAAGAGAGGATGAGAGAGGAGGAGAAAGGACAAGACAGGAGGAGAGGAGAAGAGAGGATGAGAGAGAGGTGGAGAGGAGGAGAAAGGACAAGAGAGAGGAGGAGAGGACAAGAGAGAGTAAGTTGGGCATTTCTGAGTGATTTCAGCACAGGGGGATAACTAAAGCAAAACGAGGCAAGGTCAGAAACAGTGTGACATGCAGTGAGGGACATTCAATTCTTCATTTTCTTATGGGATTGTTGCCATCTTAGGGCCTGCAGAGGAGAGGGGAGGAAAGGAGAGGAGATGAGGGAGGAAAGGAGAAGGGAGGAAAGAAGAGGAGATGAGGGAATAGGAGAAGAGAAGAGAAGTTAAAGGACCAGTATGTAGAAAATAATGGAAAATAAATTGTAACAATTCCAAAAATTATCACCATATGTTGTCAGAGAGTAAAGAAACACGATGAATTGAAGTAATTGATTATTTGACAACATTATTATAACCCGTAAAACCCTTAAAAAAATGAGTTATGGGGCGGAATTGATTTTGGCCTACAGAACGTTCGGTAACAATCCTACAAACCGCTCCTATAAAAGAAGAGAGCAGAGGACAAGAGAGGAGAGGAGGGGGGTGAGGAGAAGAGGCAGGAGAGGAGAGGCAAAACAATTTGAGACTCAGACATTAATTTTTTCCATGTGTTCTTTCTCAAGGGAAGTGTCATTAGGATGGAGGAACTTAAGGAGATTCCTGGAAAGAGAATTAGTCAGGGATTTGCAGGAAGAATGGTAGCAGACATTCCAGGACTAAAGAGATTCAAGATAAGAATATTCTCAAAAGGAACAAACTAATAAAAACTGAAGACTTTCGTTCCCTTAGGGTAGGGGGATTTCTGGAAGAAGAAGCCATCGGAGATTTGGTGAAGGCCTTTTTCAAAGTGTTTTTACAGAGGGGAAATAATAAAGGTGCAAAATGGGACTTCAGAGCATGGAATTAAAGGTTTAGTCCATGACTCAGGTGGGCTCCCAAAGCACAGAGCTAATTGGCTAGGAAAGTGTATGGCTCAGTCGGAGTCGCTTTGTTTGTTTCCTGTTTAGTAGAGAAATGGCTGTGTACAAACACTTGTTTATTATTATTAAAAGCACACCAATGGAACAGGCAGCTAGGGATAGAGGACATTAAGGAGCAATTTGTTGATTTTGACCAAAAAAAAAAATGCACTGGCATAGAATCACGGATGTTACCTTTACATTACAAAACAGGCATTGTCATTGATTCTTTTTTACAGGTTAAACCTAAGCTGGGACTGTCTCATCCAATCGGTAGGACAAATCTTTGAGGGAAAAGAGATATTCTTAGATTCCGTGATGGGCATTTTTTTACTGATTTTTTGACAAGGAAAAGGAACCTAAGCTGCTCTCTCAAGGCAGTAGACATAATGCTTGAACATATGCTGAGGTTATGCAATAGAGAAGACCAATGTATCATTAACGTAGCCTGTGAGATCTTTCCTATCTTTGAGTTTTTCCATGCCATCTGCCTTTCATTCATTATTTCGACACCTCTATGCAGCCATTTTGTCCTTACTCTTTCACCAGTTTCTTCTGCTTGTCAGTGCACTGGACAGTACAATACCATTTAAATCTTCTGAATGAAAATTTGAATTTGGTGAAACTCTTCTTGTTACCCAGCCCAATTGCAAGTGTTGCAGAAGAGAGCGGTCGGCTTAGCTTCAAATGATTCCTCTGAAAGAATCTGAAAGGTTATTGCTTAATGCAACAGCAAAGCCAGCACAATAAAACAAGTCAGTTGATGATGCTTGGCGTTCCATACTTTGATCATATTAATACATGCATTACAGTGTACCATCCCTTTTTCTTACATGATACACACTTTAAAGACACACAACACACTCACAACCAGAGGATGTGCCAAGTTGCCAGAATAACAAACAGCCATGTAATCAAAAAACAATTTTCTGCACACTTGGCCTTCTTTTCAATTAAAGTTTGACATGCTTTTCGTTAGACGGCGATTGCACGGATCTAATCTTACATGACTCATTCATTCATTCATTTATTCATTCATTCATTTCTTCATCCATCCATGCATTCATTCATTTGCTCATTAACTTGCTCATCCATCCATCCATCTCTCCATTCATTTATTCATTCATTATTTTCTCCATCACATGTCATTACTTACCCACCCCCTGATATTGCACAACCCTTGTTAGACTGCCATTACACCATCACACACAGTGTTATAAAGGCATTACAAGATGTGTGCTTATATAATTGTGAGCCTAGTTTTATGTAAGTACAGACCATCAAGCAGTGTCCTGTTACACAATGTACGTATAACACAGTGATTAGTGACATGCACTGTAAAACAGGCTGTGTACAAGGCCGAGTGGTCCAATGTTGCAGCCTGCTTTAAAATTTAAGAGAATGAGACTCGTAAAAACATAAATGCATCAAGGCCAAAGTAACAGCCTAACACACACCTCTGCAGGATCAGAAGTCTTATTTCAAAGCATAAACACAGCAATATCATAACAATGCAGAGAAGATAATTTTTGTTGCTAAACATTCACTTGAATATCCTGTGATCTTTGTAAAAAGGATTCACCAAATACTGAATATTATCTTTTCAATCGGATCGGCCAGAGTCTGTGCACTAGATCTGGAGGCTGGGGGGTTGGGGGGTTTGGAATCCAGCCTTGGGTATTAAAAATTGCTGAGGGGGAAATGGAACACGGTAGATTAGGACAGTCTTATGGAATGCAGCATCACAACAGCAGACAGAGCACATCTGCCAACGGTAGACGACTTGATTGGCACAGGGTACAAGAAATATAAAATTATAAAAATGCAATGCGTACTCAAGAGCTGGGTGAAAACAGGAAGACAAAAAGATAGAGAAGAAAAAGAACAAAAAATATATACATACAGAGGGTGCACTATCATAGTAGGTTAACATGTGCTTGTGAGTGAGTGTAAGGTAAGTCATCTCATGGCATGCAAAGGTGCTTCATAAAACACACAAGTGAATGGAGCAGCCGCCACCCCTCAGTGAATACAGTCACAAAGTCTCAAACTGCAGTTATCTTTTACCATATCATACACTTAAAGGAAAAATCTGGCGAGTTTTCACATAGATCTCCGCTTTCTCGAGGTCACCGAGTACCGTTGGTACGAAAAGAACAAAAAAACAATCGGTTTTACATAGCTCGAGTTGCTACAGTCGGCAGCTAATGCAGTCAGGCAGCGCTACACTAGTGCTGTAGAGGCCTGTATAGAGGCCTGACTGTGTTAGCTGCTGACTGTAGCAACTCCAGCCAAGTAAAACTGATTGTTTTTTTGTTCTTTTCATACCGACGGTACTCGGTGACCTCAAGAAAACGGAGAGCTGTGAAGGAGAAATTTTGGATTACTAACATTTTCATGTATTAGAAGTGATTATTAATAATTTTACATGTATTAGAAGTGAATACTAATCTACATTTATTACATAGAAGTGATTAACATTTCATTTTCTTATATTCTTTGTATGCTTTCTATACATTCAATACTGTGCAACTTTGCTTTGTCTGTCATTTGTTCTCTCCATGTCATGATTTTCTAATAAAGGTCATGCGACCCCCTTTGTCACGAGTTAAGGGTATTCTGCCTTAGGCAGTAATATTAGGAATATCCCGACAGGAACTAGACTATGGCAAGAGAATGCTGAAGGATGTATATGTATTGTATTGACCAATTATCTACTTACTTGGAGTAGCCCCATGACTTGCGTATGGCGCATGGATCACATGCTATGTCCAAGAAGTGTATATGTATTGTTGTATTTCTGCATGTATGAGGATTTTTTGGAAAAGACCATTGTACTCATGTGATTTGTATTACCAATGTAATTAACATGTATAAGATGGGGCTTCACCCTAGAGAACTTTGAGTTGTGTTACTGGAACATGCTGTTGCTAGTGACCTGCTCCCGGTATCGTGAATAAACCTGCAGTGGTTCCTCACACCTGAGTGTTGCCTGGATATTTTTGACCACAGCTGATTTTTATTTCTTTCAGTACTCGGCGACCGAAACTCTAGCCGAAGAGCTATGTGAAAACTCGCCGTATTTCTCCTTTTATCATCTGGACACACGGTTTACAACGATAATAACCAAGTGTGTTCCAGACGTCACACTGCGGAGAGAAAAAAGAGAAAGAAACATCAACAGAGAGACCACAAGAGATAAGAGGAGGAAGAGAATTATGAGATAAACAAGAGGAGGTAAACAGCAAGTAGACAAAGAAGGGGAAGAAGAGGGGGAGGGAAAGAAAGAGAAAACGGAAAGGAAGAAGAGGAGATGTGAAAGGGGGAGGAGAAGGGAGGGGAGGGGAAGTGCTCGGCGGCGTTGCGGTCGGGTCTGGAGGCGGAGGAAAGGGGATATGATAATGGCTTCCTTCTGTCATTTTGCATTTCGCTTCCTCTTCAGGTGGTGGTGCCATGACTAATCCCAACACTGGCTGGCTAAGAGTGATGGAAGTGTCAATGTGTGTGTGTGTGTGTGTGTGTGTGTGTGTGTGTGTGTGTGTTCATATGAAGAGACTAGTTATACATGTAGGTGTTGTGTGTGGTGTTTATGTGTGTCAAGGCCTTTAGAAGTATGTGGGTTGCTGTGCATGGAAATCTTTTTCATGAAGGACTATGTTTTTGTTCCTGCACAAATATGTGTGTAGGTGTCTCATGTATAATTATGCGGGAAGGCTTGAGAAGAGACATTCATCAAACTGACAAAGTATAAATGCAGTAATGTGGTAATGAAGTGCAGGTAAATGCAGATCCAAAAGAATAAAGTAAAGGCCCATTCACACCAAAAACGATAACGATAACGATAACTATAAATAAATATCGTTCTCGTTAATATGAATGACGACGTTCACACATAAACTATAACGATAACGACATGAAGAACGATATCGTTGGGGATCACTTTCAGAGCGATTTTCACAACGATAAAATGCTAATAGCCAATCAGTCACATTTATTAACACAAGGAGAGACTTTGTTTATCGTTGTTCAGTGTGAACGCTTTTATCGTTATGGTTATAGTTATAGTTATTGTTATCGTTCTTGGTGTGAATGGGCCTTAAACGGGCACAAATATAGAAGGTAATAACAGTAAAAGTAAAAAGAAAGGGTGGAATGATGGATCACGAGAGGATGCTAATGACAGCAACAGGATGGCACGACGTAGAGAGAGAGAGATAGAGAGAGAGAAAGAGAGAGAGAGAGAGAAAGAGAGAGAGAGAGAGAGAGAGAGAGAGAGAGAGTGAGACAAATAAGACCTTAAAGGTTGTATCAGCGATTTCAGGCCCAAAAAAGGCCCAAACATAAATGATCACATTCATCTAATCTTTCTTAACGATCCGCTAGCTGCCTGCCCCATAAGCAGGCCGTCAAAAACGCGTCTCTGTAGGCAGCCTAGGCTCCGAGATCTATACACAAAAACAATTGCTACCAACAAGGGTTGGCAACCACTCAAAGGGAAAATAAAGTGTTTCAACCAATAACCGACGAGATGCGCGTTTAGGAGAGTTTCAATTGCACGGGAGGGAGTAACGAGCTAGCTCTCTCTTTTGTTTGAACATCAACAAAAAAAAGTGACGTATCCCCGCTATCGCTCATACAACCTTTAAGTGAAGAGAAAAAGCAGAAGATTGTGTGCACTGATTACATAATAAGCGGAAAGTTTACTATATTTCACGTAAAATTAAACAGGAGAGTTGTGCAGAGAGTGTTCTCTAACACATAAACATCTGCCCCTGAGAGAGAAAACAAAGGTTAGAGATAGACATAGCGAGCGAGAGCAACCTCCTTAATGGGGTTGTAGCATATGTCCTATCTCTTCTACTGTGTGTCTCTGTATATACCAGTATGGTGGTCTCCTTTTCCTCTTCCTTATCAAGCACTGTTACTCTGCCAAGTGATGCTTTAGATAAACATGTGCATTTGAACTGAGTAGCAGCGAATGACATCAAACAGAATAGAACAGATAGAATAGAATAGAATAGAATAGATTGGAATGGAATAGAATAGAATACAATATAATAGAATGGAATATAATAAACTAGAACAGAATATAATAGATTGGAATGGAATGGAATAGAATAGAATAGAATTGAATAGAATAGATTGGAACAGAATAGAATAGATCAAATTGAATAGAACATATAGAATAAACTAAAATAGAATTTGATCTGATTTGTTCTGAGGGGTGTCATACAAGTAAACTCTTCAGACCTCAGTACAGG
>NC_055974.1:23476369-23486369 GCF_018492685.1 Alosa sapidissima
AAATGGACTGCAGAGTTCTATAATATAGTTCATTATAAAAATACTCCTGACCATCTCTCTCTCTCTCTCCCTCTCTCTCTTTCCCTCTCTCTCTTTCTCTCTCTCTCCCTCTCTCTCTCCCACACGCATACACACACACAGACACACACACACACACACACATACTCAGACATGCACAGACACACACACAGACACACACACACACACACACACACACACACACACACACACACTGAATAATGTAGGAAGACTACAGAGTCTATATATTGAGCAGAGGTCATGAGATTCTCTCTGTCATACGTCTAAGACCAAATGGGATACTTGAAAGCGTTGCTGTCTGATTGAGAAGGTTGACTGAAGGAGCCTCCACAATGCATTTCACTACAAAGAGAATTAGCACTAAACCCCGGGGGAAAAAAACAAAAGACAAAACATAAAGCGACCTGTCCCATATAAATACTGTATGTATTCTTCGTTTTTGTGTGTCTATGAGTGTATGCGTGCATGTCTGTGATAAAATTTTAATGTTTTTTTTCAGTAACTGCTGCATATCAAAGCAAAAATGTATGCTGATGTGACAAAAGTCACACCACAGAAAAGTTCAGTAGTTCCCATGATGGCACTATAGTATATAAATATAAAAATATAAATAAATATTTAAAGGTGAAAAGCTTCTTGTGTGGAAAGTTTCTGTGTCTACTATTACATGTCTATAAACTGGCTACACTAAAAGACATAGGACTCAAGTAAAATCTACAAAAGCTTCACTCAGTGTATGTAATGATATAACATATATGGACAGTGCAGACAGTGCAGATAGTACAGGCAGTTTCTTTCCCTGTTGTTAGCACAAGGTGAAATGAGCAATATCCTCCATATCCTCCAGCCAAGTAGAGAATGGCTCTCTATCCCTATAATATGGCTAGAGGGTCAGTGTTTATATCAGCATTATAATTTACATTGTTCATTATCCAAGTACAAAGCACACAAGTAAAGGGTGCACTGTCCTTGCACATTTCCCTTATATTCTAATTATGTTTTTTTTTTATTATTGTTTTTTGTTGATTGTTTTTCAGAGGGTGTAACAGACATAACCAAAGTCACCATGTTGAATAGAGAGAGGAAAAAGAGAAGGCTGAGAAAGAGAAACAAAAAACATCCCATTCTAATTACGTTTTGTTCTCAATAACACACAACAAATCTTCCAATTATTTCGCCCATCTAAGCAGTCAGGCTCTGGTATAGGGGCAGGACACGGGACAGCTCCACAGCCATAATGAGCAGTCTTATTCCGTGTTACTCAGGGTTACTGACTGGGTAATAAACTGCAACACGAAACAAGGACAATGCAGTTAGGGTCTCGGCTTCAATCGTTTAAATTGGGATCACCCACTCTGAAATGGCACGACTTCCCAGCCAACTGGAAGAATGTGCTTACAGACAGCAGCAGCAGTTGTAAAATGGCATCCCATAATATGGGCTGAGTGATGAGGCAACAAGGAAAGAGGAAAGTGCAGGAGAGAGAGAGAGAGAGTGAGAGGAAAACAAACAACAGAAACTTTTACTCTTAAATGTCACTGTGACTTTTGATCGTTTACTATACTGGCATTTATGGGTAACTCTAGCTAAAAATGCCCAACAAATAGATGCCTGGCATTTCCCCTGACATATTCAGGTGGGTGAAACTAAATGTGAATAGGCTGTGAAATGGCTTTTTACTGAATACTTTATATGGTCTTTGGAAATGATGAATTTAATCATTTGTTTACATCAATTCAAGGCATGAATGTAAGACTGTGTGCAATGTGTATATATGATATATTTCAATTCATTATGAGGCTTGAGAAAATTCCATTACTGAAAAACTCCATAACTGGACTAAATTGGGTTCACAATACTGGAGTTTGTGATTTGTTAGTGCTTATGTTGAAATGTTGAATTAAATCCAAACCAAAAAAGGCAAACTAGCCTCACTTTTGCTGCCTTCATTTACTGATCTTTTCAATGATAAACTCCCTAAACCTCGAGAGCATATATTATACTGCCTTCCCAGCCGTTTCAGTGGTTTGTTGGGGTATGTTTTGACAAATGCTTGACTTAGATGGCGGTGGGACTACATTAATCACTTCCCATAGGCTTGCAGAGGGCAGGAGTCCAAGACCTCAAATTGCTTTTGGAAATGTCATGCCTATGATGCCCCAACAGCATATTAAAGTAACAGCTTGGCTATTATGTCCACCTACCACTGCCTGATATATAACAGAGTACATGGATCTAAGTAGGTCACAATGGACATCTTCAACTCAAGAAACTTTAGCAGGATTTTACAGAACTCTGTATGAATATGACTGAACATGCAGTCATATGCACACCTTGAATCAGCAAACACATACATACAGACACACAGACACACACACACACACACACACACACACACACACACACACACACACACACAGACACACACACACACACACACACACACACACACACACACACACACACACACACACACACACACACACACAAACATGCACGCACGCACTCACAGACACAAACACACACTTCACTACAGAAGACACAGATGAGTAAGATGGTCAGCGATGAGAAAAAAAACTCACCACAGAGGATGATGATGAGTGAGATATGCATGACCAGGATGGTCAACAATGAGAAAAACAACTCACCATAGAGGATGTTGATGAGTGAGATGGGCATGACCAGGATGCCCACCAGCATGTCGGCCACAGCCAGCGAGCGCAGGAAGAAGTTGGTGGCGTTCTGCAGCTTCTTCTCCATCGACACAGCCATGATCACCAGGATGTTGCCACCGATGGTGAGGAAGATGATGATGAGGATGAGAAGCGCCGGCCAGTTCTTTGCCTTCATCGCCACCGGCTCACCGTGGGCATCGACCCCGTCGTCGGGTCCGGCCGGGTATTGTGACATATTGGCACTGCGCTCGGTCCAGACGGCGCCGGTCTGATTTAGGAGTGTAATGGTCGAGGCGTTACCGGGCCACGCCGCTATCCACTCGGCAACGTCCAGCGAGGCTGTGGTGGAGCCGAAGCCCCCCAACAAGGGCCCCACACCGCGGGGGGTCCCCATCATCGGAGCAGGGGGGAGTGCTTGAGCCAGTCTGAGCTCCCCCCCTTAGCCACCCCCCTCCAGCACCAGGGTCTCAGAAACAGACACTTCCTCTTCCTCTGGAGGCACCACTAGGGGGCAGTGATGAGCTGAGCGGAGCTGGAGTCACTGATAACGGCACCAGCGGTGGAGAGCTGCTTGGGCGGTGTCCCAGGGCTTTCAGCGGGTGGGTTGGGTGGGGGGGGGGGGGGGGGGGTGACAGGGGCTATGGGAGGGCAGGAGGCAGGGGATGAAGGGGGATCTTGTTCCACTTGTTCCGCCCACAGAGATGAGAAGTGAAAGATCTCCTCAGATGCCGCAGGTGAAATGGGAGCATGGTCCAACCTCCAGGACAGTCATCGCATCCATGTTAAACATGGAGAATTTCTGTGTTGTCCTCTTTGATCTTTTAATCTTTTCTTCACACTGTAGGTTCAACCTAAAAGAGAAAGCAAATTTGAAGGGAAATTACTTCTTTTCATGTTCTGAATACCAACACAACGGCAAAAGGGGAAAAATGCATTTAGTCACAAATTTGTATTCTGGAGAATTTCTAATGGTTCATGAGCTCTTTGCCTACGTATATTGTGACTCTGTGTCAGACATTCCATTACATTTCTTAGTGCAATTATTGTGCTTCTAGACACTAAGTTTTACAATAACACAAAGCAAACGCTACACCTTCCTTAACCTTCTGTGCTATCTACACTTACACAGCTTCACAGTGCATGGAAAATCCTCCAGATAGAGAGAGAGAGAGAGAGAGAGAGAGAGAGAGAGAGAGAGAGAGAGAGAGTTTGCTCCTCTTGGAGTGCAATTTCTACCAGTGCAAGGCAATCAGCTGGGGCAGAAATGGGCATACACACACACACACACACACACACACTGCAGGGAAAGGCTAATTGAGTTCACGGATGAAGAGGAAGACATGTAAAAAGCACTTCACTCCAGTGCTGCCTTGGTATATCATTAGATAAGTCGGTTGATCGTAGCTGACTTTTGAGAAGGCATGGGTTTCAAAAATCGGAAAATCAATTTCAATTAATCTTTGTTTGAATAATTCGATATTGATTCATGAAATCCTGAAATCAATGTTTTAACATACTGTAGCCCTTTTCGTTTTGTCTGTGAAAGCATGAATAAAATGTGTATTAAGCCAACATATAAATCCTATGATGTTAAGCGTTCACAGTGTTCAGAAAAACACGCTCAGCGTAGACTGTCTTCGTTCACTGGGCCCAGGAAGTTAAAAAATTGTCAACTTTTTAGAACAGCGCTGGGCTTCTCAGTCTTACTTGCAGCCAACTGCTTGCCAATTGCTGGTGTATTGCTGGCCAACAATGTCGGTAGTTGCAGTGGTAAACTACAAAGCCTAGAGGGATAACCTTATTAAAATGCCAAACAAGCTCCTTTTGTTGGTTTGTTTGTGTCATGTCAAGGGGCAGCCGTGGCCTACTGGTTAGCACTTCCTGTAACCGGAGGGTTGCCGGTTCGAACCCCGACCAGTAGGCACGGCTAAAGTGCCCTTGAGCAAGGTACCTAACCCCTCACTGCTCCCCGAGCGCCGCTGGTGATGCAGGCAGCTCACTGCGCCGGGATTAGTCTGTGCTTCACCTCACTGTGTGTACACTGTGTGCTGTGTGTGTTTCACTAATTCACGGATTGGGATAAATGCAGAGACCAAATTTCCCTCACGGGATCAAAAGAGTATATATACTTATACTTATACTGTTTTAGTCAGCTGAATACTAAGTGAGCATTGCCATTTAAGTTAGCTAATCAGATAGTTAGCTAGTTTGTTAGCATTAAGCACGGCTGCAAAAAGGAAGTGCTGGCAGGCAGATGGTATTTGCCAACCTATAAACAATAAACAGAATTGATATGGAATCGAATGAAATTGGAAATCGAACCAAATCGGGACTTTATGAATTGAAACGATTCAGATGTGGTGAGACGAGGCCTATTTTCAAGTCGGATCCTGCCCAGATTTAATAGGCTTAAGGGTCGGTCCTGAGACTAGAAGATGAGTTCTGGCCTAGCCTCGAGAATTTGGCTGACAGGAGTGCTACTTCACTAATGTATGCATAAAAGTCAGGTGCTCTTTGAGTTCAAGGGCGTATCTGATGCGTTAGAAGATTTGTGTTACGCACCAACCCCATTTCATTAAATACTTTTTCATTTAACACAAAGCACAAAGCCTTGTACTTTTTGATAAGACTTTTTTTAATACATTGAGAAATTAAAAAGTTGCACTAACTATTCTAATGCATTGGATTTGGTCCATATATGGTTCACAGGTGGCCCAGATTTTCAAATCAGATCAAATCATCAACTCGTCGCAGAGTTTGCTGTCATTTCAGCATGAAACGTTGGAGGACTTTTAAACTCATTACGCATGTGGCACAATTGCTATTCATTAGGGGCCTGTTTATTACAGAGGCGCTTATCGTTAATGTAAACGTCTATATCATCATAATGAGTGACAAGCCACTAATTGTTCCCTACACACAGAGAGGGGGTATCTTATTACAAAGCTATTCCAGACAGCCAAATCAAATAAGGCCCGCATAATTGCGGCTATTATCCTTGCATTTACCCTCATCGATCAGTGGCCTGTGACATGTGGACATATTAGCGATGTCACAACGCAAACAAAAAGTGGGCCTGACACAACAGCGAGAGTCAAAATGCAAGTCAGGAGCCAGACCAAAAGCTCATTCCCAACCAATAAGCGCTTTTTAGACATAAGTGTAAGACTGGAGGTTCTGCCGATGTTAAACGGTGGGGCTGTATATCTGAACGACATAACCGGTCATATGGAAGTCCGAATTTACCCCGGTGTTTATACTACTCCCCCCCTAGTATTTCCTCCGGACATTATGTAAATGTGCTGTGTCTGAACGAGGAGTAGAACATGCGGTTAAAATTCACACCTAGTGAGAGGGCGTGTTGGTGACGTTTCTTTTGTGCGTCCATGTGGTTAGATCTGACTTATCTGTGATCTTATCTTAGATCTGTGGTTAGATCTGGCGATGGTTATAAGGCAGCCTGGCAGATCCCTATTGGTTCATTATAATGATTGATAGGCCATTTGGCCACTCACTTAAAAGTGTTCCTCCTGTGCTCATGCAAATGTAGATCAGTGGGAGGAACTCACAAGGTTGCTGTTCACATTTCACAAGCATTCTCTCTTTTCTTCTCTTCTTTTTTCTTTCTGTATGCTTTCACTTGTTTACTTCACCTCACTTCTGCAGGGCCTGCAGTACATCTCCATCTATATTGGCACCAAAGAGAAAGAAGAGAGAGAGAGAGTGAGATAGAGAGAGAGAGAATTAGGTAAGGCAGCAAGTTTGACAAAGAGAGAAAGAGAGGGAGAGATGGAGTAAGAGGGTGAGGAGAGAGAGAGAGAAAGAGAGAGAGGTGTTAAAATAACTAGGGGATCGATTACTTCAGCGGGGCCTATGGCCTATACACAATGCACAGCTGCTGTTTCATACACAATGACGACCGCAACCCTGTGAGAATCCCTGTGTTAATGTGTAGCACACCCACTCACAATGGCAGTTTTAAAGCAACAAACAAACAAACACACACACACACACACACAAACACACACACACACACACACACACACACACACACACACACACACACACACCACACACCTAACACAAACAGAGCATTGGGTCAGGATTCATGTTTCCTCATTATTAGATGATGTTCACTATTATGCCTGTGAAGATATATTTGAGGATGGTATCCACACACACACACACACACACACACACACACGCTGAGCTTTTCCAGAGACAGTAATTCCCACAGATTGATCCAGACTCTCCACGGTGTTGATATGAGGAGCTGAGATGTTCTTGTGATACGGAGAGCCATAATTCACTTATCCCCCCTCACAGATCCGGTCACACACAGATAAACACAAAACACACAAACACAAATAAACAAACAAAAAGCACCCCTCAAAAAAACAAACACATCAGTGCAAAATCACTTCCTCTGTCCCTTGGCACAGCAACACAAGGAAATCATCTGTGCCAGAAGGTATAAAAAACATTGCAAAGCTATTTTATATAATCATCCATTTTTATATTTTTAAATGGCCGGGCCTGGCCCAGGCCTGAACTCAGACCAACTCATTAGGGAATCCGGCTGTGTGCAGGGCCGAGCTGTGCAATTCAACCCAACGCACGAAGACCAGACTCAGCACACAGGCGGATTCGAACCTGCGAACAGCTGCACCTCAGAGCGGAAGTCGAGCGTGTTGACAATTGAGCTAAAATCCCCCGGGTTGCTCGCGAAAAAAAAAAACCCAGCAAGATGTGGCAGCTAACTCATAGACGGCAGTTCAGGGTTTGTGCCCTTATATTTTGTGAAACGTAGCGAGATATAGGCACTATTAATCCAAAACTTTGGTTTGGTAACCAAAGAATACTGCTGAGCTTGTGTAAGCTACAATTTAGTTGGACCAGACCTAACTGTAGTAAACAACGTCTAAACCAGTGGTTCTTAACTGGTGGGTCGGGACCCAAAAGTGGGTCGCGGAACCATTCTGGGTGGGTCGCGGAGCTTGTGGTTAAAAAAAAAAGAAGAAATCGCCCAATTCAAATAGACTTAAATTGAGATGAAATGGTGCAGAATCCACAGTGTGCGATGTTCACAATTGCTGGAACATGAGTAAAAATGCCTCATAATAAAGTACACCTGTCAAAGACAGACCTGTCAAGTACTTTAAGGTGACATCAGGAGCTGGAGACTTCACAAAGGTAATGCCAAACAGCATGTTCCAAACAAATAGGCCTACAGGCACTTCGCCTTTCTTAGCATGTAGCTCACCAAATCTGTTGTCTTGGACGCTATAAAATATATATGGGTCGTGACTTCATGAACATGGGAAATTGTGGGTCCCAAAGCCAGACCAGTTAAGAACCACTGGTCTAAACATCTAAACGCTGGGTTGCTGGCTAGTTTGCACCTCAGAAACGTGTCTGGTGGAACGTTTGGCTGGGTTTGCCAAAACGGTCCCAGGGGAACGTTCCCTAGACACAGTGTCTGACTTTAACTTTTTGAAGCTTTACAGGGAGGCTACACCAAACACGTAGCTGAAGTGTTCTGTTCGCGACACTCAAAAAATAATAGTTTTAGAAGACAGGTCTATTTGTTTTTTACGTACACGACGCTGTCACATCTGGTGTAGCCTGTTCAGTTGAAGCTAATTATTGCAGCAGACGCTGCGCGAACGGAACGCTTCAGTTATGCTTCCCTGTTAAAGCTGTACACTACACATACCTGGCTGGGCGATATGGCATTAGGGCTGGGTGATATGGCATTAGGGCTGGGAGATATGGCATTAGGGCTGGGTGATATGGCATTAGGGCTGGGAGATATGGCATTAGGGCTGGGCGATATGGCATGGCATTAGGGCTGGGCGATTTGGGAAAACAATACAGATAGCCTATCATACAGGGTCATGAACAAGGAGCATGTTTTTAGTGTCAAAGAGACATAGTAAGAAATGTAGAGCATTTAACCACATATTGGAATATTGGACATGGACATGAATTTCCCCTACATCCCCCTTGATCCCCTGTAGGGATCAATAAAGTATATCTATCTATCTATCTGGACATAATGTAGAACATAAGCCACATATTGGAATATTGGACATTAAGCTCTATTCCACTGTCTCTCAGAAAAGGGCTGTCTATTGTCTATCTGTGCCTGTGTATGCAAATGCACAAGACTGTGAGAGTATTGGAATCACAATGTAGGATTTTGATATTTATAAGTAGTTGACGTGCCAAGGTTTCTGTTACGTGTTCTCTTTTTGGGACTTTTTTTAATTTCCATGTAATTGTACTGTCCCTGAGTGTCAGTGTGTGACCTTACCATACGGTGATGGCACATATTTTACTGTAGTGGTTCTCGCGGTCATTACCCACTTTTGACGGGTGTCTGGCCATCTGTCCCCCAACACCCGCCCCAATAAAATGGTAACAAGAAATAAGCCATGTTTAAACAAGCGTCTTTTTAATTTGTTGGGTCTCATGCTCTCATGTTGCGAAAGAAATGGTTAACATTGTGAAATGGCAACAGTGCACTAGAAGATCTCCTCCTGCATGCCCTTGTCTCCTTCCCCTCCGTGTTTTCCTGTAAAATTCAGACAGGAAGTGATTTCTGTGTGTGTGTTTATGAGAGTGATACATACAGTCACGGATCATTTCTGTACCACTAGTTTGCAGTAATACTACTGTAATCTCCAAATTTACTGGTTTCCATAAATTCCCATGACTGTGTGTGTAAGTGTGTGTGTGTGTGTGTGTGTGTGTGTGTGTGTGTCTGTACAACATGGTCAGGGCTGATAAGAGTGATCACCAGGCACAGAGGGGCTCTGTTTGGGTCAGGTTTGTGATGACAGTGGTAGCATAGAGGCTAAAGAACTGGGCTAGCAAGCAATAGCCAGAGAAGCTGAGATTTTAAAGGACAAATCTGGCGATTTTTCACGTAAATCTCTATTTCTCTATTTCTCGAGGTCAAGAAGCCAGGCAGCTACAGTACAGGGGCAGCCATGGCCTACTGGTTAGCACTTCAGACTTGTAACCGGAGTGTTGCTGGTTCGAACCCCGATCAGTAGGCACGGCTGAAGTGCCCTTGAGCAAGACACCTAACCCCTCACTGCTCCCCGAGCGCCGCTGTTGCTGCAGGCAGCTTACTGCGCTGGAATTAGTGTGTGTTCACTGTGTGCTGAGTGTGAATTTCACTAATTCACAGATTGGGATAAATGCAGAGACCAAATTTCCCACACGGGATCAAAAGAGTATATATACTTATACAGCGCTACACTCACACGCCATGTACA
>NC_055974.1:23511873-23516873 GCF_018492685.1 Alosa sapidissima
TGTCTTGCGTACACACACACACACACACACACACACACACACACACAGGAGCGGAGTGGCAATCGGGACGATTGGGAGTTCTCCCGGTCGGCCGGTGAATGAATTTGAATGTTTCCATCTGTGCATGGGGGTGTCTGTAGATCGGTGTGCATAGCATTAATTCCTGCATGCCTGTGGCCATGGATGCACTCTTAAAATAGCATCTGAATTTGCGCCACTGACCAAATGAATAGGTCATAATTAGGCGTTGATGTAAAAATATTGCATGTAGATGTTAGGCTACTAAATTTTCAGGTGACCAATGCACAAACAAAACCGGGAAACGGACAAATATTATCAAGGCTTTGAATGTTTCCGTCTGTGCACAGGGTGTCTGTAGATCGGTGTGCATGCATAATAGCATCTGAATTTGCGCCACTGACTTTAGACCATGAGGTTCCTGGTCTGTGGCGGAATTGTTTTCTGAAACTGCAAAATATCAACAGGGAACGTTTGTGCCGGAACACGCCCCCTCATTTCGCTGAACCGCCCCTGTGGCCGCAATTGAATTTCCTAATTTACGGATATGTACCTGTGGAGGGAAAATTCCAATATGCGCTGACTGTAAAATAGGAAAGACAAAAGCGCGAGTATACAAAGTCAATTGCGCTGGAGTGCAAGATATATATATTTATTGGAGCAGAATAATTGGTGCTAATATGCACACACACGCATGCACGCACGCACGCACACGCACACACACACAGGCACTGAACACACACGTAAACACAAAGACTTAGCATTGTTAACACATACAGGCATGCACAAAAATGTTATCACACATATACAATTATTCTACCCAATTAAATCTCTCTGAACCCCACATACTTTTCATCACCCTTCATTGCGAGAACCCCACACCAAGAGCAGTGGCCCGCAAGTACCGGAGTGGTCCTCATGGAGTGGTCCGCTACGGACGTACTTGACATCCAGATTGTAAAAGCATTGTCCCTGAAACAACTCAGGGTTAAGTGCCTTGCACAAGGACACAACGGGAATTGAACCTATAACTTCTCTGGCTACTACATGCTAGCCCAGCTCCTAAACCACTACACTACCACCACCCCAGGAACCTTAGGTTACCCCGGCCCTACCCAGATCACACCGACATCATGAGATGCCAGATCGCTCAGCTTCCTGCAAAGGCTGCTGGGATAGCTATTCTGAAGATCTATTTGTCGTTCAACAACCCAACAACGGTCCGACCACCAAGGTGACCCGTAACAGCATTAGGATCTTACGCTACAATGGCGGATATTCACCACTTTTGTTAATGTGCATCAATAAGCCTGAAGCCCTTTGATCCCTGAGAGTGTAAAGTTACTGGAGGTTTTCAAAGCACTTTAGAGAATGGGTTTTTCCAATAAGATTTAATGGACACTTTCCATTAGGGGTGTAAAGATTAACCGATATGTATCGGTATCTGTTTTTAACATGTAAGATAGGGCTACATCGATACGTGAAGCCCCGTATCGGAAAAAAACTGAAATGAACCGGTCGTTATATCGATTTACTTGTTAGGAATCGGTTCACAACCTTTTCTGCTCGCTCAGATTCTCATTTACGTTCCAAGCAGCGCGTTCATCCCACGTCCGGTTTTGAAACTATACGTGGCACGGAATTGTGGGTAATGCAGTTAGTTTTTGGCTACATTCATTGCCCAAAGTAGTCAAATGACCTCATTACCCATACATCAAAATCCAGCGCGAAATTAAACACTAAACAGCAACGATAGTCTGTAGAGTATAGCCTTACGTTTGATGAAGGGATTTCCTTAATGTTAAATAATAATTTGGCCTTTGCTAAAACGATGCACAAATTATTAGCCAATTATTTTGTTTATATTCACTCAGACTTGTGGCATTATAGGTTTCTGCATTAGGTCTACCGTTGGAACAAAATAAACCCAGAGAGTTCATTGATATGTAGGCCTATTTTATTCTTGTAGGCTATATGAGAAAAGGCCAAGAGTGTCTTAAGCACTGTTTTATTTTATTTCGGTATTGTCTTACCTCAACAAGGCTACAGCTCCATGAAAACAATCAGATATAACTCTATAAAATCTATAAAGTTATAAAAAAAAGATGTATTTGGCTGCTGTGTTTGACTGAAATGTAGACTATTCTTTTTTCATTTCAATACAGCATATGAAACAAACCTCAGTTTAGATAATCATATTCATTTTTTTGCCTAATTGACAACCATGACCACGATAACTGATAATATAAAATTAATGTGCACCTTGAGCAAATGATAAAAAATCTTTACGTTTTTTATGAACATGTATCTTTTCTTGTATCGAATCGTGCCCATGTATCTAGATGCGAATCGTATCGTCTTTTACATGAGAGATTCACACCCCTACTTTCCATACATTCAACAGAATGAGAGAGAGAGAAAAAGAGAGAGAGAGAGAGAGAGAGAGAGAGAGAGAGAGAGAGACAGTCTTTGATATATATAAAACTTTTCACTTTATAAGTATAAGTATATATACTCTTTTGATCCCGTGAGGGAAATTTGGTCTCTGCATTTATCCCAATCCGTGAATTAGTGAAACACACTCAGCACACAGTGAACACACAGGGCCAGATGTACGTACATTTGCGAACGTAGCGTTATCAGCGCCATGGACAAACCGCACATTGCGAACGCTGTCAGACCCAAGTTTCCGTCGTATTTATCAATCGTTCAATCCTTAGTGTAAACTGCGCTTTTCTCTGCCTTTCTCCGCCCATAAACGCAATTTACAAACGTCCATAACTGAATGCCAGCGCCTACAAGCGCAGTTGAATGAAGTTAACTGATGACAACATTAAAAAGAATCAAACGTTTAGCGATCATGAAATAATACCATACATGATAAGATGTCAACAAGCAGGGAGATAATGAAGATCAGTAGTTCTACTCAAACTACTTGTACACATAGGCTATGGAAGATTGGTCAAATCTAGCAAGTAGGAAAGTTTAAGTGAATGACGTGAAAGTGAAAGTAAGATATTCGAAAGGCCAACGAAAGTTAATGTTGCTTTTGATAGTACAGTACAAAGACTTACAAAACTGGTGCTCTAAATAGCGATTCTGTTGTCTTTGAAAGGTTCTCTTATTGACGCATTGAACTGCAATTTGGATTAACACCTGCTTTTACAAGGCGGAAGTATTTAGGCGCAGAATAGATGTGTGCTTTCAGGAGCAGTCTTTGTACATACAGCGGAATACATAATTAGGCGCTCTTTACTCTTCCCCTCCCATCTTTTTACGCTAAACTCCCACTTTCCCATGGATCCTCCCATGAATGCATATGCATGACATTAAAAACGCAATCTGCCACTTTCAGCTCCCGCAACAGGCAGTTTGCGCTTTTACATCATTACGGCCTGTTTGTACATACCTCGCACGTTGCGAAACAAATACGCCTGAAGTGGGTGCAAAAGTGTTAGTAGATCTGGCCCACAGTGAGGTGAAGCACACACTAATCCCGTAGCAGTGAGCTGCCTGTAACAACAGCGGCGCTCGGGGAGCAGTAAGAGGTTAGGTGCCTTGCTCAAGGGCACTTCAGCCGTGCCTACTGGTCGGGGTTCCAGCTCAAACCCAGGTCTCCGGAGCACCAAATCTGCAGCTTGACCGCAACGCCAAACAGGCCAGGCTCGTTGGTAAGGCAGTCAGAGTGCACACTCAACGGTAGTGAGGGCATTCCATCACAGCCCCCTATATGTGAAACATGTACCTCCTCCATAACCAAAGCTCCTCTCATACCATACATTTCCAGAGGTATCATCCGACACCCACATCCCTCACTTCACAAGGTTTGTTTTTACAAAGCTCTTCAAAAATAAACACAGGTCAACATTGAGTCCTTACATGTAGTGCATCTAAGATTTGAAAAACAGCAGGCCCTGTCAGGAAACTAGACTCGTTGGGGAAGAGAGAGAGACAAAGAACAGAGGGAAAAGAATGAATAATCCCAATTAAAGTTTTAGGAACACTACAAGGGCTTCTAATTAGGAAAGCTGACAACCTAAAAACTCACTTTGTGCTATGGATTTGGAGGCCTCATGAAAATAGAGTAGGAAACTGGAGTAGGAGATCTTCTTAGAGCTCTTTGTATGGTCTACGTTTCAGCCGCATTTTATTCAGCTGTCTGCTTGTTGAAAGGCAGTGTGTCACAGTCAAGGCTTTGTCGGGAAAAGTCAGTGAAAGTTCTGTGATTAACGGACATTTCGTGTAATGCTACCCGCCGGTGAAATTGATTCCTTTATCGTCGGACACTTTGGACTGATTCCTCTTGAAAAGCAGAGGATGTCTATATGAGAGGGATGAATTGATGAAAGTGGTTACGTTTTCAGTTCTTTCTCTTAAGTCACGATTTTGCCTTTAACATCTCTTTTCTCTCTCTTTTCTATCCAAGGCCACTGAGAGAATTTGCATTCTTCATCTCCTCCTCTTCCTCCTCCTCCCACTCCTTCTCAGTGGCTATGACGCCAAAGCCATCATGCCTGAATGATATTTCCATTATATAAATCTTTTATAATATAAATCCCCTCCTTATTGTACTTCATAAAGCTTTAGAGTTCTTAATTTAAAGTTAACTGAAAGGGAAATAAAGTGTTCTCTGTCGACTGCCTTGACTGGGTTGAACTCTCTTTTTCTCTCTCTCTCTATCTCCTTTTTTCCTCCTTCTTTTATTAAGTAGCAATGAAAATCAGATGTCAGGTTTATGCGTGTGTGTGTGTGTGTGTGTGTGTGTGTGTGTGTGTGTGTGTGTGTGTGTGTGTGTGTGTGTGTGTGTGGTGTGGGTGCATGTGTATGTGGTGTGTCAAGGCTTTGTCGGGAAAAGTCAGTGAAAGTTCTGTGATTAACGGACATTTCGTGTAATGCTATAATATTAAGTAGCAATGAAAATCAGATGTCAGGTTTATGCGTGTGTGTGTGTGTGTGTGTGTGTGTGTGTGTGTGTGTGTGTG
>NC_055974.1:23521873-23526873 GCF_018492685.1 Alosa sapidissima
GTGCATAAACTACTGCTGTCATGACAGTAATAGTAATGATGATACGACGACCCTTTAACCCTTTCAGCAGGTATGAGAATGTTGGAAAATTAAAGTTTTTAAGAATATCTGGGTTCATTGAACATGGGAACGGCAGGGAGCGAGCAGTTGTCTGCATAGGCATGAGTCAAGCAGCATCCATGTGTACACCCCTGCCCTGTTCCTAACCAATGAGGGCGGGAGGGGTCAGGCGAGGTGGTGAGTTGATTAGTTTGACCCTACAGTACAGGCGTGGCAAGTTTTGTCATGGTCCCCTCAAACTTCTGTTTAAAACGCTGTTTAAATGTGGCAGCAGACACTGAAATGTAAGTATAAACTACTTTAGATTTTCATCACTGCATATACTGTAAACCCTTTCAATTATGTAAACAATCATATCCGTTCCCAAGGCATTTCCTGTGGCACGCAAAACAACATTGCGCTAACCAAGCTAACTGTAATGACTGTGCATTGGCACTATTTGGCGGCTGGAGGCATCCGTAGTTCAGAGTGTGTGTATCGCAGAGTTCTGAAGATGCTGTAGTAAAATGAAGCCGAAGTCATAAAAGTTGTCCTCATGATTTCATAACACTAACTACCTTTCACAGTGGACATTACATAGAGTTCTACCCTATAGTCTGAAATATTTTCCTTCCATAGTATCTGCATTTGTTTTGAATATTTAAACAGGAAACCCTCTAGGGATGGAGTGAAAGGCTCTATAGGTGCATCTGACTCTCTAGGGAGCGAATGGAATGGTCTATAGGTGCATCTGACTCTCTAGGGAGTGATTGGAAGGGTCTATAGGTGCATCTGACTCTCTAGGGAGCATCTGACTCTCTAGGGAGCGATTGGAATGGTCTATAGGTGCATCTGACTCTCTAGGGAGCGATTGGAAGGGTCTATAGGTGCATCTGACTCTCTAGGGAGCGATTGGAAGGGTCTATAGGTGCATCTGAGGGTCTATACTGTAGGTGTACATGACCACACTGTGCAGGTGATGTTTATCTTGTGGTTCTGATGCATCACTGCAGTGGCTGTCTGGGCAGATACCACAGAGCCTTGTGAAGATGACACATGAAAGCAGCGGCGGTCTGAGGAAACATGTCTGAGGGCTGTCACATGGGAAGTTCAGCACGGAAGTTGAGCAAACTTTCCTGGGTGTGAGTGTGTGTGTGTTTGTTTGTCTTAGTGTTCCTGACAGTATGTGTTTGTTTGTGTGTGTGTGTGTGTGTGTGTGTGTGTGTGTCTGTGTGTGTGCAGTGTTTCCCACAGAATTGAATTGTATTTGTGGTGGTAGGTTTGCAGAATTAACTTGAATGCAACAGTTTTTAGCAAATTAGTGCAGCGTGGTTATGATGCTAACCCGATTTAAGCACAATTTAGTACAACCTGGAAAATCATTGTGTGGTGGTCAATGTTGATATCGTGGTGGGCCAATGTATGGGAAACACTGGTGTGTGTGTGTGTGTGTGTGTGTGCGCCTGTGTGTTTGCATGTGTGCATGAGTGACACACACAGACACACACACACACAGACAGACACATACACTGTTTCCACTCCTGCTGGACCGAAATAACCCAGGCATACACACACACACACACACACACACACACACACACACACACACACACACACACAGAGACAGACACACACACACGCAATCACACACACATACACACATCGAGAGAGAAAAGCGGAGCAGTGAGATGCAAACAGCCTGAGGCAAAAGCAAAGCCTCCTCATAGCCTTGGAGTCAGGCTCTAGGGAGAGGCCAGGGCTGGGATGAGACAGCACCACAAATTTCAACACATTCTTTCATTTGGATAGTAGACAGCTCATTCATCAAGACACACCAACATGCACTAATAGCCACACACACACACACACACACACACACACACACACACACACACACACACACACACACACAAACTCTCTGAACCCAGTAAACTGTTGCCTTGAGAACACCAAATGTAAGATTACCTTTGATATTCTAAATTGGACAGGTGATATATCCCTTACCTGCTTAGTATGCTTCACTTTAATGCACCTCTGCATTGGCCTAATGTCAATTGCACACATATTATGGCAATGAAGCAGTGATCCCATCAATGCTTAAAATCTCCTCACTGATTAATCTTTTCTCTGTAAGTCGGCGAAGAAACACCTGAGCAAGGGACATGTTCAAACCCCGTCCTTCCTCCCTCCCACAATTCCCGTCTCAGGTCGCTTCAAGGCACAGGGAGGAAGTAAGGATGTTACGTCGACTAATTCGACTCATTGTTTTAAGGTGGCAGCGCCATCAGTAATGAATTTATAAATAAACCAATATATATGATCACCAGATCAAATCTCCTATCAAAAGATTATTCCCAAAGAAAACAAATACAATTCGACAAGTTTCCCATATTCAGTAGATAACACCTAGTCCCACACTAAAAGCCTTTTTTTTCAATGAAGATTTTCATTGAAGCTTACAATTAGTATAGGACTTAAACATGCTTCGAGTTTTTTAGTTTGAGGTATCATAAAATATACAGTCTATGGATAAATTAGTCTTATTTTTTCAATTACTTAAGCACAATTTATCAGGCCCGCTTTTTCAAAACACTTCACACAATTAACACAACACCACACCCAATGAGCAGAATCCCTATGCTCTTTTGCAAAATGAAACACTTCAGTCAAAACTATACAACTATTTAACAAAACTCTATTTTGTTGTCATATCACAAACGCATTGATCATATGATCTGGTTATGTTTTACAGGTTTTTTTTTTTTTTTACTGTTTACACACATTTTCAAAACTCTGTGCCTATTTTTCAAAACTCTACACACAAAAACGCAAAATGCTAAATGCATCAAATCTCCAGCAAAATCACACAACATTCAAAATGTCATAAACACATCTGTAAAGCATGCATTCGTATCACATTATTAACACTTTTGTCATAATATGACATTTTGGATACATCATGTACACACTGTTGCTCAGAACCTAAAGCTCTTCTGTCTTTCACTGGCTTCTATGTATATTTCCATACAAGAGTGAAAGTCATCTACAGAGAGAAGTGATTTGAGAAATTGTGAAATTGAGAAATTGTGGAAATGGAGTTTTGAAAAAGCTATTTTGCCAAAGACAGGAATTACTGACTACTATCAAATTACTTTGCTTTTTCCAAAGAAAATATATAATGGTGTGTGTGTGTGTGTGTGTGTGTGTGTGTGTGTGTGTGTGTGTATGTGTACATGTATGTGTGTGTGTGTTGTGTGTGTGTATGTGTGTGTGTGTGTGTACATACATGTGTGTGTGTGTGTGTGTGTGTGTGTGTGTGTGTTGGGGGGGGCAGTTGGGCATGTATATTCATAGGCCTATAGACCCTTTCAACTGCAGAAATAAACATGTGTTCCTAATGCATTTCCGGAGACTCAGAAAAGAACATTGAGCTAATATTAACTTGGGGACAAAAGACGACTTTTTGTAGAACATTGCGCCAATGTCCAATTATTTTTCATTTCCAAGTATCTGCATTGGTTCTGAACATTTCAACCGGAAATCCTCTAGGAACAGATTGAAAGTGACAGTATATAGAGAGTATATCTATTCATAGGCCTACATGTATACTAAGGCAATGATCAGATGGTGTTTAGTACAGAGTGTTCGTACATTGAGGGCTGAGTGTGAATGAGTGGTGAATAAGGGTCCATCCAATTTCTCCCCCCTTAAAACTTCCACTTGGTTTTGATTGCCCTCAACATTAAAGCTCCCTCGACAAGGGAAGTGGAGGTGAAGATCTTTCCCTATGAATTAGGACACCACTATATGCAAATTAGCGTAGCGAACGTGCTCACCTGCGTCACGCGCAGCGCCGACATGTCTACCGGTAGTAGCCTGCTACTATTTTCATTCAGGAACATGCCCGTTCCAGCGGTCATTGTTGTGTGGGCTATGCTGGTTTATCTACGTCTGGTTAATCAACAAAGATATTCGTGTTCATGTGAACGCCAGAACACACACCTTAAATATTGACGAAACTACCCAGATCAGATATATAACGTTATTTGATGGGCAGACTCTCTCAAAGCACTCAACAGATATCATGAACATCGTCAGATAGCTTCGTGAGATATTTTCTAACATTAGTGTTTAAAACTCAACAGTCCATCACATGTGCATCAAACTAACATATTCCAACATATTTCGAAATTTTAATATGCTTATTTGCGAAAATATATGAAAAAGATGGCCGGCTCGCTGAGCTCGCACGGTATCCTGGGTAATTTCATCTCCCACTTCGTTTTAAGCCTGCATCGGTCCTGGCTATATTTTGAGGGTTGATTTTAAAGGGGAAAATAGCACTTCCCCTTGCTCCCTAAAGTAATGAATTGAATTTCCCCTGGGGATCAATAAAGTATCTATCTATCTATCCATCTATCTATCTATCTAATGGGACACCCTAGCCCTACACATGCACGCACAAAAACGAGGGTTAGGGCAAAAATCGAGGGGTAGGGGAGGTATTGGGACGGGCCCTAAGTCTTCATACCAATCAGGACGTCAGAAATTTCAAAACAAGCAAGCTCCTGTCCCAAAAGGGTATTTTAATTATCGTTGAACCAAAAATATTGTACATTAAAATGAAGTGCTATAAACAGTGTTGATTAAGGAAGCCACCTGGCAGACAGGCAGACAGACAGACAGACAGACAGACAGTATATATACTCTTTTGATCCCGTGAGGGAAATTTGGTCTCTGCATTTATCCCAATCTGTGAATTAGTGAAACACACTCAGCACACAGTGTACACACAGTGAGGTGAAGCACACACTAATCCCAGCGCAGTGAGCTGCCTGCAACAACAGCGGCGCTCGGGGAGCAGTGAGGGGTTAGGTGCCTTGCTCAAGGGCACTTCAGCCGCTTCCTACTGGTCGGGGTTCGAACCGGCAATCCTCCGGGCGCTAACCAGTAGGCCAGAC
>NC_055974.1:23531873-23586873 GCF_018492685.1 Alosa sapidissima
GAGGTGTCCACTACAAAACAACAAACTGATCGCTGATAAATCACGGTCTCAATCGTCATTCATACTCATCGGCCAACAACATAACGCAACACAACTCACTCGCACGTAATCCACTTCTGCTCTGCCGCACATGCTGTAATTTAATATCGAGGCTACTGCGCAATACAAATCAAACGTTTCCCAAATCCCATAGGGAGTAGGGCCACGGCATCTTTGCCCGAAATAAAATGTGTTAAACACTCCTTTTGTTCGGAGTTCAATTCCTGAATATTTGGAAGCGTAGCCAGCACGGACTGAATTGCTTCATTAACTTATGCCATTGCCAACTCCTCGAGGACTACAATTCAAACACAGCGCAGAATCTCGACGTCGTCTCTCACAACTCCCGCCTCCTGCTCGCTGATTGGCGCGGAGTCGAATCTACCGCTGCGAACGAGGCCAATGGCCGGAATCCCAGACGGAGACGTGGAGGGAGATGAAAATCGAGCGGAAGTACGTAGGAAGGCAATTAAGGCCAGGCTACCTGTTGATATACATTTGATAAACAAACGTTGATGCAAACTGTGTGTCAACTTGTAGTATTGTGCGCTTGCTCACACACAAATGTGTGTGTGTGTGTGTGTGTGCGTGTGTGTGTGTGTGTGTGTGTGTGTGTGTGTCATGAACCTGGAGAAGTGAACCATTGAACTCTGTTAGCATCTCACTCTACTAGTTCACATAAAGTATGTATCAATCTAAATCTTGCAATGTAACTCAGCTGATCCAAACTGTGTGTCATCTTGTAGTAGTATGTGTATTCATGAACAAAGGTGTGTGTGTGTGTGTGTGTGTGTGTTGTTGCTCTCTCTCTCTCTGTATGTGTGTGTGTGTGTGTGTGCGTGTGGTGTATGTGCATGCATTTACAATGATTGTTTCTATCTTTAGCACAGTACACATAGTGGATGAATAATGTACACACACACACACACACACACACACACACATACACACACACACACACACACACACACACACACACACACACACACACACACACACACACACACACACACACTCAATCACACACACCCACAGGCCTGTGAAGGATCGGTGCTTTAGGGCAAAACAGTCATACACCTCCCGTCCTTTTTTTCTGTATAAAAACACACTCCCGGGGGCAGTGTCTTGGACCAGAGAGATGGAGAGGATGAGAGGGAGAGAGGGAGAGAGAGGAAGGGAGAGATGAAGGGAGAGAGCAAGAGAGAGAGAGAGAAGGAGAGAGGAAGAAAGAGAGAGAGAAAGAGAAAGAGAGAGAGGAAGGGAGAGAGGAAGAGAGAGAGAGGGAGGGAGAGGGGAAAAAATTAGAAAGAGAGAGATAGAGTAAGAGAGAAGGGAGAGGGAGGGAGGGAGAGAGAGGGATAGAGGGAGAAATAGAGAGAGAAGGAGAAAGGGAGGAAGGGAGAGAGAGATAGAAAGAAAGATGAAAATGAGACTAAGCAAAAGAGAAGAGAGAGGGAGGGAGAATGAAAGGAAGAGCAAAAGAGAGTGGGGGGGCATTAGGACATGTACTGTAAATGCTCATGAGTGCACTGACAAGGATACTGTACAGAGAAGAGGAGGGGAATGGAAGGATGGAGAGAGCAGAGAGAGTGAGAGGGGAAAGATAGAGAGAATATATATATGTGTGTGTGTGTGTGTGTGTGTGTGTGTGTGTGTGTGTGTGTGTGTGTGTGTGTGTGTGTACTGTATGTGTGGCTGTGTGTGTGTGTGTGTGTGTGTGTGTGTGTGTGTGTGTGTGTGTGTGTGTGTGTGTGTGTGTGTGTGTGTGTGTGTCTGTGTGTGTGTGTGTGTCTGTGTGTGTGTGTACTGTATGTGTGTCTGTGTGTGTGTGTGTGTGTGTGTGTGTGTGTGTGTGTGTGTGTGTGTGTGTGTGTGTGTGTGTGTGTGTGAACATGAGTCTGAAAATCAGTGACACCTTTTTTTTCAGTGACTCACATTGCCCCATGAGTCATGAGTGTGAAACTGGACTAAATGTCAGATAGTGTTTTGCCAGCTATTCGTACACACACACAAACACACACATTTTACTATTGGCAACTAGTGGCAACTCAAGCTTTTAAGCCACATTCATTCCAGTTGATTCAAATGGTTGAAGACAGAAGAAAAATGTGGATATAACAGAAAACGGTGACATTTTTTGCTGAAGAAACGCAGCCCTGTTCTGAACTAGAAGCCTATTGTGCCGTGCGTCACACGGTGCTGCTGGCCTTAGCTGCCCAAAATTCTGCCTATCTGAGGTACAATGTTCAAGTTCAAGTTCAAGTGCATTCAAGTGTAACATCTCCAACTGTGCTCGAAGACAGAAAAAAGGGCTATGTATATAGATCCATAGATGTGTACAATATTGTGTACACCATGAACTAATGTGATACCATTGGGAAAAAGAATAAACATTTATTTATTTTCATATATCATCGTAAATTTAGAAAGACATTCTCAAGGACATGGACATAGACAAACAAACTAAAAACACACGAGTGAAAGCCCTGTGGAGCCATCTTGTAGTATTCTCCATTGCATTCTATGCTGTGCAGCAAATACGGGATGTTCCTCACAAACAAATTGCTTTTTGTTAACACACTTTAACCGGTGAGAGCAGTGAAATGTGCAGAAAAGTTTCGTCTCACACTCACACTGGTGTCCTCTGCCAAACTTGACTGCAGAAATTGGCTAATTTGAAATGGAGGGTGAGGGAGGAGGGAGGAGGGAGGGAGGAGGGAGGGAGGGAGGGAGGGAGGAGAGAGGGAGGAGAGAGGGAGGGAGGGAAGGAGGAGGGAGGAGGGCATTATGGGTGTTTGTCTTTGCACTCTCCGCCAACTCGGTAGAGCTGGCCGGGCTTTAGCGCCTGTCTGGCTCTGGTCTTCTGAAGATGGCCTCGGGCTGCTGGGTGGAGTGTGAGTGTGTGTGTGTGTGTGTGTGTGTGTGTGTGTGTGTGTGTTTGGGGGGTGGGGGGGTGTTCACAGGGGAGTGCATGTCTGACTCCCAGAGCTCCGTTATGTGACCAGTGGACAGAATAGCAGTGCATCCTCTCACTCTTTCTCTTTTGCTTTTCATAGTTTCTGTCCATAACATTCTGTATTTTTACATTCCACCACTATCTCTCTCTTGTTCTCCATGTCTCTCTCTCTCTCTCTCTCGTTCTCTATCTCTCTCTCATAAATCAAATAAAATTATATTACCGGCATGAAGTCAAGTCATTGTTGCCAAAGCCACAGGTATGACATACATTAGGTACTGAATTGATGAAGAAGAGAGAAACTCTTTCTCTCTCTAATTGTCTCTCTCCATGTCTCTCTCTCTCTCTCTCTCTCCATCTCTCTTTCACCTCATCCCCAGTCCTTCACCCCCAAATGCCCTCCTCTTCTCATTCACCAAGACAATTGTATGGAGCACTAGGCCCACTATGGCTATTCTCCGTTAAGGACCGGGTCAAGCTCAAGGCTCGTCCTCAGCCTTAAGCACTGATGATCCTCTGTTTCAAGGTGGTGTAATATCATGACATTGACACACAAAGAACATCAATGGCAGCAATGTTGATGAACAGTGACCAGCAATTGTCACATGAGTATGTGTAAAATAAATGACAAACAATGACGTTTTAAACATGCCATTACATTTTTAGAAACAGTGTCCTTCATACTTTGGCAACATTTTGATGTACTGTATCTGTAGATCACGTTACTTTAAAACACATTTCTTATAAGCAACTTAAATGATGCTACCTGTGTTTTTTATTATTATTTCTCCAGTTTTATAGTTGCATCGTATTTTAGTTTAGAAGACCCCAGATCAACCCTGATTCAGACTTCCCCAACTCCAGTTCCAAACCGATTCTGTCATCAGCTGCTGACCCAGTCCAGAAAAATGTCCAAGGCTTTTCCCCAGACACCAGGATTTTACATCTTAATGGAAATGCACCACTACAGATGGCAGAGTGACCGAAATGTTCTGTACTCTTTTTAGGGAGGCATGGTTACATCCCGGAACATTTGGACACATTCTGGAACACTCTTCCTCACGTCAGTTTCCAGAAACTCTCTCTCTCTCTCTCTCTCTCTCTCTCTCTCTCTCTCTCTCTCTCTCTCTCTCTCTCTCAGGTTGACAGGAAAGAAGCAGAGCTAGGGACCCATAACATCCACACACTGTGTATCAATATCCATAATGTACTATTCAACACAGTCTTCTGCTTTAGACTCTGTTCAGGTGTTGACTTGGCTCAACTTATGTGTTAACTGCATTCAAAAGTGTGTATTCAATCACATTTTTAGGTTTAAAGCAACACCAAAGAGTTTTTTGTACCTTAAAATAATGTTTCCAAAATCGTTTCAGTGGTTCATCAACTCGTAACAGGGTGAGTGGCACTTCTGCATTCGCTTCGCGACCCTCTATCGGCTATAACCAGTACTATGTAAGTTTGCCAGATCTAGTAGCGGATCTGTAGTTCAATGGAATGAGAAAACTACAAATTTGACTTGCTTCTGATGTTGCAATGCACCATACTTTCATAAAATCATGCAACATACTCTACCTTGTCTGTGGACATTGTTATTTGCAGTCAATGCTGGATAAACAAATAGCGTGCGTGCGACAGAGGAAAAGTGCTTTGGTGTTGCTTTAAACTGAAAACACCTTTCGCTGTAATCACAGATGTTGATCAGGTACAGTAATACACAATAACAGTAACAGTGACAGCAATAACAATTCTTCTCCGGGAGCACCCTGACAAAGCATGCAGTCACGTTAATTTCTCAGTAAATCAAAAACAACAACTTCACGACCCAATACCTGGCTATGACAGTGACAACTGTGACACTACTGCTTAACCCATTGGTCCTGTGTAGGAATGTCCATCTACACCTACAGTAACGCATCGCTGATCCTTCTTGCATAATCTCACTCAACCACACCACTCTCTCTAATTCTATCTTTTTGTTTGCCCAGCCTTCATTCTGCCCGTTGTCATTTACTCTGAACATCTGCCTGACCTGGCTGACCTCCCTGAAACAGATGGTCTCTGAATGGGAGTTGGCCGCTGCTCAAGGTCTTTGTCCTTTAAAAACAGCTCTGCCTCATCACCCTACAGTACAACACACACACACACACACACACACACACACACACACACACACACACACACACACACACACACACACACACACACACACACACACGCCTCAAGCGATGTGGGCCCTAAATAGCTGCATAATATGGATGCATAATGTAGTAAATGCATAGTGATATGGAGTAATGTTAACACACAAACACATTCAAACATAAACACACACACACACACACACACACACACACACACACACACAGTTTGGGGTTCCATGTCTCTCTTACCATCAGAGCATGCGTCATGTTTGTCTTTTGTTTGGTTTCTGCACATCACTCTGATTTACACTACACATTTATTTCCTTACCATCTCACTAATCCTCACTGCACTTCTCGTTTTCATACATAGGCACATACAGAGACACACACCCACACCACACACACACACACACACACACACACACACACACACACACAGTGTATGATGCATTGTGTCTTATTGGCATTGCTCTTCACACCCCAATATGCAAGCCCATCCTTTCGACATGTCATGTAAATGACAACTAAAGAGCACTCAAGCATCATGGTAAACACTCATTACCTGCACCGAAACATGCACTGTTCTCCTTTACCTCAGTTTCTGACCCCACCAGTTGCTATCACATCATACATACAGTCATTATCATCACTGAAATAGGTTGACAATTTAATCCTGATGACAGTGGCCTTGAGAAGGCCTGATGATGGGTAAGTGTTTCCATAGTATTTCTACTGGGGCAAAGGATGCTGAAGCTGCAGCCAACGCCTGGACCAGAGGCAGGCATCATACGGAAAACACTGAAGCGTCAGTGGCGATAACTATACGATACGATAACTATAACGATAACGATAACAATAATGATAATGATAACGATAGCGATAACGATAACGATAACGATAACAGCAAAACAATATGAATGACGACATCCACACATAAAGGGCAATTCCGCGCAAAACTCTCACATCCATGATGCCAACACAATGCCATGGAATTTAGTTGGCGTTATGGATGTGACAGTTTTGCATGGAATTGCCCTAAACTATAGCCTAACTATAATGACGTGAAGAACGATATCCTTGGGGATCACTTTCAGAGCGATTTTGAGAATAACAAAAAGCTGACAGCTGACAGCTGACGAGTCAATTATCAGGGGAAAGAGAGAAACACCCAAGTCCATTAAGTCTTCACACACCCACACACACACACACACACACACACACACACACACACTCATGCACACACCCCACCACACACACATACACACACATTTAAAATGACCCGTGTAATTGCAGCAAATGATCTGAGTGTAACGGTAGAAGAAAGACACACAAAGCATTAGATAGAGGCTCCTTGGGAGTCGATAGAGTTAAGATAGATAACAGAACAAAAGAACGTCGAACAAACGAAACGAAGAAAGAAAGAAAGAACTCGAGAACGGACGGCGCCTTGTGAATACAGTATGTGTCCGCGTTTATAGGCAGGTGTCGACCGTGTAGACGGGAGAACGAGGAGGCTCCGAGAGCGCGTGGGGAAATTATGTAAAACGACTGCCGCAAGAGTGCTTCTCTTCTCCAAGGACAAAAGAAGGTCCGCATTAACATAAAGAGGCTGTGTGAATAATCCAAAGTGGATTTAGTACCGGAAGGAGAGAAAGAGAGAGAGAGAGAGAGAGTGAGTGTGGGAGGGGGTGGGGGGGGGGGGGGTGGAAGATGCTGGAGAATGAATTTAGTAGAAAAACAGAGTGATGAGAATGGGGGAAGGAGGAAATCAGGAAACAACAGGGAAGAGAGAGACAGAAAAAAAGAAGAGAAAGAAAGGAGAGAGCAACAGAAACGAAAGGAAACCAAACGGAAAGAGAGAGGAGAGGAGGGTGTGTGTGTGTGTGTGCGTGTGTGTGTGTGTGTGAGTGTGTGCGTGTGTGTGTGTGTGTGTGTATGCGTGCGTGCGTGTGTGAGTGTGTGTGTGTGTGTGTGTGTGTGCGTGCGTGTGTGTGTGTGTGTGCGTGCGTGCGTGCGTGTGTGTGTGTGTGCGCAAGTGTGTGTGTGTGTGAGCGAGTGTAAGGAGGGAAGTTGTGAAGAAAGGGGAATACAGAGAAAACAATCCATCCATACAAACCAAAGTTATTTGAGTACATAGTATATAGTACAATCCCTTGTTTGAGGTATAAAACATAAAAAACATGTACTTGTGTCGTGTTTCTTTGTCTTTTATGATTAGACATTTGGTGAAACACTAATGAAGAATGAGATACTCCCTCTTTTCTCTGTGTTCCCTCTCTCACAGTTCTCCCTCACAGTTCTCTCACTTTCTATCGGTCATTAAAATGTCTAGTGGGAATTCATGACTGTAATGTCTGACTGCAACATGAGATAACTTGTACAACAAGCATGGCTCATAAGATTGGGAAACCAGATCAGCACATTTTCCATTAAGTAAGACTCATAAAGTCACACACACACACACACACACACACACACACATGCCCCCCACACACATACACACACACACACACACACACACACACACACACACACACACACACACACACACACACACACACACACACACACACACACACACACTCACAAACACACACACATCGGGAGTGGCTCAGACTCTGTCTCCAAACACAGTGCGACACTGTGCAGGAAAAATGCTCTATCCAGCTGGGTTGAGAAAAGGACAGACAGAGAGGACCACACGTATCAGACATTTAAGAGACAGACAGACAGATAGATTAAAGTATATTTCATCTTCATCTTTAGATAGACACTGCAGATAGAGAGAGAGAGAGAGAGAGAGAGAGAAAGAGGTTGAGACTGTGATAGGCAGAGATGGAGAGAGGGAAAGAGAAAGAGTGAGTGAGTTAGAGACAGAGAGAGAAAGAAAAGAGGTTGAGACTGTGATAGGCAGAGATGGAGAGAGGGAAAGAGAAAGAGTGAGTGAGTTAGAGACAGAGAGAGAAAGAAAAGAGGTTGAGACTGTGATAGATGGAGAGAGAGAGAGTGAGAGAGAGAGAGAGGAACAGAGGGAGGGGGGGGGGGGGATTTTCATCTCAGATCCTTGTTATTTTCTCATTCCGGCTTTTCACTCCTCGGCCTCACCTTGTTGGCCACTGTTGAGTAGCAAGAGGATTCAGGCTAAGATGTGTTTTCTCTCGTGCGCGCTCTCTCTCTATCTCTCCATCTCTCTCATTTCTCTCCCTCTCCCCGCTTTTGCTTCACAATGGTCGATATCAAGAATCGATTCATATCAAGATAAGACAAAGTCTTCTTCTCATCCCAAAAGTTAAGTGCAAAGGTCTAATTCAGAAAGTTGGGGCAAAGTATTGTGAGTCACTCTATTTAACTCTATCTAACACTGTCAATACATTCTACCCAGCCAACCTTTAAAGCCCCCCCACCACACTACTCCCCCCCCCCAACTCCCACCAGGGGACAAAGTAAACAATGGAAAGTGCTTATTTGTAATGAAGCCATCATCCATAATTCATTGTGTGTGTCATGAGAAAGCCTCAAGACTTGATTTTTGCTGTGTGATAGAATAGCAACATCTCTGACGTTGGCAAGATTCTGGTCGAATGTTCCCTGCCGCCAATCCAAAGACCTGCTATTGCACCCCTTGGAACTCTTCAGTACTGTCAATTAGCCCGGGTGAACCCAGACAAATTTGTTAGCAAATCTGAATTTGCTCTGCAGGTCTGTCTGTCTGGAAAGGACCCAATTGATGCCCATTTCCGGATTGCCAAAAACTCTTTCCAGACAGGCCTGCATATCAAATTCAAATTTACTGACGGGTTTTATCTGGGTTCATGCAGGCTAACTGTCTATAACTCGTAGCTTAAGAGGAAGTAAGCAGTTGTCTCCATTTCACGGTAAAACATCAACTTCCCTGTGATCACAAGGTTCCAGCTTAAGGGAGTGATTACTACAACTTGTACTGTGAGATGATGGAAATATTAGATACTGTATAAGGTACTGTGCAGTTGCTGAGATTTTACCATTTTAATTTTAAGTTTTGAGTCTTAAATTTGTCCCCAAATGCCCTCAACTCTAAAGCTAGTAATGGGTTCAAAAAATTATTTTGGTGTATACTGTATGTCATTCGGTGATAAAAAAAACAAAAAAACAATTATTGCTGAGAAAGCTTACAAAACTCTACCAATTCTAGATGTTTGACTGAGCCCACCTGAACATGAAACCCATGAACTGGTGAGGTCATGAGTGTCACAAGTTATGCTTCCCCAGCAAGCAATCTTTGTGTGTGTGTGTGTGTGTGTGGGTGGGTGGGTGTGTGTGGTTTGTGTGTGTGTGTGTGTGTGTGTGTGTGTGTGTGTGTGTGTGTGTGTGTGTGTGTGTGTGTGTGAGATCTGTCTGAGTTTATTGTCTCTGAGCCATAGGCAGAAGGGGGGGCATGAGTATAATTGACATGTCAAGTGCCAATCTTTGCCTTGACACAGAAGTCATGTTGTGACACCTTCTGGTTTGACATGGCACAGCTTGTCTTGACAGCTGGGTGAATATTATTCAAACAGACTTCGGTGCCTGTGTATTTCTAATGTGTCAGTGTGTCACAGATTAAAACAACACTAATTAGCACGTGTTGAAAAACAGATTCAAAGTAGGTCACATCATCAGGATCACATCAATCTGACAGACCACAGTTATGCTTAGCAATTTAAGGCAGCTCTCATTTTATGCTATGACAAATTATGTCACATTATAATTTGAAGTAGTCTCGCGTCTGGTGATATGTGAAGTTGACATCAAGGTTGAAAAAGGCATCGATAATAACATCTGATCTGATCAGGCTTCATAAATGTTTATGACAGCTGTCGTAAAATGTTTAAGTATTTGCCACGTAGCTACAGTGAGTGCATCGCCCTTGCCCAAAAGTGTGTATAGTAAATAAAGCAGAGGAGAAAACAAGAGTTACATAAACAATGTGTCTGAAAATATTAACAGAGACAGAGAGGGTGAGAGAGAGGGAGTGTGTGTGTGTGTGTGTGTATCTGTGGCCAGACAGTGGTAAGTATAAGTTTAAGTGTGTATGTGTGTGTGTTTGAGAGAAAGAGAGAGTGGAGAGAGAGAGAGAGAGAGAGAGAGAGAGAGAGAGAGAGAGAGAGAGAGAGAGAGAGAGAGAGAGAGATTTGGGAGGGTAACAATGAAATACAGATTGTGACTAAATCCTCTCCTCAGACAAGTACACAAACATCTTTACATCCTAACATCCTATTTCATCCTATTTCATCCTTTGATTCCTGTCATAGCCGACAAAAAAAAACAACTCATGTAGTCGTCACAAGGACACAAACACACAGACCGTGACAACCCTCCAATCCCCTGTCTTGGGCCACTGCCTGCATCTCAAAATCATACCACCCCTGTCTGTCTGGAGACTCACACCGATATACACACAAACACATACATACTGTACATACAGAGGCACACACCGATATACACGCACACACATACATACAGAGACACACATCGATATACACACACACACACACACATACAGAGGCACACATGGATACACACACATACAGAGGCGCACACACTGATATACACACACACATACAGAGACACACATGGACACACACACACACACACACACACACACACGGATACACACACGGATACACACACACAGACATAAATTCCTTCCTTCAGTTACTCTATATGACCACTGACTCCTTATCCGAGCCGGACAGTAACGGAGTACATATACTTGAGTACAGTACTTGAGTACAATTTTGAGGGATCTGTACTTTACTCGAGTATCATTTTTGGGGAGTTCTCATGACTTTACTCAAGTACATTTGAGAGGCAAATATTGTACTCTTTACTCCACTACACTTCCATCCATAACCGTGAGTACCTTCTTTTTTTTACTTCTTCAAAAAAAAAAGGAAAAAAGAAAAATCTCAGAAAAATCTCAATTTGTTGTTTCCCTCTCAAACGTGATTGGATTGTGCAGGCGCCACTGATTGGGACAGCCTATCAGCAATCACCTTCAGCTTTCCGCCAAAGTCAACTCCATGGTCAGATTTAGATAAGAGAGGAAACCATGGACGAAACAATGGATGAAGACGCAGCAGGTCCATCCCGGGAATGTGCCAACCTGTGGCCCCACCTCGCCAGACTATTTAAATTTAATGATAGTTTTCGCTTCAAGTGTTTCAATTACAAAATAGTATTTTGTATTTGAAATACATACATGTATTTGAAATACATGTACTGTATTAGAAATACTGCCCATCCCTGGCAACATGGTAAAAAGATGAAAATGACTTGATTTTACTTTCAATTCCTTTTACATTCTCCAAGGTATTAACATTAACATTTTTCATAACTCCATGTAGGACGTTTCTGTACATAAATGTAAGCACTGTGACAGTAGTAATGCAATATTTAGAAAATGTAGGCTACTCTTGTACTCTTGATACTCAAGTACTTTTAAAAACAAGTACTTCAGTACTTTTACTTAAGTAGACATCTGACTGTTGTACTTTTACTTGTACTTGAGTAAAATTTAGCAAAGGGTATCTCTACTTTTACTCAAGTAATCAAGCTGTGTACTCTGTCCCCCTCTGCTCCTTATGCACACACACACACACACACACACACACACACACACACACACACACACACACACACACACACACACACACACACACACACACACACACACACACACACACACACACACACACACACTTCCCAGAAGTACTGAGATGGGTGCAGAGTACCATCCCTGTGTAGGAAGTGCAGTCAGTGGGCTCCGCGGCCTCATGTTCATATTAGCGGCCATGGTGTAATGTATGCTCATGTGTATGCTCCTCTCAGTGGAGATAAAAAAAGAGAGAAACCTTCGTGGAACTCATGAAACAGATTTGTATTCCGCCTCATCTTAGCACCGGGAGAGAGAGAGCCAGAGCCTAGAGAGTATGGAATTCGCTGGATGCAATGAAGGCGATGGTGTGGTCTAGGCTAGGTTTGGTCTTTACAGAGACTGCATGCAACCATTTACAAGTTTGTGTTTGAAGCATGTTTTCATAAAAAACTTGTGCTGGAATCATTTGCATATTTATGTTCATGACGTAAGCCCACGTGTAGGACACATCTTATTCCAACTAGCCGCCTTGGCTGCATACAAAGCTGCTCTATGGTCCAGGTCAGACCATCCCGAGAAAATGTGAAACATCTTTAAAAGCACACCGCCAAGCTAACTATCACCAGAAGGCATGAAGCTAGCATGCCAGCTCGATTTACATAGGTATGCCATTCAAATTTATGGAAGCCGTGTATTCAAATTGGTTGCCCTGACGACCTTGTGTTGTGATCCCACAGCTGTTCAGAACTCTTTCCTTGATTAGGAGTGTATATAACTCAGCAGAACGCATGACTCAGTGGATAGAACAACACACAGATGCACATTTTCACCTTAAGGCTGCATTAACAGTTTCCTTTTTTAATCTCATAGATTTTGTGTTTACCGCTGAAGAAATCTGCCTACTGTGCCAAGCCTATGCATAGATTCATAATGAACCCCAAAGGCCAGCACATATAGTATGCAATATTATGTTTATATTCCATAGTGAAATGACAGATGTTTACATCAACATGTTCAGTGAGGGTGGCAAAACACCCACCACCCACAGTTACGATTCGTTGCGGTTGCAATAAATGTTTTATACTACACAAGGCCTGTAAAAACATTATAACTCTACATTTACGACATGGACACTATGTCATTAAACAGAGACGTTGGTCCTATTACTGTACATGTACATGCATTCATGAACAGATGTAGTTATCAGACAGATGTAGTTATAACTACTAAACAGACTAAACAGATGTAGTTATCAGACATAATGCACGGCACAAAGAACTAACTGTACTAACTGTGTACCATCAGCATATGTGCTTCATGGAAGTGGCCCCATTGAAACATAACAGTATGCTCTACCTTCCTCTATTTTACAATGTTAAATGACTTTAACAATCGTCTGAGTAATCCCCCATAAACTGGAATACAAATCTGTTTCATGAGTTCCATGAAGGTTTCTCCTATTTTATTTCCACTGAGAGGGTGCGGCCGTTAAGGGGGGGGGGGGGGGGGGGGGGGGTTATTCAATCATCGGGTTGAGGGGAGTTTGTTTATTTATTTTCCCATCAGGCCAAGTTGCAGAGTAGAGGCAGCTGGCACAGACATCAACACTTGCAGGAGAGGAAGAGGAGGCAGGAGAGCTCAGATCGTCATTACTGTCCCATCCTACTGAACTAACAGTTCATTCCCTCTCTCTTTCTCCCTCTTCTCTCTCTCTCTCTCTCTCTTTCTCCCTTTTCTGTGTCTCCATCTCTCTCTCTCTCTTTGTCTTTGTTCCAGATCGTACCTTAACATTACGTTTCATTTCCATCAGTAATATGATCACCCTTTACTGTAAGATGTTACTAATTATCGCCCCTGTTGCCCATGGCCCTTCTTTCTTTCTTTTATTTTCTTCCTTTCTTTCCTTTTTCTCTGATTGCCTACATTCTGTAAAGCGCCATGATACATGTGTAATATTTTGGCGCTCTAAGCACAATAAATTGAATTGAATTGAATTAATTAGAAGGACCACTTTGCTCTTTTTTGGGGAAAACACACGAAAGACCCATCACTGGATGTGGGCTTGTGTACTTACGAAAACTTTAATTAACGACTGTGGAGTTGGCTGAGAGAACCGCGTGCACAGTGCGTCGAACTTGAGAGCCGAAAAGCGGCGTGTTTGGGTGGGTGGATGAAGACGGAGGAGAGTGGGGGCATTTAAAAGTCTGCCCACATACTGTAGGAAGAGAGTGGCTATGAAAGACAGCTCAAGATTGCAGAAAAGGTGGAAAAGGAGGAGGAAGAGGAGGAGGAGGAGGAGAGATGAGGGTGATGCAAGGATTCCAGGCAGGTACCAAGGATTGTGGGCAGCAAACAGCTTCTTCTTCAAGAGCTGTGAGAGAGAGAGAGAGAGAGAGAGAGAGAGAGAGAAAGAGAGATGGAGATAGACAGAAAAAGAGATAGAGAGAGAGAGAAAGAGAAATAGAGAGGGAAGGGGAGGGGGAGAGAATCACACCTACATAACACACCTTGTCTCACCAATGTGCTCTATAGTAGTACTTAACTCACCAATGTGCTCTACAGTAGTACAGTACTTAACTCACCAATGTGCTCTACAGTAGTACAGTACTTAACTCACCAATGTGCTCTACTTAACTCACCAATGTGCTCTACAGTAGTACTTAACTCACCAATGTGCTCTACAGTAGTACAGTACTTAACTCACCAATGGGCTCTACAGTAGTATTTAACTGTCAAGGCTGCTTGGCTCAAAGCAGACCTGACATAAAATGGGGGAGACCACACCGTAGCGTTCAATATAAATAGACCCTTTCATCAATAAAAACAAAAACAATGCTTGAACGTTCTATTTGGGCCCCAATCTACTTCCTCTACATTAAGATAACATATGGAATGTTAAAAAGGAAGTCTTGTGGGGCCAACTATGATGCTGATAATGGAACTCTCTTGAAAGGGTCCATACATAATTTATTTACATAAATAGAAAAGTCAGTATAATGTATAAAAGCAAAGTGTCGTGCAAAGTGTGTCTAGGGGAAATGAATAACCAAAACAAAACGCGACGTAGACGGAGGGAGCTCCCAGCAAGGGGCTACACGACCGGCGAGGGTTCTCTCCAAGCTCTCCCCATCAGAGCAAGCCACTAAGGAGCGACAAGGCCAAGAGAGCGTCCATGGGAAACCCGGCCTTCTTATAGTCCAGCCCATTAACTACTAGGCTCCACCCCTGCACTCAGCACTCTGCAGGATGGCGGCCAGCACAAACAGTGGTAGGTTAGATTGATTTAAACTACGCGCTTCAGCGATGTAGCCCCACAAGCGTCCTCTCGCGTCAGTCGACGTTGGGGTTGTGTCAGAGAGCCAGCAAGCCCCCATGCATCTGCTTATCTTCTCTCACAGCAAACACAGGTGCATGCCAACACACTGCCCCCTGGCACATGGGATGTGGAAGTGTTTTGTGTCGTGTCTACTCTAAAGCACTAGACCATTTCCTAACAAGTAGTACAGTACTTAACTCACCAATGGGCTCTACAGTAGTACAGTACTTAACTCACCAATGGGCTCTACAGTAGTACAGTACTTAACTCACCAATAGTACAGTACTTAACTCACCAATGTGCTCTACAGTAGTACTGCACTTAACTCACCAATGGGCTCTACAGTAGTACTGTACTTAACTCACCAATGTGCTTTACCTCTGTTCGAAGGATGCAGTCGAATATGGACAGTACACAATCAATTTTTATTGATTGCACCTGTGGTTTTAGGGTGGTGCTATATAAGGGGTTCCCTATCTCTCTCATTATAGGCACATTTTCTTCCTTCTTGCATGCACTCAATTTGATTCTCTCACACTTGGTACTTTGCTCTCTCCCCTCACATGTATCTGTATCTCTCTCTTTGTCTACTTCATCTAGCTCCTCACATACTGACACCCTCTTTACATTCACACATGCATACACACACATCATCATTCCCATTCATTTCCCCCCTAGACATTTTGCTAGTTGGTAACCTTTTACTTTACTTAAATAAATCATTATTTGATTTGAACCTTGTTGTCCGTGTCCCTCTTTATGTTTCGGTCTGGGAACGAGCTGGCCGTAACATCATTTTGAAGCTCAATAAAGGCACTCAACTGGAGAGGGGAGATTAGTGTGTCTAGGACCACGTGAATAAAACAAGTCAGGAAGAAGTGTGTCTGGAAAAGAAGTTACAGTGGGTTTCAAAGAGGACCGTCCAGGACTGGGCAGGACCGCGTCGAGATGAAAGGCTTTGTCTTGGAAACAAAGTGACTTGAAAATTGCAGCCTAAAGACAGGGGGGGGGAAACAGGGATTTGGGGAGTTTTGGAGCTAGCTCACACAAAGAACTAAGAGAATGAGACATTGTTGAATTTTGCCTGGGTGTCCTTTTGACATTTTTATTTCTTTCATTCACAGACCTCCACACTGCTCAGCCTCAATTATGTCAGTATCACTCACAAGCATCTATTCAAAATAATATCTTAAAAGCCTTTGGGCCCTATCGTGACAGTCAAAAGCGCATCGTCACTCGCCAAAAGCTTATTCAAATTTAGTAGGATGTCCAGTCCACATTGGGAGGATTTTCGTCGAGCACATGGCGCAACAAGGTGTTCCTAGGTTTTTTTAATCAGTCATGGGTGTGTTTGGGATGTGACACAAAAAAGAGAAAAAGTCTGCTTCAACCAGGGTTTTCTGCTCCCACTTGTTTTTATTTTTCGTGACGTTTCGAGTAATCACCCTTCTTCAGACGTGTGTTTGGGGCGTAACATCATTTTAAAACCAATGAGAAGGACATCTTGTCATTCCCTTTAACGGCGCAAAGCGCGATGTCAAATAAATGCATCGGTATTTTGACATTCAACGGTGCATTTGAAGGAGGCTGCTTGTGAGACCGTATGGAATAGGCTAGTCATTCCACTAAACCGTGCTTTACTAAAACCTAGTATAGCTATCACGCATTTGCACTCCTCTATTATTTGAACTCATTGGCAAAGTGAAACCAACTTCACCATGGTGTCAGACAACGACAAGACAGTTATATGCAGTTACTTTCACTATTCACTGACAATGGGTTACCATCGAACACATAGGCTGGAAAAAGCAACATCTACCCTAATATTGCTCAAATGACTGAATAAAAAAATATTTATCCTGCAAAGGAGTTGTTTCATGACAGTGCGTCTTCAGCTGTGCTCCATATGTGTCTCTCGCCTCTTTCCTAATCACTTTTAACCGTCATTACTAATTTGCAAATGATGGTGAATAACTACTCATCATGAGATGTACAGTATTTCGTAATATCTTTATTCTAATTATGTTTCCCATTGTAATCGTGCAATTTGTAATGTTTTGCATGGACGTCTGCTGGTGTGCGTTCATGGATGATAGAATGATGGTGCGTGCACCTGCCAATATGACTGTTGTCAATGCGCTCTTAAAATAGCATATAAGCAACTCGCCATAGACTTCTGACCAGGTGTACAATAGCGATTTTTATACAATGCGCCAGGCCACTCCCTAGGTTGTTAATTACCACACCCCTGGTCACATTGTTTAAAAAATAAACGTGCAAAAAATATGGAATTAAACTTGGCACCGGGTGGAAAACAAGTTTTACGCCATGTGCCAGGGTGGAAAATACAGCCCATTGTCACTGACCTCTGGCAGATTCAGAGAAACAAGCAAGTTCTCATCAATCACTTATAGCCTCCCTGAACAGGCATTCAACAGAGTGCCTCATATAGAACTGCTTGCCAAAGCTGCTACAAGTACTACTTCATTAAGCTTCAGTGAAGTAGAAACAAAATGGCTGACGTCAATTAAAAAAGATAGCCTAATTTAGTGGTTATCAGCATTGAACTTGAACGATTGTCTATAATCTGGGGGAGGTGGTAGTGTGGTGCAATTCAAAAAGTAACAGAGTGTTCACTCAATGTGCTCAGGGGATAATAGGATAATTAACACACACACACACACACACACACACACACACACACACACACACACACACACAGGGATCGGGAGGGGAGGGCGTGTATCTGTATATACTATATATCTGTCAAGCTCCGATTCCTCAGAGAATGTGACCGAAGCCCCACCTCCCATTGTCAGTCCCATAGTTACTGTTGCTAAGTCGGACAAGTTTGCAGGAAAGTGTGTGAGAACGCGTGTTCAACGTGGGGACACAGCACCCCCATTTAGCCTAGTGTAACAGTGTATGCTGGATTTCTGGGCGTCAAGTAATATTGATATATTCAAAAAACAGAGACCAGAAAGGCCTTCAGTATGCGGAAGGACACATTCACAGTGTCCGCTGTTATCAACAAGGTGGAACACCACAAATCGAGCACAAACCAATCCGGTGTTACGAATCTTAATGGGATGCACGTTAACTGGGGATAAACAATTAGCAGGTTATCACAAGCAGGTAATTTACCTTATTTGCTGCAGATGTGACTCTGATTCAATAAACAGGTCTGTGCAAACATATGGTGTTGACGTGCCATAACAAAATCTAACCATATTTCAAGGATTAATTGAAGACGGGACCAAGTGCTGCAGATCCAAGTTCCCACGCAACTTGGGAGAGTGGCTAGCCTATAAGCAGCTCATGTTGGGGAGGTGGAGAGATAGCTTCGCTTCGGTAGGCCGATAGTCTACTTATTATTTTGAATGGCTGCTTTAGAAGGAAGAGTTCAAATAAACATGATACAAGTGTATTGAAAAGAAACCACTAGATCTATCCGAGTTTAAACCTACCACGCACGACATATCTGCATGGCAGGCAGACGCTATCAAGAGCAATTGCTCTCTAACTAGACTTCATCAGTGCCCGATTAGGCTAAATGTGGGCAATGTAGTAGGCCTTTGGCGATTTCGAGACTGCATAGCCTATACAGCAAAGCCTAGTTTTGAATCGGCACATGATTTGATCTTTAGAAGACTATCTCTCGTTCAGCCATCAATAATGCATCGCAGTAGGATATTGCGTTTGTTGAAAAAATGATCGTTAGCTTATTTCTTTGAACAGTCTTCTATCCCAAGTTAAACATGGCAAGGTAGCCTGTGCCTAAAAGGTAGGTATATTTTTTTGCGTAAGCTTATGTTGTCGTTTTAACAGTGGAAACCAGGTTTAGTTATGTTTTGTGTGTAGTTATGAACACAAATAAAGGGAACATTTTCGTACACACTCAGATTTATTTACTGAAAAGTAGCAGCCTATCCAAAGTTATGCAAAGTTAGGCCTGTGTGTGGTAGCGTTTCACACGGTCAGGATATCGGATGTCACTTCTACAAGTACCCAGGCATATATTTTAACCTTTTCGAGCTCTTTAGTTATTTAGTTACTTAGTCTATTCGCAAAAGAAGCATTATAGCATTCGCATTACCGGCGTATTGTCATACAGAATGGACACTAGAAAATTCAAAATTGACCGAGGTTAACCGAGGTCCTCCGAAGTCCTCATTGTGACATGGGAGGGAGAAGGAGAAGATGGAAAAAAGGGACGGAGAGAAAGAGAGAGGGAGAGAGAGACATGAAGAGATAGAAAAACACCAGGAGAAAAAAGATGGAGAAGGAGATGGGGAGAGAAATAGACATACAGACATACACACACAGACTAACAGTGCACAGAGACACACACGTGCACTCACAGAAACATACAAACATGTGCACTCACAGAAATATACACACATGTTTACCAATGACACACAGTTGCGCATGCACACACACACACACAGACACACACACACACACACACACACACACACACACACACACGTACTAACAAAAACATGCGCCAACACAGCTGATAACTGAGGTGTTATAGGAGTCAATTCAACACATTTCACCTGGTAGGAACCTGTGACTGTGACACATATGTGACTGATTAAAGCCCAAAAGATCACCAAACAAATGCTGAGCCTTGCGTCTTTTTATTCTTTGCCTCGGCATCTCTCTGTACAAAGAGCAAGGGGCTATGACATCAAGTCTATCTCTTATTGAATCTCAACTATTTTCATGAGGGATGAAGAATAATCAGTATTCTGTAAGTATTTCAGAGTGAAAAGTTTTGGGAGGGGAAAAGAATAGTGATGCATTACCTCCGCTCCATCCCTGTCTTTTAAATTCAGCATATTTATCTTCTTGACCTTTAAAAGTTAAGGGTGAGTAAAAAGAAAATGGAGATGAAGAGATGGAGAGAAATTCCCCCTGTGTCACAGGGTGAAAATGGCTCCTGAAATATTGCTTAGACATGAATATTAAACGTTTTGAGGAGCAATCAAATATTAATATTTACACGGACTTGCTTATATACTAACATATGTGAGAGAGCCTCGTGCCCAGCAAATCAGGCGGAATCCTTTCTGAACTTCCCTCTCATGTCAGCATTGATTGCGAATACTGTCAATTAAAGCAGTGGAACAGGCGCGTGTGGGGATGTGTGTATATGTATGTCTGTTTATGTGTAAAAGGAAGAGGGAAAGTTTGTACTATGATTTTGTGTCTCTTTCATCTGTGTACGTGTGTCTAAGTGGGAGTGAATGTGTGTGTGTGTGTGTGTGTGTGTGTGTGTGTGTGTGCATTTGCATGTCTGTGCGTTATGTGTGTGTGGCTATTTGTGTTTGTGTATGTTTGACAGTGTGTGTGTGTGTATGTCTGTGTGTCTGTGTGTGTGTGTGTGTGTGTGTGTGTGTGTGTGTGTGTGTGTGTCTGTGTGTGTGTGTGTGTGTGTGTGTGTGTGTGTGTGTGTGCATTTGCATGTCTGTGCGTTATGTGTGTGTGGCTATTTGTGTTTGTGTATGTTTGACTGTGTGTGTGTGTGTGTGTGTGTGTGTGTGTGTGTGTGTGTGTGTGTGTGTCCGCATATTAATACAGGACTGGACAACTGTCTATATGCTTCTGTCCCTCTGCTGTTTTTGTCCAGATGGTTTTCGGGTGCTTGCAGTTCCCACCACACACATAGCACCGGTTGGCAGTTGGGTCCAAAATAGAAGCACTAAGCCCTCCGTGTGATACGACCGGGGTAATTAGCATCTAGTAATTGCACTGGTGTTGTGCTACCATTGCCGGGCCATCCCTGAAGACCATGAAGGTGATCAAATCTCACAGCTAAGCTGGATCAGAGCCATTTGTCAAGCACAAATACAGGCTTGGAAATAATAATAAAAACAGCTCTACTGTAAAGATCCCTGAGGACTTGAAGCCTACAGTCAATTTTTGATTACATTTCATTAAGTTTTGTAGATTTTCTCAACTGAAAACCCCTGGAACTTGGTGAGTTGTAAGAGAGCTTGTCCTTCAATGACCTCTGTTGTGATATCTCATTATAAAAATGATTCAGACTATCTGAAGCATACATCATGATCAAGGATACTCATTCATATTTTGTTGCTTTTTAATACTGAATGATGTTATTGAAAAACTCAGGTACTTTGTGTTAGACTTAATAGATTGTGCCCTTCATCAACCTCTGTTGTGATATTAGAGTATACATTATTCAGTGGGTCTGGGGTACTAGGCTATTGTCATACAGTATGCAGGGATACATTTATATTTTGAGACTCTCAGCTTTTACCACTCCCTGGTCTGTCTACCCTCAGGGCTTGACAAAACAACAAAACCAATTTAATTTCCTCCATCATCAACCACTGAAAAAAATAATATTGTGCACATGAATTTAGCAATGATCTGTTCTTTTATCCTGATGTGATATTCATCATCAAATTATTAACAAAAGTACATATTACACTACATGTTATTAACATATTAACAACATGTTGCGTGTGTACGTGGGTGTGCGTGTGTGCCTGCATGTGCATCTGATTTATCTGGAAAAGAAAATGTAAACATTCTAACCACAATTACCACCAATACTCATACTCATACAAGGACCTATTTCTCATTCTGCTGATTCTGTTCCTACTATAAGCATTAATTACATATATTTCCTGGACAATAAGGTGCATAGAGATAACATACAAGTCCAGACACAGATCAAAAACCACAGCAGGATCTACAACAAATCTGGCCTTATCTGAGAATATGGAGCTCAGGTAAAGCTCTCTAGCCATTCGACACTACAAAACCTACATCACACAGGAGAGTATTATTGAAATGGATAAAGGGTAATGGGCATACCATGTAATTGCATCACTTCCTGCTGTGATAATAAGACACTATAGAGAGAGAGAGAGAGAGAATGAGAGAGAAAGAGAGAGCGAATGAGAGAGAAAGAGAGAAAAAAAAAGAGAGTGTGTATGTGTTAAGGGGAGAGTGTGTGTGTGAGAGAGAGACAGATTCAGACAGCATTCCGCATGGAAGAGACGTATGAAAGAGATTACACACAGGTCCCTTCAGCATGCTGTGTTTTCAAGCAGAAGAGATTGCACTACTGGAGTGTTCAGTCACATGTAATGACATTAGGACAAGGCTGAAGTATGTTGTGCTGCGACCAACATGACATCTACTCATCTGATGCTCAGACCGAGAGGACAGGGCAGTCACCACTCCAGATATCGTACAGGCCTCTTACAGGAAGGCTACAGAGGCCACGCAACTGAAGCACTCTGTTCACGTAGTGTAAAAATAGTTTTACCGTAATTTCCCAACTATTAGCCGCGGTTTATACATTCATTTTGCTCAATTTCTTCAGCTATGAGGTTAACACACGGGTCACACATGGTATTAATATGGTTTTGTTTTTTTTAACTTGCATAAAGAAATGTCTTGCGCCTTATACACAATGCGGCTAATACACAGGAAAAAGTTCCATTGGTTAGAGTGGAAGCTAATTGCTAATTGTTGCAGCAGACGCTACACGAACGGAACGCTTCAGTTACGCGCCCATTGTAGCCTCCCTGTTACTCCCACTACAACACTAGAGAACTATGCTACGATAGCGGCCATAGCACAAACTCATAGTGATATCTAAATACATACAGCTATAACAAAATCAGTAATAAAGTATTTACTCACTTAATTATTTGAGCTGTTGTTCTTAGAGGTTAGTTGTAGCGTTATAAAGGTAACTGGTCCGTTTTAGAGTTGTTGCTGTTGTCGCTCTTTGTTGTCTGTAAGTAATACTTAGTTTTGTGTAAACTAAATGTTTTTATTTCTTTGTTGTTTTAAAATAAGTTTGTTGAGAAGTTATTGTTGTTGTTAGTAATGATTATTTTGGTTCTGTGGTTTTCTTGTTTATTGCTTATTGTTTACTGGTTACTGTGAGTGAGAGCCTCACGGCCTCCACATTGCAGGCGCTGTGAGAAAAGCAGAGAACACACAGCATGCACAATGAGGATGCTGGGAAACCCAAGAGAGAGTCTCTGATTGGATAACTGGCTTATTTATTGACGGCTGATTGTTTGGTTAGCTAATGATTTATTGATTCACTTGTAAACCTTAAAATCTTTGGGAGAGGTGTTCTCGGTGCTGGAAGAAATCACTGACAAACAGGTTTACAATGAGATAGTTTTCACTATCTCATTACCACGCTGCAGCCTTCTTCTTCTCCCCTCTCCAAAACACACAACAGCAAAGCTGAGAGATGTAGTGCAGATGCAGTTCTTGTACCTTAAAACAATAGCCTCAAACTGATTCTGATGCTACACTGACTTAATAATACACAGAATGAAGTCTCTGACATTGCCAATGCACACCCGTAATGCTTGACATTGCACTATGTAACATTGTTGATTGGGCTGGATCGTGACCCTTTTAATCAGTTTATGACTAACTGGGTTTCGTCTTACCGCTAAATAGTGTTGAATATTGACGGTGGTTGAGTGTGTGTGTGTGTGTGTGTGTCTGTGTGTGTGCATGTGTGCATGTGTGCGTGTGTGTGTGTGTATGTGTATACTGTACACTTGAATGTGTGCATGCAGTTCAAGTCGTGTATCTTCAGGTCTACATTTGTATCTGAGTGTAGCAGACTACAATCTGTCATACAACATTGGGTTCGTTGCATCATGCTATCCAGTGTTTTGAATATTCAATCCTTCAGTTTCAGCTGCAGCTGCCCCGCGGTCTCTTAAGGGTCTATAAGAGCCCCTGGGGTCTGGATTAGAGGGTCACCTCATTAGAAAAGCATATGCAATACAGCCTTTGACACAGGTGTGCTCTTTGAATGCAGAGATGGACAGGACATTGGAGGCCTTTTTTCCCCCATTTAAATCACAGCTGAAGACGCAACTCTTTTGCAACGTCCGATACACACAATTCAAGATTTAGAATCTTCTTTTCCTCCTTATTTGATACTTATATCTAAAGACATTTAAATGTTTTTTTTTGTTTGTTTACAGTGTAAGCTGTTTTTCTTTAGCTTTAGCATTGTACAGTTCAGCGACAACCTCCATTGGTACTTGAGAAACACACACACACACACACAAACAAACATGGCCAGATCAGGCTAAACCATGGTCAGATAATTAGATCCAGGGAATGTCCAGGGCTGATTGTAGAAATATCTGGGCCAGGCTAGGGGAGGGTTAGTGGTTAGTTAGTGACTAGTTAGTTCATCATTCATTACATGATTGTGTGCCAACAAATTGAGAGAAGAGTATCAATCAAAAGTTGCTGGCTGAAAAATGTAGTTAAAACATGGCAAATTGTTACATAGTGTTGCTTTAACACATTCAATTGTTACTGTATATAGATCCTTTCAACAAGAAAAACAAAAACAATGCCTGAACGTTCTATTTTGTTCCCAATCTACTTCCGCTTTATTAAGATAACATTTGGAATGTTAAAACGGAAGCCTTGTGGGAACAACTATGATACTGATAATGGAACTCTGTTGAAACGGTCACTATAATGAACACATTCAAACTCAATTAGATGGTTATGGTTATGGTTATGGTTATGGATTTAGCAGACGCCTTTGTCCAAAGCGACACATAAATACAAAACAACATAATAATATTTAAAATTGAACAGGGAACAGATTAAAATGTAGGTCAAATATAGTAAGGAGAATAGTTGTAGTACACAATAATATCAATTCAAGCAATAGCCTAATAAAAAGCAATGTAAAAAAGGGGAAAGGCAATAATAAAACAATAATGTCAATTCAATCAATAATATAAAAACAATGACATGCTAAGACTACATTAAGGAGAATATCAATAATAAACAATAATGTTAAATTAATTAACAGCCCAATAGATTGGACACTGTTGTCAAGTCTCTCTTTTAATGTCCACACAAAGGAATCCTAGGTCTAGTTTCTGTGACAGAGAATCAATTTGACACTTTTGAAAGAGCTGATTGTCTCTGGGTGTCACTCATATCTTAATTGTCATTCACAGTCGAACCTTCCAAGTCTTCCATAGAGACCAAGGCCTCCAATCAAAATGTCGACCAAATCGGAGACAAAACAGGGTGCACAAAGGTTTAGTTCTAAATGAAATTAAGCACGGCAAAAATAACCATGCTAATCTCCTACCAAAAAATTTGAGCCCGTCTTTGTGTAGCCCTCTAGTTGAAGCAGACATGCACGTCAGAGTGAACGCCCACTGTCAATGGAGCGTGAGTAAGCGGAAGACTAATTTGACGGGAACTTACATAAACCCCAAAGAGTTTCTCATTAAGGTGTCAGAGAAGTGACGGGGCCTCGTTGGGTTTCAAGAACTCTGAGCTCTGACCTAGTTAAGGGTAGATTCTGTCCCGGTTTTGGCTCAGGTCTGGCCCAATTCTGGTTCTGGTACAGAAGACAGATTAAAGTGTCTGTGCAGCGTGTGTGTGTATGTGTGTGTGTGTGTGTGTGTGTGTGTGTGTGTGTGTGTGTGTGTGTGTGTGTGTGTGTGTGTGTGTGTGTGCGCGTGCGTGTGTGTGTGTGTGTGTGTGTGTGTGCGTGAGTGTGTGTGTGTGTGTGTGTGTGTGTGTGTGTGTGTGTGTGTGTGTGTGTGCGTGCGTGCGTGTGTGTGTGTGTGTGTGAGTGAGTGTGTGTGTGTAATTTCTGTTTCTGGTTGGGGAGACAGATTAAAGTGTCCCAACATCACCCAAACTCTGATAGCGAGCTGAAACTTTCCCCCCAATAACACACATCAGTTGTCAGAGCCTTTTTCCTGAAAGATTTAATACTTACAGTACGTAAAGACAAAAAGTGAAATGCCTCACAAATGGCTTAGAGGCTCCAAGATAGTCAATTGGGAAGGGGGGTAATTAGAAACGAAAGCTTGATTGTAACATGACAAAGTCAAAGTCGATTCTCATTCAACAAGCATCTCTGATAACAGCAGGAGTGAGTGTGTGTGAGTGTGTGTGTGTGTGTGGATAGATAGATAGATAGATAGATACTTAGATAGATAGATAGAAAGACAGATAGATAGATAGATACTTTATTGATCCCCAAGGCGGTGTGTATGTGTGTGTGTGTGTGTGTGTGTGTGTGTGTGTGTGTGTGTGTGTGTGTGTGTGTGTGAGTGTGTGTGTGTGTGTGTGTGTGTGTGTGTGTGTGTGTGTGTGTGTGTGTGTGTGTGTGTGTGCTCTGGCTCTCTGAGCAGGAGTGAATGAGGATGGCTTACAAAGTATTCCTGTTCAAGCTTTGAAGCCGCAGCCCACATGAAAGTGTGTATCCGACGTCGGCCAAACCAAAAGAGATGGAGGAGTGAAGAACCAACAGCTCTACAAAACGCATACTCCATTCACAGGAGTTCACAACTACACCCTTAAACCCACCCACCTACCCACCACCCATCCACTCGTCCGCCCATGCTCCTTTCATGGCTCCTTCAAAGTCAGTAAAGTGGGAAGATATATAAAAAAGCAGATGCTCAAAAACCGCAGCTCACACACACACACACACACACACACACATACTCGATTCACATTTGAAAGCTGAGGAGTTCACAACTACACCTTTAAACCCACCCACCTACACACCACCCATCCACTCATCCACCTAATCTTCTTTCATGGCTCCTTCAAAGTCAGTAATGTGGGAAGATGAAAAAAGCCGCAGCTCACACACACACACTCACACACACACACACACACACTCACACACACACCACACACACTCACACACACACACACACACACACACACACTCACACACACACCACACACTCACACACACACCACACACACTCACACACACACACACACACTCACACACACACACACACACACAGTCCAGCTCTGCATCCCCTCCAGTGGAACAAACTGCAGCGGCGTGAGGCAGAGGCACAAAAATAATTGACTGACTTCCTGGGAGGTCAGTTCTTCTAAATTGTTGATGGTGAAGCCCCAGAGCGCACACACACACACACACACACACACACACACATAGACACCTGCTGTGAGTCCAACGTTACACGGACAAACAAGTCCAAAATCATTCCACTTCATTCCCAGACCCTGAAGCCAGGCACATCGGATGCCAAAAACTCATATCCACCCATACCACTTCAAAAGGCCTCCACTGCTTTCCCTGAAGGATCATGGCTATCAAAGGTCTGACCTCAATATTCTTCCAGCAAAAAGAACACCAGAGCTAGGCTTGGACAATAGGCTTGATGATAGGTTTTTGTTGTAGTAACTGATCACAGAATACACCCAGTGAGGTCTATTGAATTAAAGGATTTGGACCATGCGTGCTGAGTAAATAAATATTTTGGAGAAAAAGATGTGTGGTGTGTGTGTGTGTGTGTGTGTGTGTGTGTGTCTGTGTGTCTGTGTGTGTGTGTGTGTCTGTGTGTGTGTGTGTGTCTGTGTGTGTGTTAAAGCCAATGTTCATTCCCCATCTCTCTGAAACCTTGAAGAGAGAACAGCAGCAAAAACAAAGAGGAACACTGAACTTTGAATGTACTGAAATAGTCTGAGCGAGCTGTGGTCTCCGCTGAGACGAAGGCCAGCTATTGTCCCACTCCATTGGAGTCAATAATCTATTAATTGTGGAGCAGGCGTGCCCTCCGTAGCAGCACTACTTTATCACCGAGAGTAAGACTGTCTGCAGGCGATGAAAGGGCTAGATGGGGAAGTGAAGCTTGTGTGTGTGTGTTGGGGGGGGGTACCGAGCATTGTTTCTCATATCAGGCAGAGAGGAGAAAGAAATAAAGAAATAGCGAGAGAGAGAGAGAGAGAGAGAGAGAGAGAGAGAGAGAGAGATAGGAAAGAATACAAGTAGAACAATACAGATGGACAGCGTGAGAGAGGAGAGAGAGGATGAGAAGAGAAAAACTGAGAGAAAGAAACTATAAGAAAATGAGGACAGAGAGAAAAAAGAGAGAGGGCAGAAGGAAGGCAGAGATAAGGGGGTGTGGGGAGGGCAATAGCTTGGGTTAAACTCCATATCTGCCCTAGAAGCACAAACTATTTGCCCTTGTTGTCTTTCACAGAGGAATACGTCTGCTGTATGGTACTAATCCTGCATTCGTATGTATCTATAGGAGTGTGCATACGCACAGGCATTTATTAGCATGGAATGCTTCCACATAGCATTCATAATGCAACATAATGCAACTGTCTTCTGGCTTTATATATCTACAGTATAACTGTACAAATAATGTTGATAATGTTGAATAAGGGATTCACCTCTCTAGATTCAGCACGATATGTTCGGGATCTAGAAAGAAAAGGATGTTTTGCAGAGGATGTTTTCAGGATCCAAGGTGTCGGCTCTGCGTGGTCCTGGAGCAGGGGCGTCACTAGCCCTTAAAGGTGTACCGTTTTTCTCACAACTTTCTCACATCTTTCTACATTTCAAAGTAATCTGACCCAACCCTGATACTGCTAGCTCAGATAAGCAATGGCCATGCAGCGTTAAAAAGCTGCATTAAAATTCAGAATTCTGATTCTTGAAAATCATGACGCACAGTCAAGTGATCATGATCAGTCAAGTATGGAAATAACCATCAGATAAAATCTGCAATCTGGGGGAAATTGGGCAATGTTTGCCAAGTTTACTGCCTGGGTGCAATAGACAGCTCGCATGCTACTTACTTAATAGGAATTCCCATTATAATGCCAGGTAGCTTTGTCTGCTAAAATGCTAAGCGAACAAACCAACGAAATAGCCTACCTCATGTGATGGACATTATAGAACATTACACAATGCTTCTAATGATCAAGAGGGATTCATTTGTCACATACACAGTTACTGTACAGTATATATTAACTGCATACAGCGTCTTTGAATTAAGATGCATAGGCTAGGCTATAATCTGTTGCCATTCACTGTAGGCTACTCGTCAAATGAATAGGCTACATGTTTTGTTTAATTCTTGAAAAGCAGCGCATGGCCATCGTCACGTGAAATGAGCACAAAGGAATCAGGGAATGGAACGTAGGCTTGTACATCATCTCTTTTGAGATGGTAGATGGTTCCACAACACACCGTCCACATTCGTCCGATACGGCTCCGGCACAAACCGAGTTCGGGGTCTCCAGCAGATACTAACTGCTCCGCTCCGGAGCCTCGGAATACGACGGTCTAATGTACTGTAGACTGGAGGGCGAATTGTGACAAAAGTGTGTCAGATACAAACGAATCCGAGCTAGTGTGGACATGGCCTAATTGTGCCCAACCAAACTCTTGCCTCACACAATGCCTCTGCTAACAGGAGTGAGAAAAGAGGTCAAAATCAGCATGAACTCTTCTGATTGAGAAGAAAGAGCTCCTTGACCTCAACTGTCCTCTCATGTAATGGCCTGGCTGGATGGTCAGGCGGATGGACACCTTTGAGACATGGTTTCAGTAAAGCACTGATCTGAGGTAATGGATTCCTGCTAATACCTCGTGAATGATGAAAGCCACAGATTAGCAAAGGATTAACATTTCAAATCGACCCATCTAACCTGCGTACAGGCAGCGAGGAGGAACACACACACACACACACACACACACACACACACACACACAAACAGACAAAGACTAGAAAAGGAACTCACACAATTACATGCAAAGACATGCACACAATGAGATATTGAGACAGATACCCATTCCACATGTGTGCAGGAACATTGACAGGTCTATTCTTTTCTCTTTACACACACACACACACACACACAAATAGGAAGGAAAAACAAATTCCTTTAAGTCTTACAGATTCCATTGTTTGTTAATCTCAAGGATCTCAAACACACTAACATAGTGCTGAGGCCGGGGTTGCAGTGAATGTTTGTATGTATGTGTGTGTGTATGTGTCTATGTGGGAGAGAGAAAGAGAGAGAGAGAAAGAGAGAGAAAGAAAGAGTGAGATAAACTGCGTGTTCATGCAAATCTATCTGCTTGTCAGCCTAGTTGGTACAATACTGGCTGAGAACAGGACTTTCTGTCATACACAAAAACACACGCACGCACACACACACACACACACACACAGACACACACACAGATACACGCAGACTCAATACACCAGCCATACGTCTTTCTCCTTGGCTTCGTACTCATTCGTACTTATTTGTTCAAGCAAGATAAAAATCTCATTGAAACATCAGAGTGATCCATTGGCCTCCATTAGCATAGGGACCCTAAGCAATCATGAGAGTCTCTCTCAGCCTCACACGGTGAAATTCATGTCCCCCGTTTTCTCACAGCCGCCAGTGCCACATAGACAACAATCGTACGTGCGTAACAATCGGATGAGTCATCATGCTGTCCCTCAAATGGCCACTCACGGTGACTCTGATCCTCTCCAGGGACAAAGGGAGAGAGCATTTTGTTGTAATTCTCCCTTGTGTGATAAGTTAAAAGATATGCAAATGACAGATTACTTAACATAAAACGAACAAACAAACAAACATTTATAAATAAAGTGACAAAAATTCCTGTTGATGTACTTAACCTAAAATGTGGGTTCTCTCACCCTTTCACACTCTCTCTTTCTATCATTCACACACACTCTCATACACAAACACAGACACAATCCCACACACACACACACACACACACACACACACACACACACAAACACACACACACACACACACACACACACAGACACAGACACAAACACAAACACACACACACACACACACACGTACCCACACAAACACAATCACTCACTCACTCACAATATAAGGTATGAGCTACACCAGGCACATAACTGAAGCGTTCTGTATGTGACGCGTAAAATCTATTTTAAAAGACTGGTCTATTTTTTTATCACGTCTGGTGTAGCTACTTCCATTGATTACAGTGGAAGCTAATTGTTGCAGCAGACGCTACGCGAACGGAACGCTTCAGTTATGCGCCTGGTGTAGCTCATACCTAATACTTAACTAATAGATAACAATAGTATCACGACACAGCGATTCTGTGATACTTTACACATTGTAAGAAAATTGTATATGATACATCACGCTGTAACTGAAGAAGAAAAATAAGAAAATCCTTAAAAATGAAAATAGCTCTTTGGAATGTACATACTCCAAGTACAACAAAGTGGAGTCCTTGCATGCAGTCCTGTTCTACCTTTTCACCACATTTTCCCATTGATAAGGACTATCATGATAAGTTATGAATTGAATGACTCTGGTAGGTCAAATAGATGGAAGAAGCACACACGCACAAACAACCACAACCACTAACACACACACACACATAGGCATCTCTGATGAGTCCTGAGAGCGCTGGCATGATTCAGACGTCTAAATATATACCACTGAGACGTCCGGAGGCGAGGGGGGGGGGGGGGGGGGGGGGGGTATAAGGGAGGGTGGCCTCGGGGCGGAGAGAGAGTGGGGTGGGCACGTACGTAGATAGTACGGATAGCATGGCACGCAAGCCATTTCTGTGTGGATGGATGGAACGTTGTACAGCGGTGTGTAGTCCCTAGAGTGTAGAGTATATGTTTTAGTTTCAATGCTTACAGTGAGGCAGAGAGGCAGTAAAGATACAGACATGCTGAAAACATCTGTGTGTGCACATGTGGATGTACAGGAGGGACTGCAGGCTGCCAGAATTCCATATGAGGATCTGAGTGTGTGTGTGTTTGTTTCATTGTGTGTGTGTGTGTGTGTGTGTGTGTGTGTGTGTGTGTGTGTGTTTGTTTGTTTGTTTGTTTGTTTGAGTAGATGGGGAGTCCACATTTGAGACTGAGCAGAAATCTGCTGTCATCTATGATTTATCTGGGTGCAGAGGAGACTGTGTGTGCTTCTATGCTTGAACATATGCCTTAGGAGTCCATCTGATGGCTCACTCTATCACACACACACACACATATACATACACACACACACACACACACACACACACACTGACCCACACCTTAAAGTCAGAAAATAACATCTAGCCAAATCCAGCCAGACAGGAGGAGCCCCTTAGTCTGTCACCCTCCACTGCCCCCGTGGAAACCGCATCCATCACCATGGCGACAGGTATGGGTCAAAGGGCTCATGGTTCATTTGTTTTAGTCACACTCCATCTTTCGCCTGGGCCGGAGAGTGACCAGCGACGGTCGCCTGTCATCATCAGAGCCAAAGACCGAGGACACACAGGGGAGGCTTACAGACACTACCACACACCCAGCTATTATGTGTGGCCGTGTGTGTGTGTGTGTGTGTGTGTGTGTGTGTGTGTGTGTGTGTGTGTGTGTATATGTGTGTGTGTGTGTGTCCGTATAAAAAAGAGCAAAACAATGAATCATATAGCTTATGTACTGTGTATGTGTATGTGAGAGAGAAACAGAGTCCAAGTACTGTGTGTGCATGCATTTGTGTGTGTGTGTGTGTGTGTGTGTGTGTGTGTGTGTGCGACAGAGCATAACTGACTCACCTAGGTTACCTGCTGTTCCACAGAGCTTTCTTCTCACTGTCTGTGCATTGCACATCATGTGGCGGTTGAGGTTACTGCTCAGCGACTAGCTTATGGTAGCAATAACACACACAAACCTCTGCCTCGAGGGGCTGTTACAGGGCTTGGCTGGAGAAATGAAGATAAATATGGCGCCGCAAAGACGAGCGCCACAACAGCCACACTGCCCTTTTGTGAGTGAAATCAGACAGGGAGTTTCATGCAATGCTGTGCACCTGTGGTTCGTGTATAATCATTGAGGGAACAGAGGATACTTCTGTAATGGTCTGTCTTGGGGTAAGAAGACATCTGTTACACACACACAGATGGGATTGGTAGATTGCAATGGAGGAAATTTTGTTTGTTTGCTAACAGTTCAATCAAAGAAATGGGCTCTCTTGTGGTACTGTCTGTCTGGAGAACGAAGCTGTGTTTTTCTAAAGCATCACTAAACATCTCACTCATGAGGAGATTAGTTAAAAGTACACTACGCAAGATTTTCATCTTAATATAACTTTTACGAGGCCAATTTGATGGTAAACGAATTTGTTATTGTTAATCGTTTACCTAGCATACCCATACAGCATAGCGGTAGCGAGTCGCTAATGAGAGCACCAGCTACAGTATATGCAACTTCAAGAATAGTCGACCCAAAGACATTTCGGGAGAATCGTAAAAAAACATTACCTTGTCAATTATAGCTCTTTGGAGATTTGGAGAGTTTTTGCCGGTGATTAAGCCACAAAAAGTAGGCTATTTACAGTGTCATTTACAGAGTAAAATACAAATACATCTCGATTTTACGGGGAGCTCTACAGTAGCATAGTATACCTTTAATTGCATTGCTTCCTGGAAAAAGACCTGATGTCAAGCCAAATGTTAGCACAACTGAGAACTCTTCATCCAGTATCCTTCATTAAAATCAGTGTTCTTGGTATGCTTATTCTGTCACTGTTAGTTCTTTGATCTTTCCTCCAGTAAGACGGTGGAATAAGCAAAGTGGTGTATGTGTGTGTGTATGTGTGTGTGTGTGTGTGTGTGTGTGTGTGTGTGTGTGTTGTCAGTCAGTGGACGGAGTGATCAAAAATACATAGCTCATCACCAGACAACAACCCCATCCATTGAGGCAGACATCTAAAAGTGCAGCATTTAGACCTAGAGCTCAGCCCCATACTGTACTGCTTTGTGCCGTTAGGTTGGTGTGGTTAAAAAATTAAAAAAAACTTTAAGCTTTGTTTGTGTGTACCAGTGGACCATGACTGTTGCAGAAACTCAGCGGGTCTAGTCTATAAGGCATCTGGCATCTGCACAGATTCTCTTTCAACCGGTGTATGAAAATGTCAGACAGGGCCAACAGAATGAGATTCTGCACACTTCAGTACATCATGACTTACAAAGTCAGTTTATGGCTGCTGGAGTAGGTAAAAGCCCCACACCTCATTACCGGTATTGCAAGCATGCTGTTTAGGTTAACTCACCCAGGCTTGTTTCTAATGGTTGTTTGCGAGGTTCCCCCTTCACTGTAAAGCGCCTAGGGGGCCTTGATAAAGCCCTATACAAATGCAAGTTGTTGTTGTTGTTGTTGTTGTTGTAATATAAAAACATAATTGGAATATCCCACTATACTACAAATTCAAGCTTTAGGCAGAAAAATGTAACATTACGATCTTTGTATTTGTCACTGATCTGGTTGAGGATGCTAGATAGATAGATAGATAGATAGATAGATAGATAGATAGATAGATAGATAGATAGATACTTTATTGATCCCCAAGGGGATGCTGCATGTTAAGCAGGAATAGCATAGGTGTGTGAAGTCAGGTTGGGACACCAGTGCGGCGGAAGAAAAGGCTCTGCTAGCCTCAATACGGAGAGAGTTGCACTGGGCCACTGAGACCCGCTCTAGAGTTTAGCATAGCGTGAAATTGGGAGTGACTTCAGAGAGAAGATGTGTGTGTGTGTGAGAGAGAGAGAGAGGGAGAGAGAGAGAAAGAGAGATGAAAGAAGAGAAAAGAGAGAAAAGGAGGAAGGGAGATGAGAGAGGGGAGAGAGAGGAAAGAGAGAGAGGGAGGGAGAGAGATGTCCCGGGTCACTGGACGACAAGAGGAATACAGCAGATGCAAATATATGAAAGACACAGAGAGAAGGAAAGAGAAAAAGTGGGATGGAGTGAGAGAGAGAGAGAAAGAGAGAGAGAGAGACAGAGCAGGGAATATGGATGAAAATGCTTTCAGACAGGAGCGGGGCCATCACGGCAGGGAAAGTAAGTGGTAACGATACAAGGGACCCAGGGATGTGCAGCTCACCAAAAAGAGACCCACAAAATCAGAAGAGTTAAACGGGCGTGTCCATGGGACGTGTCACACATTTAAAAAACAAGTTTACTCTGAAGGGGATAAACAATTTTGGAAGACAATTCTTGTGAGGATAAGAAGTTTTGGGATGCGAGACCAAAGTTCTAGTTGGAGAACAAAGTTCTAGTTGTAGAACAAAGCGCTTATGAGAACCGGTGCTCCAAGTGACCCCAGCCCTTTTTAAACCATTACTAACACCAAGTCCTCATCTATAGAGACCCACATTCATCATGACAGTTAACCGAGATCTTTAAAAAAATACACACCATGTAAAAATGAATTAATTGTGACATGAAAGTCTTCTGGGAGATGATGGATTTTTTAAAAAATATCCTATGAGACCTTCTAATGGCATATGGGAAGTGGGAACACAGTGTCAAGAGAATTCAGTGAATTGGAGTGACACATATGAGGAAGGGAATTCAGTTAAAAGTCAAGAAAAAATGTCTGACATTCTCACTCGCACACAATCATATTTATATCCAGTCAATCATAGTCATGTCATCCAAGGAAAAAATTTATCCAAAATGTCCTACATGTGAGGAATAGTGCAGGTGCGCAAAAAACTAGTTAAAGGTTCCCAATTCGGTTTCAGTTACACTAAAGGTGGCTATTTGAGCTCTATGGCTATATTATATAGAAAAAGTACCACTTTCGTTCAAAAATTTGTGTTGTTTGATGTTTCTTAATGTGTACCACCAGTGAAAATTGACCCAATGGTGTTTTTCTGTATTAAAACAAAAAATCAAATAAGCTGTGGAGACAGTATTTTTCATTGTTTAACCACTACAGAGCTTGGTCCGGAATAGCCCCAAATCGCAAACAGTGGATTAGCTAAGGGAAGTGAGCCAAACGCTTCCCAAATAGCATTTTTTAACCAGTAATATTGTTCAAAGCAGCACAAAACCTCATCAGTAACTTGCTCAGGGTCCCTACACATAAAACAAAGCACCCACAACGTAGTTAGCAAACCCGGAGTTTGTTACAGAAGACAGTTAAGAAGACTTACCAGCTGTCCCCCTATCAGCTCCACTCGAAGGAAAGTCCGTATGAGTCGATTATCGAATGCAATGCAAAACAAGGGATTTACAGGGTACTCACTCAAGGAGTGGAGTGCTATCAGATTGTGAGGAGATATTCGTGACAAAAGGGTCATAGGTTAGAAATTGCTTAGAATCTGGGATGTTACCTTTGATTGGCTGGGATTGCTTATGCCTTGGTCCAGAGCATTCTTTGACCGCAAACTCTGAATGGACAGCTCGAGGACTGAATTTGATTAAAAAGTATGGTGCCACACATTGGCATATGGTGCCAATCTATAACCTTTACAATGCAATATCATTACCAATGATGTGTTGACAGCAAAAAAGGCGGAGAGGAAGTGTGTGTGCGTGTGTGTGTGTGCTGTACATTTTGAGAAAATTACAGATCATTCAAAAAGTGTACTGCAGTAGAGTCACCCACTGTGCCTTTAAGGATAAAACATGAAAAGCTAAGTGCCATGAACAACCACACATTTATCTGTCTACACACCTGGAAAAATAAAGAGCAGAGAGAGAGAGAGAGAGTGTATGTGTGTTTCGGATGAAGGCGTGGGCTTTGATACCAGGCCTTCGCTAGCGCAGGGGCTCCGTCGTCCTTCCAAATGAGTGAGTGGCTAATTCAATTGCACCCACAGTCAAAGCACTCTGTGCTGCATTTAGAGAAGCACATTTGACTTAAGTGTGCCACAGTATGCTACTGACCTAGCACACCACATAAACCGTAAAAAACAACAACATTGAGTTCCGCCGCAGCAGATATAGAAAGTTCATCATTTAAATGTGGCATCCCAAGCTTGGCACTGCACTTAGAATTGGGGGTGGAAAAGGACACATACAAATAAAGAATATTTTTTGGCAAAGGCCTTCTTTCAGTCTGGGCTGGTGGGCTGGTTCAGTTGACTGGTTTATGAGCCACCCATGGCTGGCTGATTGGCCTGCACACGTTCCCTAGCAATGCTCTTACGGAAAATGGGGAGGGGGGGATATAGTGCATTATGGGGTACATAATAAAACTGCAAATGGCGCCGTTTTATAACTGCATAAAATCTACTTTGCTAAAAATGAAATATATACACAATAGGGTGTTACTGAAGCCTGGAGAAATACATTTATTTCCAAACAACTCCACAGAGAGTGAGAGATATAGAATCATTCCCAGGCAAATGAGAAAAGACATTTATTTCCAAACAACTCCACAGAGAGTGAGAGGAATGAAAGAGACTGTCACATCCATGATAATAAACCAAATAGTGACCAAATTGTCTTTTGTCACCAAAATTGATTGAAAATTACAATTACAGACCACTCCCGCAGGAATTACCATGCAATTTTAAACTGGGGTGGAATTCATAAGCATATATTGCCAACCTAAAACCTTTACAATGCAAAAACATTACCATTAATGTGTTGCCAGAGAGAAAGGTAGAGAGGGGTGTGTGTGTGTGTCTATGTGTGTTTGTCTGTGTGTATGCGTGCATGTGTGTGTGTGAGGGGGGGGGGGGGCTCTAGACTCAGATCATGGCTCATTCTTGAGTGCAGTGGCAAAGGCAGTGGAGGAAGAAGACTCCGGAGAGAGCCGACAGAAATGAAAAGCTGTCGTGTTGTTCTCCGCCATATCCATGGAGACGACAAAATTACGCGTGGCAGAGCGAGGCGTCACTTGTTACGACAACTGCTTTCCCTCCCGGGCCATTCCATTGTCAATTCAGCTCAGAATGAGTGCAGCTCATTAAGCAAAGCCAAAACAGAAAGAAAAAGAAAAGAAACGCTTCCACTCTCCAAACAAATGAAGCCACAGAGATGGAGATAAGGAGGGAGGAAGGGAGAGAACAAACAAAGAAATACAGAGATGTGAAAATGAAGGGAGAGAGAGAGAGAGAGAGAGAGAATGAGAGAAAGAGGAAAGAAAGGATGTGTGTGTGTGTGTGTGTGTGTGTGTGTGTGTGTGTGTGTGTGTGTGTGTGTGTGTGTGTGTGTAAGACAGAGAAACAGTTGGAGAGGGGAGAGGGATCAATGAATGAGAGGAAGAAAACATACAGTGATGTGAAAATGAAGGGAGAGAGAAAGAGAGAGAAAGAATGAGAGAAAGAGGAAAGAAAGGATTCAAGCTGAGACTGAGCAGACTGTGAGGAGAAAAACAGAACGCAGCGCGGTTTTGGCGGGAAACCCCAGACCAATGGGGAGCGCACAGGAGGTGCCGCTTTAATGGAGTCTCCAAGTGTCCTAAATTTATCCAGCAACAACACAGCCACTCCACAGCTTCCTTAGAGAGAAGAGGAGGAGGAAGAGAGGGGAGAGGAGGAAGAGAAGAGGAAGATGTGAATAGAGAAAGAGATATACTACCAGAGGTGCAGCTTTAATAGACTCTCCAAGTGCTGTAATACATCCAGCAACAACACAGCCACTCCAGAGATTCCTTACTTAGTAGAAGAGGAGGAGGAGGAGGAGGAGGAGGAGAGAGGTGATTCAAAGGAGGTGCAGGGTTTTTCTCTCTCTGAGTTCCTAATTTATACAGCAGTATATTAAAATCCAGCATTTCCTTAGAGAGGAGTGAAGGAGGAGAAGTGGGAGAGAGGGAGGGGGGAAAGGAGGGAGAGATGGAGGAAAGAAGGGAGCGAGGGAGGACTAAGAGGGAGAGAGGGAGGGATGAAAGAAGGGAGAGGGGGAAGATTAAGAGGGAGAGAGGGAGAGAGGGAGGGAGGAACGAAGGGAGAGGGAAGATTAAGAGGGATAGAGGGAGGGAGGATCGAAGGGAGAGGGAAGTCTAAGAGGGAGAGAGGGAGAGAGGGAGGGAGGGAGGGAGGAAACGAAGGGAGAGGGAAGTCTAAGAGGGAGAGAGGAAGGAAAGAAGGAAGAGAGGGATGAGATAGAGGACTAAGAGGGAGAGGAAGGAAAGAAGGGAGAGAGGGATGAGAGAGAGGACTAAGAGGGAGAAGAAGGAAAGAAGGGAGAGAGGGATGAGAGAGAGGACTAAGAGGGAGAAGAAGGAAAGAAGGGAGAGAGGGATGAGAGAGAGGACTAAGAGGGAGAGGAAGGAAAGAAGGGAGAGAGGGATGACTAAGAGGGAGAGAGGGAGGGAGGAAAGAAGGGAGAGATAGAGGACTAAGAGGGAGAGAGGGAGGGAGGAAAGAAGGGAGAGAGGTAAGACTAAAAGGGAGAGAGGGATGAGAGAGAGGACTAAGAGGGAGAGAGGAAGGAAAGAAGGAAGAGAGGGATGACTAAAAGGGAGAGAGGAAGGAAAGAAGGGAGAGATAGAGGACTAAGAGGGAGAGAGGAAGGGAGGAAAGAAGGGAGAGAGGTAAGACTAAAAGGGAGAGAGGGAGGAACGGAGGGAGAGAGGGATGAGAGAGAGGACTAAGAGGGAGAGAGGAAGGAAAGAAGGAAGAGAGGGATGACTAAAAGGGAGAGAGGAAGGAAAGGAGGGAGAGAGGGATGAGAGAGAGAAGAGTAAGCAAGAGGTGGCAGAGAAAAGAACAGCATAGAAGGAGCTGCAGAGGTTCTCCAAGTCATCCAGCAACACTCATGAATACATCACGTCGTCTTAGAAGAGGGGGAGAGGGGGATAAAGAAGGAGGAGGAGTGGGTGAAGGAAAAGAAGGAAGACAGGAGGATAGCGAAAGACAAGACTACAAGAAGTGTTGCATTAATGGAGTCTAAAAGTTCTATAATTCATCTGGCAATGACATTGGGGAGGAGAGGGAGAGAGAGGAGTAAGGAGTGGAGAGAGAGAGAAAGAGAGAGAGAAAGAGAGAGATGGTGAGAGAGAGAGAGAGAGAGAGTGGGGGGAAAGCCACAAGGAGAAGAGGTGGGCTAGAAAGCAGGAGAGGAGGAGGAATAGGGAAAATGATTATGCATGTGACGAAAGAATACAATTATTTATAAAATGATAAATTGTAACATAAGTGTAACACAATGTATTCAACAGAATCACACCATACATTATAGAACCTACTTTATATATTATACATTCATACATATAGTCAACTCCATGCACATTCAACAGCATCACAAACATCTACATGCCAGTGCACACCACCTAGCATGTACATTAAAGCTCAAACAGAAATGTGCTCCAGCTTCACAAGAAATACAGGTCTAGAATAGAGAGGCAACAGAATAGAGAGGCAACAGAAATGGGCAACAGCAACCAATGACCAGGAGAGTGATGAACAAACTGGTCAATGATGGGGGACGCTGTGGCACAACTGGTTACAGTGCCCGTACCATATACAGCTCTGAGTGCAGGAACTCAGGTTTGAGTCCGACCCGGGTCATTTCCTGATTCCACCCCATATCTCTCCCACTCACTTCCAGTCACCCTCTCCACTGTCCTGTCAGATTAAAGGAATAAAAGCTAAAAAAAAATGAAAAAAATCATTCTTGAGGACATGTGCTACTGTTGGTTAGTTCAAACAATCAACAACCACTCTAACTCAAATGTAAAATTACATGACTTTTCCCTCACCTTCCCTGACGAAAAACCTGAATTTCCATTTCTTACTATATAATGAATGGTACAATATACAAACCCATGATTTCAGACCAGTCACTAGCATTAAAGAATATTTTACTTTTTTGGAGCAGGAGATACACAAATGGGCATTGAATAAACAAAGTTGGGCTACTCAAGCAAGCAGTAAAGCTAACAACCAGGTATACACCAATTCTGCATGGAAATATTTGTATTAATGTATTTTGGCAAGTACATTTGCTGCTACAACAAAATTCCCTGACTTCCCATGTCTGGAATAGACTTTCCAGAAATTCCATGACCCATGGGAACCCTGGATCAACAGAGTCCTCAATGTTAGGGGGACATTAATGTCACTGTTCCTGTAAATAAACAAACAGAATGCTACTGTATCTTTGCACACAGGCGACAGCTAACTGTACTTCTCATCGTCACTTCAACGAAACACTAACTGTGACAGTGACATCTCCAAAGATGGGAGCGTTGAGCAGCAGCAGCGGTCGGCTCAAAGCATTCCCCATGTCTCTCCTCAACGCAGATGAAAGCGCAGTAGGTTAGAGCGAGTGTTTCAACAAATCCTCGGGCGAACATGAAACATTTACTCGCTGACAGGGAGCCCCATAAGGCCTCCTGTAAACAGCAAAGTCATATGTTGGGTTCAGGGGCCGCGTGCTTACCGGCAAGGTTCCAGTGTCAGATTTTCCAGTGCACACGCACGGCAAATGCATTAAATCACGGCTAAAAGGGAGAAGAGGACAGGGGGAATGGGATGTTTGGAATCCAACGATGGGACACGCTGGGAATTCTGGAATGCCTTCATGTCTGGGTCTGGAGTGTGAGTCAAGTTGAAATGCTCCGATGATCTTTCACAATGTCCCGTAACAGGAATTCCTAAACCATCCAGAAGTTTTGGATTGTTTTGTGTATGTGTGCTGGGACTGCTGCGCATGCAGAGTCTCTCTCTAAATGTTTTTATTTTATTTTCATTTACTATGCACACTGGTCGTCCAGGAGACGCAGAAATTCATTCTTGATTGTACATAAGTGCATGATAAAATTACAATAAAGAAATCTTGAATAAACATAATATCATTCCAATTTATTTCATGTCACTGTGGGGTATTTTATTTACTTTGATAATTGCTTTGCCGTCTATTTTATATTCAGAGTGTACTCAAACAAACAAAAGGATATTTCTTTTAACATCTCAATTCTACCATTAGGGTATAGCTGGAGATGGATGATTTCACTGTTACTCAACTAATCATATCTATGATCTAATATTGTTTAATTTCAAATATTTCGGCCTTAGAAAATAAATTGTGGCATTCTGATTTTTTTATTCTCTTCATTGTCTTACCAACCCCTTTACATTCAATTTACATTTGCATTTAATGGTGGAATCATTTATATGTTATCTTTTATTTGTGTTGTTCGATCTAGTGTGGCGTTTTCAAGAAGTGCCTAAAAAGTCACCTTTATTACTTGCATCTGTCTAATTAGTTCTTTAGACTTATAACTTGTGAAGGTTATTATGGAGATTATTATTTTCGTTGTCATTATAATTGTACTACAATTATTCTATTAGTATTTGTATTTTACTATAAAATGTTAGTTGTATTGCTACTGTAATATTGTAATGTTATTCTGTGTTGCAAGTCACTTTGAATAAACACATATGCCAGGCAACTACAACCATAACCATCCATTCCTTTCCCCTCATCTCATCTCATCCATTCCTCTCCCCTCATCTCATCTCATCCATTCCTCTCATCTCATCTCATCTCATCCATTCCTCTCCCCTCATCTCATCTCATCCATTCCTCTCCTCTCATCCTTTCTCTTCTCATCCATTCCTCTCCTCTCCTCCTTTCTCTTCTCATCCATTCCTCTCCCCTCATCTCATCTCATCCATTCCTCTCCTCTCCTCCTTTCTCTTCTCATCCATTCCTCTCCCCTCATCTCCCCTCATCTCATCTCATCTCATCCATTCCTCTCCTCTCCTCTCATCTCATCCATTCCTCTCCTCTCCTCCTTTCTCTTCTCATCCATCCTCTCCCCCATTTCCTCCTCATTAATCCATATCATTGCACTCTCTATCTCTCTCTCTCTCTCTCTCTCTCTCTCTCTCTCTCTCTCTCTTACTCTCTCTCTCTTATTCTCTCTCTCTTACTCTCTCTCTCTCTCTCTCTCTCTCTCTCTCTCTCTTATTCTCTCTCTTACTCTCTCTCTCTCTCTCTCTCTCTCTCTCTCTCTCTCTCTCTCTCTCTCTCTCTCTCTCTCTCTATATATATATATATATATATATATATATATATATATATATATATATATATATATATATTTATATATATATATCTTGTTCTTTCTCTCTCTCACTCTCTCTTATTCTCTCTCTCTTACTCTCTCTCTCTCTCTCTCTCTCTCTCTCTATATATATATATATATATATATATATATATATATATATATATTTATATATATATCTTGTTCTTTCTCTCTCTCTGTCTCCTTTTCTCTCTCTGTCTCATCTCTTTTTCTTCTCTTTAGCTCCATATACTTCCCTCTCTCTCTCTCTCTCTCTCTCTCTCTCTCTCTTCCCCCCCTTCTCTCACATATACGCCTTTTTTAAGTACTGTCCCAAACTGAAGAGGTTCAGCGATGCTCGTCTGGAGCCAGCAGGCAAATGACAGATCATCACAGCGCTCGCCTGTCCCACAATCCTCTGCGGAGTACCCTGTGTGGGCACTGTCACCGTGGCGACTGACAGACCAACAGATGCAGAACACATTGGGGCCATCACACTGCCACTGAAGTGTAGGCAATACCCAGAGCAGCGCTTCCAAGCATGACAGGGACTAGATTGTGGCGGAGATCATGTGTGTGTGTGTGTGTGTGTGTGTGTGTGTGTGTGTGTGTGTGTGTGTGTGTGTGTGTGTGTGCATTTGTCTGTGTTTGTGTGTGTGTGTGTGTGTGTGAGAGAGAAAAACAGATAGAGAGAGGGAGGTTTGCATGCAGTGCTTCTCTCTCTCTCTCTCTCTCTCTCTCTCTCAATTTTCAATTCAATAAGCTTTATTGGCATCATCAAGAGAAGAAAACAATAGCAATTAATAGTAATAATAACAACATTGACATGGAATAATAATAATAGAACATTACAACACACACACTCCACCCCACCCTCAACACACACACACACACACACTAACACACAGTAGCAATGGAGGTAGAAAAGTATATATATATATATATATATATATATATATATATATATATATATATATATATATATATATATATTCATAGAATAAAAGGTGGTAGATTTTGCCTAGTGGCTGTCTCTTGCATTATGGTAAGGATCTCCCTCTCTCTCTCTCTCTCTCTCTCGCTCTCAGTGTGTGTGTGTGTGTGTGTGTGTGTGTGTGTGTGTGTGTGTGTGTGTGTGTGTGTCATCATTCAGGATGACAAAGTGTGATGCAGTGCAAGCTCAGAACTACACAAGCATCAATATGATCAATAATGAGCCGCAGGGACCTTTCAGTTCTCAAACGGTTGTCTGATAGATAGACTCACATAGACAAGACATACACACGGCCCTTTAGCACATAAACAATGGACACATATTGTATGTCAGATGTCAGGCACAGTTAGGTATGTGTGCAGGCACGCGCGCACACACACACATGCGCACACGCGCGCACACACACACACACACACACACACACACACACACACAGTATTCTCTAGTAGTATAGATAGTATTCTCTAGTAGTATAGATAGTACTCTCTAGTAGTATAGATAGTATTCTCTAGTAGTATAGATAGTAATCTCTAGTATAGACAGAGTATGAATACAAAAGGGGTTGAGAGGAGGAGAAATGCCATGAGACAGCAAGAAAGAGAGAAAGAAAGAAGGTAAAGGAAGGACAGAGGAAGACAGAGAGAAAGAAAGAAAGAGAGGGATACAGAAAAAGGATGGTAGAGAGAGAGATGGCTGATTTGGGAAAGGATATGCCAGAGAGAGATGGACAGAGAGGGAGAGGGAGAGAGAGAGAGAGAGAGAGAGAGGGAGGGAGAGAGATAGAGAGAGAAAGAGAGAGGGGGGAGAGGGAGAGAGAGGGAGAGAGGAGGGAGGGATGGAGGGGCTGCTTTTTGGGTGGCCAGACCACTTGAATCAGCATCAAGACCAAAGTGGACTGGGGAGTGTGCTCTGACTGCTATGACCCTGAGTCACACACTCTCACAAGCGTTTCACACACGCTCACACACGCTCACACTGGCACACACACCCCTCTTCCAGAGGAAAAAGACTATTTACTAGCTAGTACCACCATGCAACGCTAGTACCCCAAGAGCTACTTGAGAATATGCCTCTATTGACTTTGCATAAAAAAAACTGTACGTGGGTAAATTAATAATTATTATTGTCATTTTAGTGCTGAAAAGCAATTATCATTACTTTTACCATTGTATATAAAAAATCATGGTAATAGTATTACTGTGCGTTATTTAAAAAAGTGATATATAATTGTTTCTAATAAGATGAATTATGACCTAAGTGCCTCCTATCATAGGGGGCTTTTAAGGAAAAGCTTTTAGCTTTGTCCTCTGCAGCCAATTTTGTGTGTTTGTTTTCAGCTAAATTCCTGCACAGATCATATCTATCTAATACCCATGGCCTACTTCTGTTTCCCCTTATTGCCAAAAAGCTCAAATTCTCAGCATGACCACCCACAAATGGCTCTTCTTCAAAACCCAAGAGTAGTCTTTATGGCTCTTGCCAATGTGACAGCATGAGTTTTTTTTTTTTTTTTTTTTCATTTTTCTGCACTGTTTACACCCTTTCCAATGGTCTTTGGTGTGCCTCTTCTGATGGCAATCACATTATGCCTGGCACTTAACACCAAGGTCTGCCGGAGTCCTTGGCTTGACGGCTGACTCAGACGCCGTTTGTGCCCTCGTGGTGGTGACCCATCCAGGCACGTGCCCAACGTCATGCCCAACGTGGCACATCATCATCAAGGACAGTGGTGGAGGACAGGCAGACAGACAGACAGACAGATGGATGGACCAACGGACCAGAAGGTACGTGTATTGAGAAGCAGACAGACAAACAGACAAGTACAAATGACAGACAGACAGACAAGTACAAAGGACAGACAGACAGACAGACAGACAGACAAACAAACAGATACAGAGGAGCAGACACAGAGATGCAGAAATGGAAGCAGGGGATGAGGGAGGACAGATGAAGAACGAAGGGGACCATGAACGAAGGGCAGCAGGAAGGAACAGCATCAAGGAAGGACAAACAGCCAGACGGATGGGTAGATAGAGAGATAGAGAGATAAAAAGATAGATGTGTCTCAAAGACAGACAAACAAACAAAACAGCACGTCTTGTCTAGCATATGAATGACTCATTTGTTTTTGGTAGGGTTTGGTGCACTGGCCCCCGCCCAGCTGTGTGTCTATGTGGCGGGCTCCTACAACGCCCGCGTACCACATTAAGGTTCACACGCCCACGATCCAGGTTCGAGTCTGATCCGGGGACTGTTTCCTGATCCCACCCCATCTCTCTCTCCAACTCTCTTCCTTTCAGCCTCTTCACCTCCTATACAACAAAGGCCAAAAAGCTTAGAAATGTATACTTGCTGAAATGCTCAGATGGCCACTCTATGTATCTGTGTGGTGAGGTCTTTACTGATGGGAAGGAACACAAGACCTTTGGTTCTTCCAGTCAGATGGTCACTCTGTGCTAGATGTACATACATTCGCGAACGTAGCGTTATCAGCGGCATGGACACACCGCAGATTGCGAACGCTCGTCAATTTGACCTCAACCGTTCAATCCTTAGTGTAAACTGCGCCTTTCTCTGCCTTTCTCCGCCCATAAACACAATTTACGAACGTCCACAACTGAATGGCAGCGCCTACATACAAGCGCAGTTGAATGAAGTTAACTGATGACAACATTAAAAAGAATCAAACGTTTAGCGATCATGAAATAATACCATACATGATAAGATGTAAACAAGCAGGGAAATAATGAAGATCAGTAGTTCTACTCAAACTACTTGTGCACGTAGGCTATGGAAGATTGGTCAAATCTAGCAAGTAGGAAAGTTTAAGTGAATGACGTGAAAGTAAAAGTAAGACATTCGAAAGGCCAACGAAAGTTGAGGTTGCTTTTGGTAGTACAAATACTTTCACCACAAAAACTGGTGTTCTAAATAGCGATTCTGTTGTCTTTGAAAGGTTCTCTTATTGACGCATTGAACTGCAATTTCGATTAACACCTGCTTTTACAAGGCAGAAGTATTTAGGCGCAGAATAGACATGCGCTTTCAGGAGCAGTCTTTGTACATACCGCGGAATACATAATTAGGCGCTCTTTACTCTTCCCCTCCCATCTTTTTACGCTAAACTCCCACTTTCCCCTGGATCCTCCCATGAATGCATATGCTTGACATGACAAATGCAATCTGCCACTTTCAGCTCCCGCGACAGGCAGTTTGCGCTTTTACATCATTGCGACATGTTTGTACATACCTCGCAATGATTTTACACGCACATTGCGAAACAAGTACGCCTGAAATGGGCGCAAAAGCGTTAGTATATCTGGCCCTCTGTGTGTCTGTGTCTGTGTTCCATACTAATTGGCAGGAACATTAGAAGAGCTAGGTTCGTCTAGTTAGAAAGGGCTCCCCCTCCTCCTACTTTGTCTGTTTCTGATATCCGACGGCACACAAACCCTGCATATTGACTCAATGTGGTCTAACCCCTTTATGTGGTCTAACGAGGGTTTCTCGTTTAGAAAAAGGAGAGAGAGAGATAGAGAGAGAGAGAGAGAGAAGCTAGGCTTGACTTTTTTACACCTCCCAGACCTCAGTGAGTACCAGCAGTGCAAACACCAAAGCAATTGGTTGAGTACCCAAAGGGAGCCGGCACTAATAAAATATATGCTTTTGCTGTGGGATCTGTGATGATTTAAGCTTTGGCTGATTTAAAAGCTTTAACGGAATGTACATACTGTTCAAAATGTATGAGCTACTCCATATAAGCATACAAACCTGGCATACACTTCCAAATATACGAAATGAAGAAGGGACAGACAAACAGACAGACAGACAGGCAGACTGGCAGACCAATGACTGTATAGATGGTCGTTGAGACACACAGACAAACAGACAGATAGATAGATAGACAGATATATATATATATATATAGAGAGAGAGAGAGAGAGAGAGAAAGAGAGAGATAAAGACAGTAAGCAAGGGATGAGTAGAGGACATGCATATACCGTACTGTAGGTGACGGCTGGGGAGGGAGGGGGGATTAAAGACAAACAAACAAGAGGATGGTGCGTCCTGTCTAGACTGTAGATGACTCATTTATTTTGGAGTATTTCTTATCTAGGAAGAGGAGAGAGAAACTAGGGCTTATGTATAGGCACCCTAGACCTAAAACAGTACTAGTTCTACAAACACTGCAGCTATAGTTGAATATAAAAGCTGATATGGGAGTGCGTTCCCAGTGAACTGCTGTTGCTTTAAGCCTGGACTGAATGGGCATACAGTTAAAAAAAAAAAACATATAAAGTATTTCATATTATACAAGCATACTATATGTTTTCAGATATATATTAAATGAGTGATGTGGTGGTGGTGGTGTGGAGGTATTTCTAGAAACAGTGTTGCACTCTCCATTTTGATGACCTATGTAAGCTACTGAGTGCATGCAAATGGCTATAAAACCAAAATGGCCGCCCTTAAACCCCACTATTAAATGCAACCTCCTTTTAACCGCGGAGGCAAATGGCCTTGGTCATGAATCTCATAAATATTCCCTCTAACTATTGGCTATGATCCATACCACTTAATAAGGCTAAATTTACAACCTTTCCTGCATTGACTATTACCATAATTGGTCGGCTGTTTCTTTTAACAATGTAGCGATGTACAGTAGCACTGTGCTGTGTAGGAAAGAAACAGCCTGAATGTGATCTTAGTTGCTTTTAACAGGCATATGCATAGATCTCTGTGTGTCACCATCGCAGCAACACCCTTCAGGGTAAAATGTATGGTTATTACATGTCCTAATCTCACAGTCTGCAACAGTGTGTTTGTGTGTGTGTGTGTGTGTGTGTGTGTGTGTGTGTGTGTGTGTGTGTGTGTGTGGGCGGTATTGCAATAAAGCACAGCACAGTACCTCAGGATACAGTGGAGGCTGTGTGAGGCTACTGCAGGACTGTAACCAAAACACAGCTAACAAAAAAATAATAATTTAGCCTCATTTACCCTCATCAATCAATACGGTAACCTTTATCTTTTTGCCATCATAATTTGTTATGTACGCAAGCTGGGCTGATGTAAATGCATGTATTTTTTTCTTGACGCTACAGTGCCTCGTTCGATGTGCCAGCAGCGTGTTTACAATTTGTCAGATCCATACTTATTGAAGACTACCTGACTGACTGGGTGCATAATGAAAGGGAGAAGTGTAGTGGAGAGAACACAATGAGATGTGCTCTCAGGTCTCCTCAGCTGAGATGGTGCACATTCATGCAGTGAATCTCTCTGGTTGATAAATACAATGGCCTGAAAATACCCGTCTGGAATAAATGTTTATAAAAGTACACACACATATGCACACACATGCTCACACACACACAGACACACACACACACACACACACACACACACACACACACACACACACACTAAAACACACTTTCAGAAAGACACACATACACTGAAACCCACACACATACACACAATTGATTCACACAGACACAGACCACACACACACACAGACACACACACACCATTCCAATTCCATACATTGGTGCATATAGTATATACACTCATATGGAAGGAAGAAGGAAAGACTTAGTGCAATACTGCAGGAGTGGGGTTTCCTTTAGAAAAGCTCCTCCGCTTCCAGTAAGCCCAACGGAACCTCCTCACGGAATGTGAACCCTGACCATTCCAAACGGGAATAAAGGGAAAACATTCCGGAACATGTGTGGAACAGAGCAGGATGAGAGCAGGATGCTTTAGAAACGGTGATTTAACTTCATGTGTCCACACCCAAAGTAAAAGAAAAAACCCACAGCCTTAGCAAAAAAAAAAAAAAAAAACGAGTCACCTCATGTAAACTGGTGACTCCCCAAGCGAGGAAGTAGTGTGTGGGGTGGGGGAGGGGGGTGGGAAGAAGGAGAAACGTCTAATGTGTGTCCATTGTATTTGCTGAGGATTACGCAGACATAGATGAACCATGTGATAATATGGAGAGGGGATTAACTTGGTGGTGTCTCAATCCGGCCTGATGGTTACTTTCTGCCGTCTATTTTCTTTTGGGGCTTAATGGGCTTAATCCACACAGCAGAGAGGAGCTGTGTGCTGAGAGGTCAGGAAACTGCAGCACAAACAATGTGGCTTCCAACCTATCAAGGTAAATACACAGCTATATTTACACACACACACACACACACACACACACACACACACAGACAATGAGGATGTCACTATGGTAGACACGTAAGGGATAATGGACGACACGGTGGTCTGTTCACAGAAGTTAATGCACGGTCCGAGGTTGTAAAAGGCCCCGACGCGAAGCGGAGTTTAAACCTCGTAGTGCATTAACTTCTGTGAACAGACCACCGTGGAGTCCATTATCCCACTTATTCCACTGTTGCCACTTGCGTTGTGTTCATTTTTCTGTTACAATTTAAACGTTTTAATCGCTAAAACTGTCTTGTTTGTAGAACTAATTTCTTCCGACACATATCAACTAATTTCTCAACTCACAGGACAAACTGCCGTTACTAGTTCTAAATGGATGGTTGCTACGGCCAAAGGCCAGTCGTTAGTTCTATCTCTCCCGTTGTCAAGCGGATGTATGCCAAGATTCTGATGAACTTTAGCTTTGAAACATCGCTTTTACTTAGCCTGCTGTCATCCATGTAGCTAAAAACCACCTCCGTCATATGCTACAATGTTGCAATGTTCTGAACCTCTGCATTTTACAGCTCGGATGCAACGTGACAGTTCATTTAAACTTCACAACGAGTTCGGCGAATTAATATACAAGTGTGATACGGCCAAAAAAATGGATCTACTTCATAGGTGTGCAGATAACATACGGTTAATGGTCGTTCTAAATTACGTAGGACAATGGGAAATTCAACCAAGCAGTGGAATAAACAACTATAACCGTCCTCACACACTGATACACACACACTCTTTTACACACACACACACACACACATACACACACACACATACACAACAACGGTGGTCATCAGTGTCAGCAGGAGAGGACTGCTGCATATGCTAGGTCTTATCCTTAAGTAGCAGGGACTCCAACTGAGCTCACAGTCAGGTGCTGCAATAAACCAGAGGTTGCTGACAGACGACATCGAGGATAAGAAGATTACAACAACACCATCACCTGCTACTCCACCCCCCACCCCAAACGCAATACAACGCACATGGACACACACACACTAACACTCACACAAACACACACACACACTAACACTCACACAAACACACACACACACACACACTAACACTCACCACAACACACACCACACACACACACACACACACACACACAAAAGCACACTCGCACACAAACACACACACACACACACACACACACACACACACACACACACAAAAGCACACTCGCACACAAACACACACACACACACACACACACACACACACACACACACACAAAAGCACACTCGCACACACACACACACACACACACACTAACACTCACACAAACACACACACACACAAAAGCACACTCGCACACAAACACACACACACACACACACACACTAACACACACACACACACACACACACACACACAAAAGCACACTCGCACACACACACACACTCACACACACACACACACACACACACACTCACACAAACACACACCCGCCTTACAGTACTTCACCCCAACTGCCATCACAGCAGCTTGACACACAACAGCACTCCTGGCAGATGCCTATGATACCAATCAGCATGGAGGTTAGCCAAGGCTGGCACTTGCCAGGGTAGGGCCAGCCTGGGACATGGCACCTTTGAGCACCTATCTATTGGCAGGCATATAACTGGGCCCGTGTGGGGTAGAGGAGTGTCTGGCAGCCTGGCTAGTTGACAGAATGACAGGTAGGGAATGTGTGTGTGTGTGTGTGTGTGTGTGTGTGTGTGTGTGTGTGTGTGTGTGTGTGAGAGAGTGAGTGAGAGAGAGAGAGAGAGAGAGAGATACTGTTTGTGTGGTTATGCCACCTGTTTGTTTCATAATGTGGTGGAGGTAGTGGGTAGGGGTGGGGTGGAGGATGTGGGTAGGGGTGGGGGTGGAGGGGTTTGTGTGGGGACATGTGTACATCATACCTGTCAATATTTAGCTTTCCAAAAACGGGAGATTTTTTTTTTCGGGGGGGGGGGGGGTCAGATCCGGTGTTTATACCGGATCTGTGTTTGCATATTTAATACGTTTCATACACGTGTTTCAACACTGCGTTTCGGTCGTTGCTTTTACCTTACCATTACCTTACGCATGCCAGTTATGTATCCACCAGCTGCCTGCCTGCAGCCTACTTCCAAAAATCCAAAGCTGCTTGCTGTCAGATTTGGTTCCGAGGGCACAAGTTCAGTATATCAACAACACTCAATAACAGTTTATGTGATGTGTTAATCAATTAACTCAGTTAATCAGTTAATCAGTTAAACAATTTCACAACAGCTAGTTCTGGAGTAGGCCATTCAACCAGCCCGCTTGCTTACGACGAGACTCAGGCTGCGCAGTCGGCACCCGCTTCCTTATTTGGGTTTTGACAGGTATGGTGTACATGTGGGAATTTGGTCCAGCTGGAACCAGATTGCCATATTTCTGCAGCATCCTCTGTGGAGTAGGGTGTGTGTGTGTGTATGTGTGTTTGTGTCTCTGTGTGTCTGTTTGTGTGTCAAGGATTGAGGATTTGTGGAGTGTATGTGTGTGTCTGTGTGGGTGTACAAACACCCTCCATTCCATCTGGGGAAGGGAAAAAATATTATTTGGGGGGGGGGGGGGGGTGACACAAGCCATGGGTGCAAACTCCCCATTAGTTGCCAGTACAGATGGCTCCCGTCAAAACCCAGTCCCTACTGGCACTCAAATGAGTTGAACCGAGACGGAGGGAGCTTGGCATCTACCGGCCGCTCACTCTCCATCACTCTCCAATTCTCTGATCTACCTTACAGAAAACAGAAAAACCTCTGGGGACTTCACTGTAGGCATATGTCCATGCCCACGGAAACACGCACACACACACAAACACACACAGACGCGCACACACACACACACACAGACGTGCGCACACACACACACACACACCTACATTCACATGACCTAATGTTAATGGATTTACTGCATTTAATGACATAAATTTGCATAATGCCTTTTCTTACTTTAAGGAGAAATTCAACATGATTCACCTTTGCTTCTCTGAAATGATAATGTAACTGGACTGGTAAATACTGAATGTAAGCCTATAACCAACAGTGGTTATATCAGCACAGCAGTATGCACAAAGCAGAGTATCTCATGATGTTGGACAAATTCCGCATCTAACAGAGAGCACTGAGAGGTTGGGCACTTGTTGGATAAGGTAAGAGAAGCTGTCCAAAATCAAGGATTCCTGAAATTACCCCGAATATGATGAAAGTCGGAGATTAGCGAGGAGGATTAACATTTAAATTGACCCAGCTAACCTGCGTACCGACAGGGAGGAGAAACACAAATCTAGTTGCCGCATTTCTCTCTCTCTCTCTTCTTTCTCTTTCTCTCTCTCTCTCTCTCACACACACACAAAACCAGTTAATCAATCTAGTGATTATCGTTGTCGCTGCGATTTGCTTGAGTTTGACCGCTTATGTGTTTATTGGACCCTCTCTGCATAAGCAAATCCTGTTTTTTTTTTTTTTCGGAGACGTTTAGGGATAATGAGTTTCCCAGCCTTCCAGGTTATCTCCGTATTTAAACGGCAGGCTAAAATCCAAATCTATTTTCTGGTCAAACCATGGGCGACTGGGAAGATTATCCTATGTTCCATTATCTAAAGTAAAACTCCATACTTTCAGGTCACTGGACACTCGTTTTATTTGATTAGTCTGCTTACAAGTATTATTAGGCTGCAATAATAATAATATATAAGTGCATTACAGAATATATTGCGTGACTTTCTCTTGTCACTACAGACAGATAGAAATAGAAACAGGACCGGCGACCGGTGCGACCGTCAAATGCCAGTTGCCCACATGCAAAACATTCATTGCACTCTGCTTTCAAAGAAAAGGTCACTCGCCCAGTCCTTATCCATGGTGAAAGCGGTACTCTTGCTATGGGATGTTATGTTGAATTTTCCTACTCGTCATGTAGGCTATAGGCTAACCTTTTCCGTTAATGACAGGTACACTAACTATATCACAATGGGAAGCAAAAGGTAGAGTGTTCATTGTATGAGACAAACAATGACTTCATTGAACAATTCAGACTACAGGCTACAGCACGCTAACATTAACACAACTAGCCTACACAAGACATAACCATTAAATATCCTCTGTTGCCACCATAGGAATCAAAAGGCATAACATGTTCAGTTATCGTTATGCTTTTAGGGTTTATCGTTTTGCAGCTTATTAGCCTAGGTTATAAGACAGTTTGTAAACGAATGAAATGAATCAAACACACAAAGCACATTTCGTCTCAGTCACCCACGAGGGTTCGGTGACCTGCGGTTTGTAAATGAATGTTAACAGGTGCTCTCTTCGTACCAATTAGCACTATATGATTGGCCACAACGAAAGCATATTTTCTCCCGCCATGCCTGACAGCAAGCTCCCGAAGTTCACTGTGATTTGCGCTGCGAGTGCATATGAAAATGCATATGCATGTGAAAATGCTCCGCGCACAGTGAATCCAGTTTTGACAGTGTCGTTCCATACAACAAAATGGGAAGGTCTGGCGTTGATTTTTTTTTATAATTCACATTCAACTAACTTACCGTATTTTTTTTAAAAGTACTGGGTCAGTATCCAGTATCCAGTTTGTTGTATTAACAGTGTTGCGAATGTTAAGTGCATATCTGAAATTGCATTATCCACTTCGCAAATAAAGCAAGGTAACTATGTGTTATCCAGCACTTTCATAAAATAAAGTAACTGAACTCACCGAACTGAAAGTCGTTATAGCTCGCAAATGTCAGCTGTTTCACATATCCATGTTCATCCTGCTGTTTTCACCACAGGCAGTGTTTATCTGCTGTTATTTCATTGGTGTGGATCACAAAACCCCTCTAGCGAGAGGGAGAGCGAGACGGACTGTCCTCTTTGGGAAACAGATGCTTCACTGAGGAGACACGCGCACAGCGTCAGAGGCAGACTCCGCATCCTACACCACCGGCGGTATGCGGAGTGGAGCACTGCAAAGCGCAGTGCCTTCATATCCAACACACATGCACGCAAAAAAGCAATGTGTTCTTCGTGTCCGATAACGACATTAAATTACCCAAATGCGTGTTAGGGCTCTCAGGACGTATTGCAAAAAGCTTAAGTT
>NC_055974.1:23591873-23649373 GCF_018492685.1 Alosa sapidissima
CCGATTGTTTTCATTTTGTTTTCATACTGACAGTACTCGATGACCTCAATAAACAGAGATCAGTGTGAAAACTCGCCAGATGTCTCCCTTAATATAAGAACTGTGTACCAAGCATCCCTATGGGTGAACTGGTGAAAACGGGTATAGGGTCTAACGTTTTAGACCTTGACGTTTCTAGGTGTAGCACAGACTGCACTTTCCATTAAATCTGTTTTTCTCTCATTCTGAAGAATTATTGACTTCATCTCCTCATGAGGCAGGTGAGCTTCATCAGAGGTCAGCCTTTAAAAAAGAGAAAGGAAACCTCACCTTCTGTAAGCCAGGGGGAGCAGGCTTTTAGGGAGATGAACCGTGTTAAATAAGCAGACAACTGCACCTGGAACAGCTTGGCACAAACGTGAGCCAAAATGAATTAAAAAAAAAAAAATTAAAAAAAAGATTTAAATATATATATATGCTCTAAACTGGTTTCAAACCTACATTACTGGCAGAGATTTGTATATCAGTCTAGGAGATCATGTATCTGAAAAACATAACTTGCCTTTTGGTGTGGCCCAGGGGAGCTGCCTTGGTCCCCTGCTATTTTCTCTATATATGCTTCCATTGGGAAACGTCATAAGTCAGCATAATGTAAACTTCCACAGCTACGCAGATGATACCCAATTGTATATCTCTGTGGAGCCAACTAACCCAGATGGCCTTTGCTCCCTCACTGCATGCCTAACCTCCATTAATCAGTGGATGAGCAAAAACTTTTTGAAACTAAATGATGACATGCTTTTAATATCTTATCAACCACAAAGGAAACTTAATCATCCAATTCAATCTTTTAATCATACCCAAAGTGCTCCACAAACAAAGTGGAGAAGCTGCGTTTATCCATTATGCCCCCAAACTATGGAACACCCTGCCTCTGTACATCAAGCAGGCGAGTCAGTAAATATTTTTAAAAAAGATCTGAAAACATACCTGTACAGGAAAGCTTTTAGTTAACTCATCTTATCCTGTAGACTACATTTTCAGATTATTCTACATCTGCTACTATTGGAGGGCGCAGCCAGCCAGAAGCAGATGGGCTCCCCCTATTAAGTCAGGTTCTGCTCAAGGTTTCTTCCTGGAATATGGAGTTTTTCCTTGCCACAGTTGCCATATGGCGTGCTTGTGGGGGGTAAGAGGGTTAGGCTGCCAGTCTTATGACATGTCATTTTCTATATTTTTGATATGTTGCTGAGTAGATCATAAACAGCAAAGAAAAGTGATTGATAATGACTGACTGACTATTATTGTGTTACATGCTTCAATGTAAAGCACTTTGAGCTGCATTCTGTGTATGAAAGGTGCTATACAAATAAAGCTTATTATTATAATAAAGCTTATTATAGCACAAGGATTCAAACACCTCTCCTGTGTATATCTGAAAAAAGTTAAGGTAAAAAGGTAACAATGGACATTACGAATACAATAAAAGTATTTTTTGATTGAAAGGCCTTTTCACCCATCGGCAAGATTGAGTCCGTTTTGATCTTGTTTTGTTTATCTGGTTTTATCTTGATACAAGAAAAGTGTGCATTACAATGAAAGAGCCAAGCCATGTACTTTTTGCAACTCTTTTTAGAGTTTCAGAAAATACAACAGGGAACAGAGTTTTATTATAAAAAAATAGTATTCCATAGTTATGTACTTTAGTGCATGACTGTAAAGTAAGTGTATCTAAGTGTAAAGTGTAAATGTATTTTGAAAAATGTTCAAAGGATGGCTTGGATGGTATTACACGGAGACTCGGAGAGTCCTGGATTTGTACAATCTTTTAGTATAGTTTAGTTTGAATCCTCAGTTCATCGGCAGAGTGAACAAAAGAAGGAAAAAGCCAGCACTCTCGAAAGCCCAATAACCCAGGTACCGTGAGAACAGGTTGCATTGATAGAGCAGAAACCCTGCGGCCGCCTCTATCTCACCTTTTGTGCCTTCACCTTCCCGAAAGGTAAGTGATAGCAGGGGGTAGCTTTGATGTCGCCGTCCTCCGACACTACCGGAGGTGTAGAGATGTCATGCTGACTCGAGACGCTTTAGAAACTTAAATTCATGATAGATAGGGAGGGCGCCGGGGAAAAAGCTTTGTGTTGCTTTTGTATTGCTTTGTGTGTGTGTGTGTGGGTGTGTGTGTGTGTGTGTGTGTGTGTGTGTGTGTGCAGGTGTGTGTGTGGGTAATTTGGAATGTGAGCATTTGTGTTATGTGTGTTGGAATGTGTGTGTGTGTGTAGTGTTTATCTTTAAATGTATGAATACTGTGTGCCTACTGTATGCATATAAGTGTGTGTGGTTTTATTGTGTGTGTGTGTGTGTGTGTGTGTGTGTGTGTGTGTGTGTGTGTGTGTGTGTGTGTGTGTGTGTGTGTTGTAGGGGCCTTAACACAGAGCGAGCCCTGACTGATTAATGAGTTCTGCCCCACTTGTAGGAACTGCACTCTCAGCAGTGTGCAACTCTACTCCATACAGCCAGAGAGAGACATCCCTTTTGAGAGAAAGTGGAATAGAGCATTATGTCCAATATTCCAATATGTGGTTCATTGTTCTGCATTGTCAAATATTCCAATATGTGGTTTAATGTTCTGCATTTCTCAGTAGTGGGTCACTTTGACACTAAAAGTATGCTACCTTACTGTATAACCCTGTTATCTGACCCAACCATGGATAATGTAAGGCGTCAGGGTTGATATCACTTCTTTTGTTTGTTTTACATCAAAAGCCATTTGCGTCATTGATTAGGGTAGCCTAGATGTCTCCTGACTCTGCCACTGTTACTGTATGATTATCTATCCTTTGCTGTTGTGTACTTAAACCCTGGATAATTCTGTGTCAAGTCAGATGCATATTCTAGAGAGCTTACACCACTGCAGCATAACACACATGCAGAGATGTAGTGGAGGATAAACACAAGTAAACACAGTTTATCCACCTCTGAAATGTTTTCTCCACCTCTTATTAGAAGTTCTCTCCACCTCTCACAAGAGTTTATTCACCAATTGCAACTTTTAACATTTAAAAATCACACTGTTTTATCCACATTCACAATATGTACACCCATCACACCCCACTCCAGCAATCATTTAATACCACTGGTATTGTTATAAACATTAGACAATAACCTTCACTATCATCAAACATGTTCTGAATGGCTTTTAAAAAAATCTGATACCGCATGGCGCAGTCCACCTCACCGTGATTTCATAGTTTACCCACCTCTTATTTTACCACTACATCTCTGCACACATAGTATTAGCATCATGAGGTTTATCACTTCAGCAGGTCACACGCAATGCGCTTAGCTTGTTGGTACAACCATTATTATCTCTTGATCCGGACAGGATGTGCTGGTATTAAGGGTTAATTTGACAGGCACCTGGAAATCTGCACTCTTTATGTAATCGGCTTTGCATGCTATGCACTAGCCTTAGGTTACATATGGCCTTAGGCTACATATAGATAAATCCACATCTGCTCTATAGTAGGTTCTTGGTTTAGCGTTTTGACTGATTGCACTGATATAAACTGCGACTCATCTGGTTACGTTACAGGTAGCGCCACTAAAAATGTGGAACGAACGCTCATGTTCACCACTACGATTCGCCAGGCGACCAATGAAACAGGCTTCTCCAGGCATGACAGTGGTGCATAAGTGTTGTTGAGATCCACCCAGCCCGCCAAAAAATGTCTTTATATTTATATTTTTTACTTGAGATGCATTTCGCAGTACAGGCAAATTTCAACTCTGTAGAAGAGATATGACCACTCTTTTTTTATGAGTTATACAATCTTTCCTCAGCAGATGTAGACTCATCTCCTCTTCTGTGAGCTCTGTGGTTTTCAGTTCAGCCTCCAAAAGCAGATAATGTTTCACGCTCAGGCCCTCCGGAGCTGAACTCCCACAGCCAAAGTGGGAACTGCAGCCAGAAATCAAAAATCAAAAATTGATGCTATGGAATGGCTACTACATTTCCTTTTCCCAGTTACAGTTTTTCTCAGTCGCTTTGGTGCTTTTCTCAGATCAGAATGAAAATTCATTACTATTAGTTCAACCTCCACAACATTTAGTCATTTGTGCACATCATAGTAGCAGCATAGTAGAATATGTTTGTTTCAGTTGCTGTTTTATAACATTATCATTTGCTTATGTCATGTCAGTCAAAAGGAACTATACTTATGGATGCTGAATAGTTGTTCCCAATAAAATCAATAGCCTTCATTTCATTGCTTGAGTCATTACATACAAAATTGTTGAACTAGTTATCAAATTCTGTCACAATGCTGTAGAATTGCAAAGAGCAGTAAAAATGTGAAACGTACTGGCTGTACAAGTAGTGTATAGTGCTGTATTGAGCATGTCGTGTTAGGTAGTGGGACTGAGTTCTGACCTTTTTTTGCATTGGAAAACACTGAGAGAATAAACTGTCATAATGAAAACATGACAAAGCCATTTGACTATCTTGTTCATAGTGTCAAGACTTCTCATTTTGATGACACTGGCAGTTTTATTGACATGAATACTTGCTTTTGAGGAATGGACTATCCATTTTGAGCAAATTATGTGCTTTTGCAGGTTTTCCACTAGGCTTTGCAGTTTGCACTAATTGTTTTGAGAAATGCACTGCTGTGCAGATGTTAATAGTGATGTGAGAAAAGCACCAAAGCAACTGAGAAAAACTGTAAACTATGTGACATGAGAGTGATAGTCTGATGACAGACAGAATAGATAGCTAGATAGCTAGATAGATAGATAGATAGATAGATAGACAAAAAGACAGACAGATACATAGACAGGCAGATAGATAGATAGATAGATAGATAGATAGATAGATAGATAGAAATCTGCAAACTAAGAGCAGGTAAAGACCATCCACATAAAAAGGACAAGGTCCCAGTCCTAATGATCACAGTGCAGTAACTGTGACGGTAGAGGAAGGGATTAATAATGGATGTGCTCAGTAATAAGCATGCTCACATCTGTCTGTGGGACGCACCCGGCATATTGCACCTAGGTGAGCAGACACTGTCCCACCCCTTGTCTCGTAATACACCCAGCCAGTGAGCTGTGGGGGGGGGGGGGGGGGGGGGGGGGATTCAATCTATCTTTTTACAGTTTTACCATACTTATCTTCTGATGTGCTTTCTTACTGTTATATCTGTACAATTGTTGGACTGAGAGATTATTACAGTTTCTATCTATCTATCTATCTATCTATCTATCTATTTATCTATCTATCTATCTATCTATCTATCTATCTATGAAAGGGGGAGAAAGGAGAAGAGGCAGAGGAAAAGAGAAAGAGGGGACAGGGTGGATAGAGAGAAAGAGAGGAACAGGAAGAGAGTCCCTTCCATGTACCATAACACACTCTGAGATGCGGAGCATTACACGTTAGGAATGTGAGTCATCCCTCGCTGACCCAACTGTAAGCACCTAACAGAGTGTACCTCAGGCAGACAGGCAGACAGACAGGCAGACAGACAGGCAGGCAGGCAGGCAGACAGACAGACAGGCAGGCAGGCAGACAGACAGACAGACAGGCAGGCAGACAGGCAGACAGACAGGCAGACAGAGTGTTCCTCACTGCAGACAGACAGACAGACAGACATAAGCTACACTCTCCCTGCCCTGGACACAGACACAGCATACCTGGATACCGTATACGCATTACACATAAGAAAACAAGGGTTCACATAGACACACACACACACACACGGACACACACAGTACACAGACATGCATACACAAGGTAAGGTACTTGCAGAAAAAAAAACAATAGTGATTCTCTCTCTCTCTCTCTCTCTCTCTCTCTCTCTCACACACACACACACACACACACATCTGGGCACAGTGTGTAGGCTACTCTACGCGAAAATGACTTAATAGAAAAAACCATCAGGGAGAGAGAAGCTTTCTTTCAGGGAAAAATGAGAACAGAAATATGACACCTCATTGACCGTCAAGAAAGAAACATATATTGAGCCCTTTCCAGACAGAAAAAAAAACCTTTCCCAAAGGGTTTCTTGCTTTAAGAATGATAGTCTCCAAAGGGTTCAGAAGGGAGTCTACAAGGACTTCTTCCCTGAAAGATCTCCCGATAAAGGGTTTCTTGGATATCATCTTTTTTCTTGTGTAGAGTGCAGGGTTGTGGTTATGATTGTGCCCATAAGCCTCGGATCCGAGAGGGGACTGCTCTGCTCTGGATTAGAATGCAAGCGGGGAAGAGTTCAACTTACCGTGTGTATTCAGTTTCACACTCACTCTCTCTTTCCCTCTCTCACACACACACATACACACACATATACACGCACACATGCAAATACACACACACACACACACACTCTCACACTCACAGTACACATATACACATACATACACAAATACACACACACACAAACACACACACACACACACACACAATCCAGGCATGTATTTTTTAACCTGGCATTTTTGTATTCAGCCTCTGCTTCAGGAAGAAGTGTGCTGGACGAGTCTTGGATCCAAAGGTCTTGTGTGAATGTTTCTGTGTCCTCCTCCTGTCAGTTTTTGTCTCTTTGTGCATCAGTGTGTGTGTGTGTGTGTGTGTGTGCGTGCGTGTGTGTGTGTGCGTGTGTGTGTGTGTGTGTGTGTGTGCGTGCGTGCGTGTGTGTGTGTGCGCGCGTGTGTGTGTGTGTTTCTGTTTCTGTGTCTGCTCCAAAGGCTGTGACAAAAAAAGACAGATAGAATCCTGCAGAATTGCATATTACCTGCAGAGGGTTGAAAATCCACTCTGGCTGCACTATTCTTCTCTCTTTCTATACTTCTTATTCTCTTTCTCTCTCTCTTTCTATTTCTCTCTCTCTATTTCTCTCTCTCTTTCCCTCTCTATCTCTCTCTCTCTCTACCTCTTTCTTTCTCTCTCTCTCTCTCTCTCATTTTCTCTTGGGGAGAGGAACCGCATTAGCTCATGTAACTCTCAAAAACCTCCCATGTCTCACAGGTGGCTTTTCCTTAAAAGAAAACAAGGAGTACAGGAGAAACAGGAGGACACACATGAATTCACCTCAGCCTCACAGGTCACCACACACACACACACACACACACACACACACACACACACACACACACACACACACACACACACACACACACACACACACACACACACGCGCGTGCGCGCGCGCGCACACACACGCACACGCACACGCACACGCACACGCACACGCACACGCACACGCACACACACACACACACACACGCGCGCGCGCGCGCACACACACACAGCTAGCAAGCTTTTCCTCTGTGCTCTTTTCCATTTCTTAGAAAGGTACACACACACACATACACTTACAGAAAGAGAACACTTTATTTGCCTTTCTCCTTCCAAAACCGTCACTATACACAGAGAGAGAGAGCACTGTTTACTTTTTTAATTCCAAAGAATCCTCACAACCTACACACACACACACACACACACACACAACACACATACACACACACACCAAACCTAGCCTGTTCTTTTTGAAGCGTGTCTGACTTATTTCCTTCTCCCGGATGGAAACACCTCCAACGGTACCTGCTCCAACTCCTCCAGGGCCCTCTTCACCCATAATTGCATTCCCAATCACAGCTTGGATGCACATTCAGGTAATTGTAATTTCAACAAAGGTTTCATTTTAAAACACTGGATTAAAACAAGAATAAAATACAAGATGTTTCAGTCTTAATCCAAACACCTTCATCAGTTGTTTAGTGTGCACAGGAAGTAACTCTGGCATTAATACACAAGGCAGTCACATGATCTCATGGCATGAAGTCACATGAATGCTGAGCTGTAGTCAATTTGTGTTTGCCAGAGAAGATGGTGTCCCATCCATAGATATTAGAAAGCTAGATGCTGCATTGGGCTCCAGAACGTACGTAAATAGTGACGCCATATTGGTGGTGGCAACAATCACTGGAGGCCAATGGAGAAACATGTGTCCCTGATTGGAAATCAGACAGGTGTCTGTGATTGCCTGCAAATGTTGCCCATAGACAATAAAGGTGCTGCCCCCACCAATATAGCGGCCGCGTTTACGATGCCACCTACTGTAATAGAATTCGACAGTCTATGCGGCATCTACCTTTCTATATCTATGGTCCCAGCAGCTTCAGATAATGCACCTCGCCCTGTTTGAGAGGTGGAGCAGGATGGTGTGTCTGTAAATCACTCCTTACAACACTCTTTACACTCCTCCTTGCATTTGATCGCATACGCCAGGTTGCTCTTTTGATATTTTGGAATCTTGTCCTTGGGGTGAACTAGACGCTGTCTCAGTGTGTTTTGGGGTTTAAAATATCACATAACATCATTTGTTTTCAGCCTACAACACGGTTCTAAAAACCAGGTGATTTGCAGATACACCATCATGCTCCACCTCTCAAACAGGGGGAGGGGCATTATCTGAAGCTGCTGGGACACCATCTTCTCTGGCAAACACAAATTGACTAAAGCTCAGCAGTCATGTGAATTCATGCCATGAGATCGTGTGACTGCCTTGTGTATTAATGCCAGAGTTACTTCCTGTGCATACTAAACAACTGATGAAGGTGTTTGGACACTGAAACGTCTTGTATTTTATTCTTGTTTTAATGCAGTGTTTTAAAATTAAACCTTTGTTGAAACTATATTTGGCTTTGGTCAGAGGCCATTTTGAGTGTCCAGAGGGATAGGCTTCAGACATGATGTGATATAGGCCAGACAGCAAATGCTGGTAGAGTGATACGCACACACACACACACACACACACACACATGCACACACACACACAGGTACAAACACACACAAGCATAATCAAATATGCACACACTTACAGTAGACAGGGTACCCTGAGATCAGTGAACATGAGGTGATTCAATTCTGTACTGGCCATACACACACACACACACACACAGACAGAGAGAGAAAGAGAGAGAGAGAGAGAGAGAGACAAATGCACCTGCACATATACCTAAAGGTTTTGTCACGGTTCGGCACAGTTGAAAAGTAAACTGCAGATGTCCAGTAGGAAAGCACTACAGATGTAAAGCAACTCAACTGAGACATATGACATATGCTGAGAGGAATCGTGAGGAAAGGGATATTACTCACAAGAACAGTCGGTAACACTCCATAATAAGGTGCCATAATAAATAGCAAACTAGTAATTACCTAACCCTTTGTTAATATTTGTTAATTGTTACTAAAATATCTATTTGCCACAAGTTAATAGTTTTTTCATCATTAATTAAATATTAGTTGTTTGCATAAAATCTGTATGTTAATGTTTTAACAAATCTATTAACTAATATTGTATTAATATGTGTTAACAGTTAACTAAATGTCTTTTTGGCACTAATTAACAGTTATTTCTTACATCATTTAAATGTTAAATATTTATTTACAAACTATATGTTAATAGAAAAGTTAATGACTTATTATTATTTAACTAATTGTTATTAAACTGTGCCTCTGCCTATCCCAATATGAACCACTCCCCATAGGACTCTTGCAATAGATATAGATAGATACTTTATTGATCCCAATTTAAAAAAAAAACACAGAGCTACCTTGACATGCTGTCAATCTTGTCAGCGCTGGAACCGCTTGCAATAAAGTTGGTTAAGTTTAATTAATATATTAGTAGTATATAGCTATAAGCGTGGGGCCCCTTATAATAAAGTTGGTTAAGCTTAATTAATATATTAGTAATATATAACTATCAGTATGGGGGACCCTTATAATAAAGTTGGTTAACCTTTGTTAATATATTAGTAATATATAACTATTAGTCAGACAGTGAAGGGACTGAGACCAAAACTGGCTTATCAAATTTATTCCTTTAGGAAAAGTTAAAACAAAACATGCCTTCAGGCACTGGCATACATAAAACAGCATCTGCACAAGCAAAATAAAAATAAGTAGTTATATTACATGAATCATTCCTATAGCCTACCATCACTGTCAGCCCTACTAGCAAGGGAGACATGCGACATGGAATGTTCAGGTGCACAGAACGACAGTTAATTAATATTCTGAGACTCACTAAACATTCACAGACGTAGACCATACGGAGGTAATGCATAAACATAATGCTAAACTAAATGTACATTTATTTCCTGCTAGACTGAATTGCACTTTCCATGCACAATCAGCTAAACTAGCCTACACTAAATGCATGGAAAGTTGCTAGTGGAGTTTACAGCTAGTCACGTAAGACTCAGTGTGTATGAACTCGTGGTCATAATGAAAACATTAATAAACTTTCTCTAAGTTGCTACAATTGCACCCAAATCCTAACAATACATGTAAAGTAATATAATACAGGTGGTATATTGAAGTTTTCAAATTAAACAACATTTTACAGTTACAAAATTAAAACAAAGTGGGGAGTGCTTTATACAGTCAACCTACCCAATGCAAAGCATACTGCTTCTGATCGGCTATGGCAACAATACAAGGACAAAACATACCGTTTCTCCAAAGGGGGCTCCAAAACACCAATCTCAATAAAGCTGCTTAATTACGGCGAAAATCACATACAAACACTAAACTACATTTATAACTCTGTTACACCCACCTTCCCTGAATTTCACCAAATTCGAGCAGCAACCAAATAGTACTTCCAAAGGCAATGAGTACACTACTTTCAAACACTAGACAGAGGGTCACCAATTACAGGACAGCCAACCACAAAGGTATCCAATAAGGATGAAGTGGAAGAATAGGTGCGCAAACTCTCACACAACCAACCACTGGCAGTAGGGTGCCTTATACACCCCACAAGACCATAAAACCATAAACCATAAATTTCAAAAATTCTCCACAAAGCTAATCAGAAAAGCGTGATAAATAATAATTTGTCATTAACTTTTATATTAGCATATAGTTTGTAAATAAACATTTAACATTTAAATGATGTAAAAATAACTGTTAATTAGTCAAGTCAAGTCAAGTCAAGTCAAGTTTATTTATATAGCACATTTCATACACAGAGGTCATTCAATGTGCTTTACATAAACAAAACCAAACGATAATAACAAATAAAAGCATAGAAGGGCAATATAGTCAAAGAATAGTTAAAAGGTAAAGATCATAATAAAAGGAAAACATAAAACACAAGGTAAAATCATTTAAAAATAAAGAATAATTAGTAAGCAAAAACAAAGGCAAAAGTAGTAAAAAAAGTAATAAAAGACAAAGTAGAATAATTATCGAGGCAGATTCAGAATTTGTAACTCGGCACAGTTAGCAGAAAGCGTCTGAGAACAGTTTGGTCTTAAGTCTAGATTTAAAACTGGCTACAGTTGGGGCCTTTTTAATGTCATCCGAAAGTTGGTTCCACAGCTGAGCCGCATAGCAGCTAAAAGCTGCTTCACCATGTTTAGTTCTAACTGTAGGTTTTACTAGCAGGTTTTTCACCTGGGACCTGAGAGGACGAGAAGGTGTGTACTGCTGAAGCATGTCTGACAAGTATTTAGGTCCTGCTCCATTTACTGATTTATAAACAAGCAATAGTGCTTTAAAGTCAATTCTGTGACTTACTGGAAGCCAGTGCAAGGACTTAAGAATTGGAGTAATGTGGTCAGTTCTTTTAGTTTTTGTTAGAGTCCTAGCTGCTGCATTTTGTATCACCTGAAGCTGTTTAATAGTCTTTTTAGGAAGGCCTGTGAACAGTCCATTGCAGTAATCAACCCTGCTGGAGATAAATGCATGAATGAGTTTTTCTAAGTCATGTTTTGACATCAGCCCTCTGAGTTTGAAAATATTTTTGAGGTGGTAAAAAGCTGATTTAGTTATCGCTTTCATGTGGCTGTTGAAATTTAGATCACTGTCAATTAATACACCAAGGTTTTTAACAGTATCCTTTGCCTTCAACCCTTTTGTGTCAAGGAGAGTGGCAACCCTAAGTCTTTCCTCATTTTTACCAAATATAATTACTTCAGTTTTTTCTTTGTTCAGCTGAAGAAAATTTTGAGACATCCAGGTGTTGATTTGTTCTATACACTGACACATAGATTCAAGAGGACCATAGTTGTTTGGTGATAGAGCTAAGTAAATTTGTGTGTCATCTGCATAGCTATGATATGAAATCAAATTATTTTGAATGATTTGTCCAAGTGGGAGCATATAGAGGTTGAATAATAGTGGCCCCAAGATCGACCCCTGGGGAACACCACAGTGCCAAAAAGACATTTAGTTAACTATTAACAAATATTAATACAATATTAGTTAATAGATGTGTTAAAACATGAAGATTTTGTGCAAACAACTAATATTTAATTAATGATGAAAAAACTATTAACTTGTGCCAAATAGATATTTTAGTAAAAAATAACAAATATTAACAAAGGGTTAGTTAATTACTAGTTTGCTATTTATTATGGCACCTTATTATGGAGTGTTACCGAACAGTCTAACACACACTATTACACCCTGACATTTCTCTATGCAGTCGACTGTTTTTAAAAAAAATGCCTACAGCCCTTTTTATCAATGATTTAGAGCGCAAGCACAAATCTTGAACTGTGTGTGTGTGTGTGTGTGTGTGTGTGTGTGTGTGTGTGTGTGTGTGTCCAATCTGATGCCTCGGCAGTAAGTGCTGACTTTAGCAGAAACACCAGGAAATGACTGGATAGAGGAGCTCTTTTTCCACATCCACCCTCAGGCTTTGATCAGTTCAGTACGGTCACTATCTTCTGTTCATTTCCACTTCCTGTCCTTTTCTGCTTCCTCTTTCCTCTCTCTCTACATTACCGATCAAGAGCATCTGAGAAACGCTTCCTCATCATGGGAAATTCTTTGAAAATCTCCTGTAGTCCAGTAAAATGCTTTGCACAATGAGACCTATAACAAACCCCTTATGGGACAGAGGAAGCTGAGAGTAGACAATTACTGTTCTCTCAGTAAATAGGTCCTCTATTCTCCGATGCAAATAAAAATGACAACCATGGATGAAAATGATACAAAATATTTGCCAAATGATATGCTCCATCTGTTCGTCTTTTGTCCTAGTCCTTTAGTTACTAGAACTAAAACTAGATGTACCGCAGAGCGCCCAGTCCAGCACATGTTTTCCACAAAAATAAGTCACGCTGAAAGGCATATATGATTCTAACTGTCTCACTGAATTGCATTATGCACACTCAATTCTCACTGGTATCTGCTAGACAACAAGTACCAAAACATGATTAGTTCATAGATTTCACATGTAAAATACATTTTATACAACCCCACCCCCATCTTGCCTGTTCATAATTCGGAGAAATTGTGTGTGAATTGTGTGTGTGTGTGCGTGCATGTGCATGTGCTTGTGTGTTTGCCTGTTCATGTGCCTGTGTGTGTGCATGTGCGTATATATGTCTACTGTGTGAGTATGTGTCATATGTAGGATTACTGTGAATGTATGTGTGTGCGTGTGTATCTGTTTATGCACATGTGTGCATATGGAATGGGTTTACATGACCCCTGGAGGCAAACATACGCAAAAAATTGTCATCCTAGGCCCTACGGTTCTCAAGATATTCACAGATCTTTCAGTGTCCCGGCATGTCCTTGTTGGTGTACGGTCACTAAATGTACACATACATTATTTTATTGTAAGGCCCCCCATGAACGAAAGTCCACGAAACTTGGTATGCATTCGGAGGGTGTCATAATGATCCTACACTTTCAATTTCATGCAGTTTTGACCATGTCAGCCAGAGATATTGTGATGAAAACACCTAATGTTTTGCTTTTTAATTTTTAACTAGGCTGCGCTACACATGAAATAAGTGGTAATGGGATAGGTTGACATGCCCCCTTAAGACCAACATACAAAAAAAAGGTGGACCTCCTAGGCCCTACGGTTCTCGAGATATTCACAGAAAACTGTCTCCGGCCACCTACTGTACAGGCCAGTTGGTGTATAGTAACATAAATTAATTTATTGTGTGGCCCCCCATGAACAGAATTCCACGAAACTTGGCGTGCATTCAGAGGGTGTCATAATGATCCAACACTTCCAATTTCGTGCAGTTTTGACTATGTTAGGTCACAAATGGTCCGTGTACCCCGGTCTTACAGTGTCCTGGGAATCCTTGACGGAAATTTGGACATATGAAAAAAAAAAAAAAAAAATCTGACTAAACCTATACTACCACCGCTTCGCTGCGCGGCGGTCATAATAATACTAAATCATTTCCTGCCACAAACATTCTGTGTTTCTAATGAGCCATGATTTCAACACACAGCCTAAATTGTGAATAACAGTGGCCATACTAAAACTACTCACCCCCCTAGACTTTTACACCTTTTATTGTTTTACAGCACTGCACCATCATGGTCCATTTCATTTAGCCTTTTTGGCATTAATGGGGAAAAAGAAAAAAAAAATCACTCCTGTCCATGAAAACAGACCTCCACAGTAATTCCCAATTTATTTTAAAAATATATATATTGCCCCACGGCTGTGTCCCTGAAGAATGTGCCAATGTCTGAGGTTACCTGGAGATAAGCTTGAGTGCACAGTGATCCTCCATCAGACCAATCACACTCTGATTACTGTGCCAAGCCATTAGGTTTCCCAGGAAGAGGATTTGTCTTTGTCCTCCCAAGATTCGAGACTGGAGCGAAAAACAACAAATATCACTTTTCTCTCTCTCTCTCGCTCTTATTTGTTGTCTTCTCCTCCTCTGCTCCCTTATTCCTCTCACACACTTTAATTCATCTTTTCTTTCAAGACCCATCTGTCTTTCTCTCTCTCTCTCTCTCTCTCTCTCTTTCTCTCTCTCACTGTCCCCCTTTCACTCTCACTTCTCTTCCTCTCACTTTCTCTCTTTCTCTTCCTTGTGCTGTTTCTCTAACAAACAGGTCCCAATATATTTTCGTTTTTTCTTCTCTCGTCTTACAAACCTCCCATTCCATCATTCTGTCGTGTAATTCTTTTCCTCCTTCTCATCATCCATCTACCTATGGCCCTCCCATTTCTTTAAAAAAGTAAAATAATAAAACAAAAATTAGCCTTCCTACTGTGCTGTCTGGCAAATACTGCTAATAGTCAAATCAGAGAAAATGTCTCCAATTATTTCTTTTACATTTCTAAAGTGATTTATTGACAAGACATACAGTACTGTATACTTGTCCGTGTAATTGTTTTGTTATAATTGTGTGTGTGTGTGTGTGTGTGTGTGTGTGTGTGTGTGTGTGTGTTTTTTCCTTTTTCCTCCAGACGTTGTCTATAATTATCTCTGAGATAATGTGAAGAAACCGCAGTCGGCAACAACCAACAATGTCCTGATAAAACTATTTGATTTGCGACTTAGACTTCAGAGTGGAAAACACAATTAAAAGTTTATTACACAAAAAAAAGATTTCAACTCCAGACATCAGACACCTGGTGGTCCTTTTGGGGATCAATAAAGTATTTATCTATCTATCTATCTATCTATCTATCTATCTATCTATCTTTTGTATTATCTCAAATAGTACATTGACAGAGAAAAATATAAAAAAAAACATAATATATATTAGCGGAATGTAGTAGGCCTAAATATAGGCCTTGAAAAAGTGACCTGGCATAAAAAAGGAGAAAATATGCACTCTAGTTCATGGGGAAAAAAACGTCAGGACTTAAAACTTCAGCGAAAGTACTCTGAGTCGCTTATTACGCATGCATCACTCTTGCATCTCCCCCAGGCTCTCTCTCCCTTTCGTCCCACTTGCGCGCAACAGTCCATGCTAATCTGCATTTGCATGTCCTCCATATGCATCTTCTGGCCCTCGTAGGGCCGTTTAGAGCACCACTGACATACTCATTAGCGTTAGCGGTTAGCACAGGGGCGGCGTAGAAGATCTCGCGGCAGCTTGGCCTTGTGTCGGTGACGATGATGGCATCTTTCCATTAGCACGTCATTCTTACCTGCCCACACACAGACCCTCACACACACACACACACTCTCTCTTTCTCTCTTCCTCTCTCTGCCATACACACAGACACACACACTATCCCCCTCTCAGGGCACTAGGCTGCTAGTGCTAAGCTAAGTGAAAAGAGCTAAATAAATCAGCACGACACAGACGCTCAGACCATCGGGCTGTACTCTGCCTCACTCAAGTATTTATGGGTAGTCATCTGGCTGGCCTTTTCCCAGCATGCCTTGTGTCAGACAAATCAGACTCCGTCATGGAGTAGTAGAGTGTAAGGAAAAACAAAGCTCACAGCTGAAGCTAGCAAGTGTGGGGAGAAAGTGACCTTCACATACCGCAACATATGGGATGGCTGGTTTCAGGCAGTAAGCATGTCAAGTTAGGCATGTGGATGTCTGTGTAGTATATAGACAATGTGTTGTGCCCTGTGGTCACTCACAAAGCCTAGGACAGATAGTCAGCTGTGTGTTTGAAGGTTATTAGAGGAAACAAAGCAATTCATCAATGTCTTGTCAAGTAGTTTTAAAGGCATACTGTAGCATGACACATACTTCACCTCTCTCAAACAAAGACCACTGCAGTGATGACATGGTCAAGGCTAGAATTACTTTGTCATGGTGTAGTGATTTTTATCCATTACTTGTATGAATCAACTAACCTTCAGCTACCAGAGAGGAATCCAAAAATATGTGAAATGATAAAGTCACAACTTCTCAGAAAGGAGTGAGTAAGACTTTTTTCCCTGTCTGCTAGCAACCACAAAAAATGTTTTACTGCAGTTTTTCTCTGTAAGGAAATATCAAACTGAGATTCACAAAAATAACTATTATTATATAATATACTACACATTATATTGTATATAATACTGTATGTATTTTATATGTGCTCTCTGTTCCTGTGATAGTTTTGGGTCTTTCAAGAAGGCATATCTAAAGACATATCTGTTAAACATGCAGTTTATTAAGCGTTTCTTCTTATTTTCATTAGGCTATTGATTGTATTGACATTGTTGTTTAGTATTGCTGTTCTCCTTTTCTTAATTGTTTACTGTTGCCATTGTATTGTTGTTATTTGTATGTTGCTTTGGACAAATGCGTCTACTAAATACCATAACCATAACCATAATAAGATGAAACAAAACTGTAGACAAAGCTTAATTACAACATTGATAAAACAGGTAATTATTTTGGTGATAATTAGAGGATCAGCTAACAGATTTGATGTATTCATTAAGCAGATGCTTTTATGAAATCCAACCCACAGAGTTGAACAATCTGTAGAAACTGAACATCAGACCCATGACCTTGGTGCAGTTACATTTAATCTATTGGACTAAAAGAGTGCATATGAGAGTTAACTTTCTAGGTGGCTTTGAGAGGGGACTCATTAACACCACTGCCACACACACACACACACAGAGTGAGAGAGAGAGAGAGAGAGAGCTACCAAGCTCTTCCCCCTTATTCCTTAAAAAAGTACACACACACACACACACACACACACACACTTGCAGAGAGATACATATAGTAGATACTAATGGGCATGTATGGGATTAAAACTAGAGGTGTTGGAGTCCACACATGACGCTCGCTCACTCTTTGTAAGTAAAGTGAAGTGCCAGCTCGTTATCCTACATAAGTGCCTGATATATGCCTCAACCACTTGATGTTCACAGGACTGAATTCCTCTTTGAAGTGAGTAGAGAGGAGACTCATGATCAGAGCCTGAATCATAAGATGAGAAGGGGGGGGGGGGGGAACAGAAAAGAAAAAAAAAAAGAAAAAGAAAAAAAGCCCATCGTCTGTTATTGTTATTGTGCCAGTCATGAGTATGCCACCATTTTGTTCCTGATTTAGTTTGACAACAGAGACCCCCCGGTGAAGGCCGAGCTGAAGGGAACTGAAGTAGAGACACAAGCAGGGAGGATAAAAAGGCAACAAAGTAGTCAAAGGGCTTTGTGGAAAAACAAGAGGGCCTGGTAGTACCTGTACTGAATATGGTGTTTGATCAGGAGAACAGCACATGTCTGAGAAGGTCACCACATGTCTACTGCCGCCAATCAAGCCAGGGAGGGAACAGTAGACGAAGTAATAAGGGCTAGAAACAGAGAAAGTAGCAAAGGAAGTTGGTTTATAGGGAGCTTTGAGGAAAGACGTCACTTTGCACGGGTAGAAGGGATTGTTCACCGTAACATCACAAGGCACAGCCAGAGGGGTTCCAGAGCGTGTAGTTGGAACTAACTGTTGTGCAACTACCGGTTTACAGCACAAGAACTTAATAACCAGATGATGCAACCTGGCTGCAACACTTATTCTGCAAAAGGAAAAGATTGAAAAGAAAAGGAAATAGAGGAAAAGACTGACTGCCCCTCCCGTAACCTGCTTTCACATTTACACATAGCCCCAACAGTCTCCAGTCTTCCATTAAATTTGAAAACGTTTTGTTTTCCATTTTCTTGGGCTTTTTGCCTTTCTATCAATGGGACAGCGGAGAGAGACAGGATGCGAGTGGGAGAGTGATGGGGTGGGATTGGAATATGACCGTAGTCCGGAATCGAAACTGGGTCCCTGGGTACTGAGGCCCAGTAGAACCTGAGTCCCCATGGGTACTGAGGCCCAATAGAACCTGGGTCCCCATGGGTACTAAGGCCCAATAGAACCTGGGTCCATGGGTACTGAGGCCCAATTGTGGTATGGTGCAACTGCTTGCGCCACAATTCCCCTAGCGGTGCCTACACACAGTTGCGTTGCGTGCAGTGCTGGAGACACATCCCGTTCACTTTACATGGTCATCCGTTGGCGAACTGAATTGTGGGTCCGTTGCATCGCGTTGCTCCTGTCGCCCCGGTCGAAAAGTTTAACTTTTGCTGCACCGACACACAGAGAGCAACGGAAGGCACCAGCCAATCAAATTATGGTTATAGGCCTACTTCAAGGCATTTGCATAGTAGGCTACACACCCCCGACCGTCGGGAAAACCCACTGGCATGGTGACAGAATGCAGCTGTCTGTAGACACCGCAAGTTTGGAAACTTTTTGACAAGACTTAGAATGAGCTGAGACCTGTATCTGCTCCCATTTTCACAAAATTGGTCTCATAATGCCCAGTAATGTGGAACTGGAATTACAACAGCCCGTGCCCGTGGATAGAAGGTAATGAAGACAGAGAGACCACTGCTCTTCAATCTTCAGAGTGTCAAAGCAAAGACGAGGGATCTGTCACTCATGAATAGATGATGAGTTGGACTCAACAGAAATAATTTCATTGCTGTTTTCTCAGCATAACTGAAGAAAGATATAAATTCTAATGTTTTCAGCTATTTCTGTCTAATTTATAATTTAAAAAGAAAAAAAATGATTTGAGAATGCAGTCAACATGGGAAAAGACCTTTTTTCAACACACATCCATACATGTAGACTCAGGCTCAATGTTCTCACGGACACGAATGAAGACATCTGAAGAAAATAAAATCAGACTTTCTACACATCACACTAGTGGCACAGCTGCATTAACTTGCAAATACATTTACATCCATTACACTTTTATATAACAGTGAAATCAAAACATGTCTTTCACCTGCGCTGCCATGCATTATTAGAGGTAGCCTAATAGAAACCGTAGGAGACACCTGCCACCAAGGATTTGTATGTATTGGTATCCTAATGAGGTTCTGAGATGCTGATATGACCTGCCTGTTTGAATTAAATTGTGAGGGGAAAATGACTACATGCCTGCAAAGCACCTTGTTCATTTTATTCTTTATTATGCATTCATCAAAGACTGTCCTGTATCCTTATCATTCCTTAAAGGCTATGTGTGACGCAAGGTGTTACGTCAGACGGAAATTTCCGGACAACTTGCAGCTGCTGCTGTTGCTAGTGCTTCTGCCCTCAAGTAAGCAGCCCTGAAACAGCTCCTCTGTTGACTGTATCAACATTAATACGTACACATTCCCTCACCGCCACCCTCACCCACCCACATAATCCCCCCCCCCCCACCCTACCCTCCCCACACACACCACCCCCAACCACCCACCCACCCTTCAGTCGAGCTTTGCACATAGTTAGCTGATTCAGAGGAGGGACATGTCTAACTCAAGCAGAGAGAGAGGAAGGAGAGAGACAGAGAATGAGAATGAAAGGGGTGCAGACACAAACAAATGCAAGAAATTAGGTATCGCTTTCAAGGAGAGAGGCAGCAAGGAATTAGGTATCGCTTCCAAGAAGAGTAAATGTAAATCAGGTTTCTCGGCCAAGTACACTGCATATACAAGGAATTTGGTCTCTGCATTTGTCCCATCCGTGAGTTAGTGAACACGCAAAGCACACAGTGAGGTGAAGCACACACTAACCCGGAGCAGGGAGCTGCCTTGCTACAGTGGCGCTCGGGGAGCAGTGAGGGGTTAGGTGCCTTGCTCAAGGGCACTTCTGCCGTTCCCACTGGTCGGGGATCGAACCAGCAACCCTCCGGTTACAAGCCCGAAGCCCTAACCACAGCTAAGAGAGGCAGCTTCTTCTCTGAGATGTCTCCCAAAACAAGCAAAGAGCCCATCATGGGTGAAGACATGACAAAGCGAGGAGGCAAGCCGGGTAACTGTGGGTAAAATCATCATGAAATTTTAATGCCATTAGACAAGATAACAGCACTTTAACATTGATCTGTTGGAGAGATAATAGAATGTAGATAGATAGATAGATAGATAGATACTTGGTAACACTTTACTTGACGGGTGAGTTCATAACACATTCATAGCAGCTGTCATAAACAGCACATAAAGCATTCATGATTGTTTCATGAGACATGACTCATCATTCATACCAAACCTTTCATGAATGTGGAAGACAGAATGACGACAACTTGCCAAAATAAAAGTCCATCAATCGCAAAGCAGCATTGCCGTTTTTGTTCCAACCATCTTACCTGACCATGTCACATCTGAGTCAATGGGCTACTCCAGTAACCTGGCAATAGCCAGATGAATTTCGCTCCGCCTAGCTCCACTCATCCATCTGGAACCGATCCATTGAAGTGTTGCTTCAGAAGGCTGGGCCTAATCAAAAATGCTTGCATATGATTGAATAAGCCACTTGTCCGTCATCTATTGACGTGCTACTTCAACCACTCACATCGAAGCCAACCCGTGACGCTAATAACAGACTCACAGTCGCTTCTACGCTATGTCACATCTATGAAACTCCCGCCCTGCGTCCTGATTGGCTAAACCATAAAGTTGGTTGGAGAAATCACTCTCAATGGAAGAGGTCCCAGATGGATGTGAGCGAAGCTAGGCGGAGCTAAGCGGAACGACATTCATCTGGCTAGGGTCAGGTTACTACTCCAGTGCCAAAAAGACAGAACATGGTCAAGCAAATCATTTTTGTTTCATAAAAATGTATATGTTTTATGATGTAACCTTTGCAGATAATTTCTCATCTTTTGCTACTGGGAATGTCCAACCAGTCCAGGTTACACAAATACAAGTCAGCTGAATGTAGGCTAGTTTACCTCCCAGTGTTAAACTCAGTGATTACAAATACTTCACAACTTGTATAGTAAAGTGACATTCGATGTAGACTTCATAAGATATTCATGAAATATTTACAAAAACGGCAATGCTGCTTTGCAATTGATGGACTTTTATTTTGACAAATTGTTGTCGTTCTGTCTTCCACATTCATGAAAGGTTTGGTATGAATGTTGAGTCTTGTCTCATGAAACAGTCATGAATGCTTTATGTGCAGTTTATGACAGCTGCTATGAATGTGTTATGAACTCACCCGTCAAGTAAAGTGTTACCAAGTATCTATCTATCTATCTATCTATCTATCTATCTATCTACATTCTATTATCTCTCCAACAGATCAATGTTAAAGTGCTGTTATCTTGTCTAATGGCATTAAAATTTCATGATGATTTTACCCACAGTTACCCGGCTTGCCTCCTCGCTTTGTCATGTCTTCACCCATGATGGGCTCTTTGCTTGTTTTGGGAGACATCTCCGAGAAGAAGCTGCCTCTCTTAGCTGTGGTTAGGGCTTCAAGTAAAGTGTTACCAGATACTTTATTGATCCCCAAGGAGAAATTAATGTCTTTTTCCTTCTTTTTCTTTCTTTTTCCTTTTCAAAGTAATAGTTATCTGGGATGTCATCATAAGGCTGATATCAGAAGTCAGTGATGAGATTTCAAGAGCAAAAACATTTGTGCTGACATTGGTAGCCAGTGCTATACATATTTGCTGTAGACATTTTGTTTTATGTTTCTAAGAGAGACAATGAATTATTAAAACAGAATACTAATATCATCTGAGGTAGTGTTCAGTAAAACTTCAATTACTTGGCAGGATGAGCAGAGCTTTTGAACTGTTCTGTTACCATTTTAGCTTAGCTTTTGTCAGCTTACAAGGTGTGTATTTACACACACACACACATACACACACAATTGCATACTCACTCTGTTAAATTTATGGATTTCACTCGACATGAAATACTGTGTAATTGAATTGGCTGGACAGTACACAGACAGATTCAATCAACAGTGATCCAGACTGATAAAGAAGATGGCTACATTTACATTTAGGAAAGGCGTGTACATAAGTGAAATGTACATTGTGAAAGTGTAATTTGCTGCCTGGGCTAGTCTAGCAACTCTTTGTTGGCTTGCGAGCTGGAAAAAATTGATTTTGATAGGGCCAATCACATTGTGTATAGAGTCGTTAGGCGGGCTTAACATAATGATTGATGGCAGAGCTGCAACGGTTTGGCTTGAATTCCCTGCTACTTGAAAACAAAGAAGATGGATGTTGCTGTTGGCAAACACGAGTCAGGCTGGCAAAAGTTTGAACTAGCCAACTAGCTCCGCTTGTGGGAAAACGCATGGGACTCATGAGTTGTAGCGCTGTCCTATTGTGTGCAGAGGGAATTTGAAAGACAACCAATTATCCATGCCCCTCGGACTGAGCACTGCCAACGGTGAGTGCCTAGTCCCTACAAAAAGCCTCGAGAGGGCGTAAGTTATGCTGATTATAGAACAGCTAAGGGAGTTGTTAGGCACAACTAATCAGTGTTACCTACGGACTCGAGTGGCTAATTGATTTTCTAAAATGGTTACTACATACACTATCGGTAAAAGTTTGGGGTCACTTAGAAATTTCCATTTCATTCCATTATACTGTAGACAGAATACCAGCTGAGATCAATTGCATTGTTTTTTTTTAATCAGAGCAGCAGTTTTCAGATTACATTATGTGCTTACATAACTGCAGAAGGGTTCTCGGCTGTTGTAGAAAGAAATGGCTGATCTTTAATGCAATATCTTCATTGCCCCAATATCAGCAACCATTCATCAAATGTAACAAAGGCACATTCAGTTTACTAATCTGATATCATTTCAAAAGGCTTTGAGAACCCTTTTGCAATTATGTAAGCACATAATGTAATCTGAAAACGGATGCCCTTATTGGCAAGATTTAATAAAAATAAAGGAACAGCAACGGGACAACATGATAACGATAGCAACTCCACCTTTTGTAGGCTATCAAGTTGTGGTAGCGCATATTGTAGAACAAAATGTGATTTGTGTTGGATTTTACTACAGCATCGAATGCGATTCAGCCAAATCATAATCAAGGACAGGAACTACTGACTTTCACAACTTTTTATTCTTTATCTTTTGCTTTATTTATTTGGCTAAGTCTTTTATCCAAAGGGACTTACAGATGTCGATTAATTACAGGGCCAGAGCAACTTGCTTCCTCAAGGCCACAACGGAGGTAGCTGGGAATTTCAGGGCACTGCATGCAAACTTGTCATCAACTGCAGCGGTGGAACAACCAAGCAAGCAACCTATAAAAGAAAGCAGAGGCCTTGCAACTTTCAACTTTAATAACTGTAAATTGCACACATAACACTTCAGAGCAACCTTCACAAAGTTCTTACCCTGATTTACTTCTTACACAGAGATTTTGAAAAAATATTACATTTTCAGAGAATATAGAAAGTGCACACCAGTGACGAGGGGTTCTATCAAGTCAAAGTCCTTTTAGGCAAGTCCCTCCACTCGGCGGCCATATACCAACGTTTTATGGGCACTCATCGGGCACAGTCTTTGGGTCGAACTGCGCGTGCGCAAGGCTTCACGACACCAATCTTGCTCCAGCGGCGAGATCACAACACATGATTGGCACGATGTCTTCACAACACACCATATGATTGGCTCAATGTATTCACATGTCGACGTTTTGCCGAGGAAAGGGTGGGATATGTGTAGACAACGGCCATATTGGCGTGACAAACTAGCCCCGTGCATTTCTATGGAGTATTTTCTGAGTGCTGTGTCTCCTCATTAGAAAGTCTCTGATCAAGTACAGACAAATGCTTGAAGGAGGCATCCATTTTACCGTCAGAGTAGCGAGAGTACAGAAACACTGATAATGATTTAATGATGAAATGAACAGAAATGTGAAAACTTCCCGCAATCACTCACTCACTCAAGTTGGCATGCTAAAAGAGAGGTAGAGAGAGATAGAGATAGAAGGAGAGGGGGGGGGTAAATTGAAGTTAAGACTGACGGGTGTTTGCATTTCTGAAGGAGCGGCCTTGAATATCTTTACTTGACAGACACTTGCAGAAAGAACAGGAACAGGATATTCAATTTTCCAAAGAAGGAATAAAAAATGTGCAAAGTTGGTTTCATCGGCCAAGTTACTACAGTTTTAGTTTTCACTCTACAAAAAGGGTCAGCAAATCCTTTATATTGATAAGCCACGTCACCCATCCTCTTATGTCATGGGGACTGCCACCCAAGGTGACAATGATATACAGTACATCTACACCAAGGGGGGAAATTGAACAGTGCATGTCATTAAACCATTTGAAGCAACGATAGGAATGTACTATAATGTCACTGGAATCATCATAAGTGCATTACCTTAAATACCAGTGACCATTAGAGTCCGAGACAGATTGATGTTGCCTAATGGATAGACAGGGAGAAGGCACTGCTGCAGTCTCTCCATGTGCAGCAGCTTACACCACAATAAAACAACCTCTGCGTTTAGGCTGCCATAAAGGTTCCACATTTCTTCAGCTCTTTTGCACATTCCAAATGTCACACTGGTCCCAAGTGAGCCATTAGAACCGGCTGTTAGCGGCGTGATGAATGTAGAACCCTCCATCGCTATAGATGAGCGTACGTATCATTTAAAGACGTATGAGCCTTGTTAAAACATAATCACCCCAATACCTGTGGCCATTATTTTATAAAATCCATGAATTTATAATCCATTTACATTCCATACTTGCTATGAGATCACATCGTAAAAGGTGTGTAGCCACAATGGGACGATTTTCTCAATGTTTAGTCTTTGGCATTGGCAAAGTCACTGATATCTAACACTGACATTTACACATTTAGGTAGGCTTTTTTCACTTATGTACACGCCTTTCCTAAATATCAGCAGGTCCATTAATCTCTGGTGCCATTTGAGATGAGCAGAAAATAGACACCTATTCTGTTTACTTCAAAGACTTCACCCTCAAAACCAATTTAATAAGGTCTTGATTCAAGTCAATTAAGATTAATTAGAAAACAAAATGAAGACTTATAGGTGAACCACTAGAGGTTGTAAAGAAAGTTAAATATCTGGGACATGTGATAAGAGATGACCTCTGTGATGATGATGTGCAGCGTCAGTGTGGAAAACTGTATGGGCAGGCAAACATGCTGGCACGCAAATTCCACATGTGCACTCCTGATGTTAAAATCTCACTCTTCAAAACCTATTGCACTCCACTGTATACTGCCCACCTGTGGTGTAATTTTAGTGAGTCAAAAATGAAAAAACTTCAAGAGGCTTATAATGATGCACTGAGAATTGTGCTTCAAATCCCTAGGTGGAGTAGCGCCAGTGAAATGTTTGTGTCTAACAATGTGCCCACTTTTAACGCTGATTTAAGAAATGTTATGTATAGATTCATGTGCAGACTGACAGGGTCTAAGAATATGATTATTGTGTCCATAGCTGATGTCTCTAAGAGTGACACCAGGTACACATCTTGTTTTTGGAAACATTGGACCCGAATATGTTTTGTAAATGATGCCTCATCTGCATCATTCTTAAATGTTTTGTATTGTTTTATATTTATATATCTGTACTGTGTTGTCTCTATGGACCTTTGTGTCTTGAATAAAGTTGAAAAAAAAAAATGGATTCTACTGTCTCTTAGGCTCATGTGGTAGACAGGTGCATTTTGGGTAAGACAGTGAGTAATGTGTGGCAGTGACAAGTATGTTAATCCACATTCTACTTTCTGCCTCTGTGCCTTCACGTACACAGCAGCACGTACGTTACTGAATCCGAAGCTGAGGTCTCTAAGATAATCACTATCGTGATTAGCGCTCTGATGGGGCCATAATGTCATCCGGTCACTAATGGTATACGCTAACTGGGGGAAATAGATGATCGATGCAGGCAGAGGAGTCAAGATAGTGTGAAGGCTACCAACCAGGGCAAAGAGTCAGATAGCACAGACTGATGTACTGTGTGTGTGTGTGTGTGTGTGTGTGTGTGTGTGTGTGTGTGTGTGTGTGTGTGTGTGTGTGTGTTGAGAGCTATGGTGATAATGTCAAAGCCAGCCTAAAGAGGGATGGTTAGGTGAGTGTGTGTGTGTGTGTGTGTGTGTGTGTGTGTGTGTGTGTGTGTGTCTGTACAGAACTACAGTGATAGTGTCAGGTTAGATTGACAGTATATGAGTGTGTGAGGGGTCTGTGTTTGTAGTTGTGTTCAGGCAGCTACTGTATGGAGATAGTGTCATGTAAGATTGACTGTCTGTGTGTGTGTGTGTGTGTGTATGAGGGGCCGTCTAGGCCTTAATTCATACTTGGTCTTACACACACTATCATAATCTTGCACATACACCACTATACTCATGCACACTCACTATTATAGTCATTTTACATGTATGTATGAGAGGGTATAGTCGTGTATGTGAGAGAGTATAGTAGGGTATGTGAAGGAGTATAGTAGTGAATGTGAGAGAGTATAGTAGTGTATGTGAGAGAGTAAATAGTGTAGTAGTGTATGTGAGAGAGTATAGTAGTGTATGTGAGAGAGTTTAGTAGTATATGTGAGAGAATATAGTAGTGTAAGAGACTATAGTAGTGTATGTGAGAGAGTTTAGTAGTGTATGTGAGAGAGTATAGTCGTATATGTGAGAGACTATAGTAGTGTATGTGAGAGACTATAGTAGTGTATGTGAGAGAGTTTGGTAGTGTATGTGAGAGAGTATAGTAGTGTATGTGAGAGAGAGTTTAGTAGTGTATGCGAGAGAGTATAGTAGTGTATGCAAGAGAGTATAGTAGTGTATGTGAGAGAGTATAATAGTGGTGTATCTGAGAGAGTATAGTGGTGTGTGTGAGAGAGTTTGCATGAAACGGAAGGGAGTTTGCATGAAACGGAAGGAGTTTGATTTCCTGATTGGTTTGTCAATGTCACTTCTCTCTAGCCAATTAAAATCAAGGAAGGGGCAGGACCTACACTGTCAACAATGTTCATGTAGACCTAGTGGTCGAGGAAAAAATCAGCCAAGTCCTATGTGACTAAATATTAAACTACAACTGCAAACCGAATGCAAATTACAAAGACATGAGGGGTGCCTATTATATTGTAATAGCCTAGGCTATCAGCTCCTTTTGTCTGGCGAAGTCATATTTTACTGAACTGATCTGAAAGATTGCTACCATTGCAGTTAGCTAGTTAGCTAGCATTCCAGCAACATTCCAAAAAGGACGTGCATTACAGTTTGGTTGGCAGACGTTTTTGGTAACCTTTTGGTCTGCTGTTGCCAGTGACTCGTGAGCCTGTGTCCACATCACATTTTTTGCACTGAAAGCTTTTTTTTAAGAGTGCTTCGGGTCAAGTGTTTATTGTTGCTAGGTTACCAAACTATCTACCAGCAGCATGTCGTTGCTGCCTATGGCTTAATGCTAACTAACTAGCTAACTGAAATGGCAATCTTTCAGGACTCAGTTCACTAAAATATGACTTCGCCAGACAAAAGGAGCTGGTATTACAATAGAATAGGTCACTCCTCGTGTCTTTGTAATTTGCATTCGGTTTGCAGTAGTAGTTTAATATTTAGTCACATAGGACTTGGCTGATTTTTTCCTCCACCACTAACGTTAACGTTAACGTTATACTAACTGTGTTGACAGTGTAGATGCTAGGTCCCGCAGCAAATTTTCAGGACTCAGTTCACTAAAATATGACTTCGTCAGACAAAAGGAGCTCATTGGCATTACAATAGAATAGGTCACCCCTAATGTCTTTGTAATTTGCATTCGGTTTGCAGTAGGCTACCTAGTAGTTTAGCATGGCTGATTTTTTCCTCCACCACTACACGAACGTTATTGACAGTGTAGGTCCCGCCCCTTCCTTGATTTTAATTGGCTAGCTAGAGAGAAGTGACATTGACAAACCAATCAGGAACTGAGAAAACAAACTCCTTCCGTTTCATGCAAACTCTCACACACACCTAGCCTAGAAATCTAGACGCGCCCCTACATTTGCTGCCAGGGCTAGTCTAGCAACTCTCCGTTGGCTTGTGAGCTCCAGAAATCGAAACTTAATCAGGCATTGAAATCGTGTATAGAGTTGTTTGGTGGGCTTAACATAATGATTGATGGCAGAGTTGCAACGGTTTGGCTTGAATTCCCTGCTACTTGAAAACAAATATCCTATTGCGTCCTATTGTGTGCAGAGGGAATTTGAAAGACGACTGATTATCCCGCCCCTCGGACTGAGCACTGCGAACGGTGAGTGCCCAGACCCTACATTTTAATGTGGGTCTGGCTCGCCAGGCTAACACACACCACTATACTCTCTTACATACACCACTATACTCTCTCACATATACTACTATACTCTCTTGCATACACCACTATACTCTCTCACATTCACTACTATACTCTCTTGCATTCACTACTATACCTTCTCGCATACACTGTTATACTCTCTCGCATACACTACTAAACTCTCTCGCATACACTACTATACTCTCTTGCATACACTACTATACTCTCTCGCATACACTACTAAACTCTCTCTCACATACACTACTATACTCTCTCACATACACTAACAAACTATCTCACATACACTACTACATTCTCTCGCATACACTACTATAGTCTCTCACACATACGACTATACTCTCTCACATACACTACTAAACTCTCTCACATACACTACTATAGTCTCTTACATACACTACTATATTCTTTACTCTCTCACATACACTACTATACTCTCTCACATTCACTACTATACTCCTTCACATACACTACTATACTCTCTCACATACAAGACTATACCCTCTCATACATACATGTAAAATGACTATAATAGTGAGTGTGCATGAGTATAGTGGTGTATGTGCAAGATTATGATAGTGTGTGTAAGACCAAGTATGACATATGTGTGTGTGTGTGTGTGTACACACCATCTGTTTGTTTAGACAAGGCTGAGAAGAGGCAGCCAAGACCACTGACAGTCTTGTTAGCAGGATAAGATGACAGATAAGGAAGAATCAGGACGTGTGTGTGTGTGTGTGTGTGCGTGTGTGTTTTGTAACATAGTCAGATGTTGGCTCAAGTTGGACTGTATTCTCAATACAACCAATTTAAATTGTAACTGTAGTCATACTCATTTTGTGTAAATATGTAATTCTGTTACATGAATTTCATAACTTCCCAACTCTCTCTCTGTGTGTATGTGTGTGTGTGTGTGTGTGTGTGTGTGTGTTCTTGTATGTGCTCAAATACAAGGGTGCAGTCACCTCAGCCTGGGCAAAAGGTGAAATAAGACTGTACTGATGGAATGTGTGTGTACGTGTGTGCATGTATATGTGTGTGTTTGTGTGTGTGTGTGTGTGTGTGTGTGTGTGTGTGTGTGTGTGCATGTGTCTGTGTATGTCTGTTTGTGTGTGTGTGTGTGTGTATCTGTGTGTGTGTGTGTGTGTGTGTGTGTGTGTGTGTGTGTGTGTGTGTGTGTGTGCATGTGTCTGTGTGTGTGTGTTTGTGTGTGTGTGTGTGTGTGTTTCTATCTGTCTGATTCCTGTACTCCTTGAAATGTTCTGGCACATGAAGCAGTGAGACAAGCAGAGAGATCTCATAGGCCCATCTACAGTCTCTGGGGACCTGTGCTACTCCACACACACTAGGGTTTGGGCTTGTTTGTTTGTTTTGCATACTTTTTGTTTACCAAGGTTAACTGAGGGGAGCATATCCCAAAATGACCCTCTCAGACACATATACACAGACACAGGTACAGACTATCTTTCACACACACACACACACTCACACTCACACAAATACTATAATAAATGAATAATCACAAAAAAGACTTGAAACAGATCCAGAAGACAGATCTCTCTCTCTCTCTCTCTCTCTCTCTCTCTCTCTCTCTCTCTCTCTCTCTCTCTCTCTCTCTATCCCTCTTTCTATCTCTTTCTCTCTCTTTCTGTTGATTATAGTGTTTGACAGACAGACAAGCGGTGCATTAAAGCTCGTTTGAATCACACATTCATGAGACAGCTTGCACTGTTGTGTGAGTGTAAGCCTAAAAAAAAACCCACAGAGTCCACAAATATTTGATGACGCCAGGCCAAACGCAGCACTGTAATGGCCCAGAACATCTGCGGTTGGCCGGTGAGGAGGAAGCGTGTGTGTGTCTGTGTGTGTGTGAGGAACCGTGGGGATGATATGTCAGTAAAATAATAAACATGTCAGCGAGTGATAAACATCAGCCTGCATTACTGCCTGGCTCCGAATCGTAATGATAAAACAAATGAAACACATGAAAAATGTGTTTGGGAGGGAGGGAGGGAGATGTGTTGGCTGCACACAGTGGGATCTCTTGCCATGTATGGTGTCACTCCCCGATGTGAGTCGCTACCTGATGCGAGTTGTGCATGCTCAGATTTAAAGGTTTACGGCATCACGCCAAGGGATCCACTGCAAGCAAGGTGGACACATCTGTTTCAAAAACGTTTTAGTTATCTATGATTGTTTGATTGCTAACGTTAGCTCAACACACCATTCAAGTGAGAGCCTTTGTTGTGTTTGATTGCTAACTTGTAACGTTAGCCAGCAGTGAACAAACTTCGTTATAGGTCCCTTTTTATTGACATTACAGAAATCCCTCTTTAGCAGGTTCTTGTAGGCTGCTTCAGCCTCTAATCTAGAACCGACATCAGAGATCATGTCGTGAAAATGTGATGCCTTACGCTAAATTATAAATTACTGCTACAGTATGTAGGCTAGTGTACCTATGTCATTAATCTGTGCCTAACAGCAACACTCGTGGTCGCAAAGTGACGCAAAGCCTCAAACGGACGCATGCACGACTCACATCCAGTAGCTACTCACATCGGGGAGTGACAATGGGTTTAAGAGCTCAAGAGAGTCGGAGTTGACACATACTCCCTTCACTCGTTCAGCTATTGAATTGCTTAATTTTGACCACTGAGTGAGCAGGTTCATCTCTGTATATTTTTCTTTTGCTTTTTTCACTTATAAGAAATAAATTAAATTTGTGAATTACAACAGAATTGTATTGCAGATGATGATGATGAAGCGATGAGTCAGATAATATACTGACAGGATAGACTATACTGCATGGTGTTGTGGTGGTAGTTCTTCTGCATATACAATCAAATCCCCTGCTGTGATGTGGTACACTGCATTCATCCATAACACTGCTGACTAAGTGGAATATATCCCTATTACTCAAGACTCATATGGAAATGGAGGAGGCCTCTGTTTCTGTGATGGTGACAGGTTTTTATGGTGACATAAAAAATATCTGAAAATTTACAGAAACAGATAGTAGTTAGGGGAATCGTGTAATTTTAGGAACGGTTCATATAGATTTTTGCAGCTGGCGATTTGTTACTTGCTAGGACCCAATTGAATACAATTTTTTTCTTTATTTTCATTGCCAAAATTCAAGATGGCGGACAATATATGCAGAATAATAATATAAAGGCTTAAAGTGGTCAACTTTTTGATAAATATATACCTAATAAGGTAGACAAGTGAGATACAGACTATTTTCAAAAGATGTATTTCATCATTTGCCAAAAATATTGGAGAAAAATGGAAAAAATTTAAAAAAAAAAGAAAAAAATCTGCATCTTGTTTCATTATTGAAGAGTTCAACAAAACATTGTCATTGTCACTCGAGTATTTATTCTCACCACTGTCACTGTCTTTTTAATATTGGTGCACATCTCCTCAGAGCCTTCACACCTGCAAAGTTGTGTGAATGGTAAGTTGTTACTCTTGCAAGAACACCTTCTACTGCATTTGCTGGCAAGACAACAGCACTTCACAAGTTCCACAACAGCCTCTGGTGCTGGTGGAAGTTTTGACAGAACAGGAGCCCATTGCCCATCAACAATTCGTCTCCATCTCAGTGATAGTGAGTCAAGAATCTTTGGAGCAGGCACTGTAGTTTGTGCCTAAACATTTGCTTGCCTGTGTGCTCTCAGAATTTCAATTTCAATTTAATTTCACTTATAAACCGTCAAAACATTACACATGTCTCATGGCGCTTTACAGAGTGTTAAACATTCAGACAGAGCCCATGAGTAACAGGGGCGAGGAAAAACTCCCAAGAATTGGAGAAACGTATAGGATGAAACCTGGGGTCAGTTACAGGACAGTAAGGTCTATATACAGAGAATAGAACATGGTATTTAGAGCCACCTGAGCTATATGTTACAGTATGTTAAGTGGTTGGATGGTTACATAACCAGTATGATAATGCATGAATCATATTTAGTGTTAAGTTCGAATAGTCCAGTGTAGGGGATGAATTGTCCATAGGAATTAGGAGTTGTCATCAGGCAAGTAGTGGGTCGCTAGGCTGCACGGGCAGGAATCCGAGCATGGGGACAGCAATAGGCGATGGTAGGGCAATCATAGGGATGGGATTTCCCTAGTTCCCGAGTTTTTCCACTCCCTGGTTGGGTTTTAGAGTTTTAAACATGTTCCACCAAAGGGCTTTAGCTGTTTGAAAACCATGTTTTGAGGAGCTGACACACAAATGTCTCACATCCAGCTAACATGTCTGGAGATGGATGAGGACTACAAGCATTCAAAGTGTGTTAATGACACCATCATGACTTGATTGACTTGAAACAGAAACCTTTCCTTTCCCACGATATAAACAGTAAATGGCAGGACAAACGGTTGACTTTCAATTTCCTGATAGGATAGGATACAATAGGATACCCGATAGGTCCACAGACTCTATACACAATGTGATTGGCCTGACCGAAGTTTGTTTTTTCCACCGGAGAGTTGGAGAGTTGCTAGACTACCCTGGATGCAAATTACATTTGCTGCCGCTAGGGTGCGTCAAGATTTCTAGGCTGAGATCTTTTGTCGACATTCTCTAGTGGCCATGATAATGAGACTGTCTTTGTTGATGTCTGGTACCCTGCGAAGGGCAAGCACCAAGACATCTGTGTGACATGTGTGTAGATATGTGGGGTTTTGCCAAAATGACTTACTGCTATTGCCACCTTTGTGTGTGTGAACTGTGACTGGCAGTTTACATAGTTCAACAGCCTTATGAGCAAGGTAGAGGACGAGGTTGGCTTTGGTTTCCTTCGATCCCAGGAAAGCTTTAAAGTCTTTGATTGGTGTGGTCTTGTATTTTTTATCCCTTATCATTTGCTTTGCCCATTTTATGGACCTGTCTCGTCCTGTCTTTCATGGAGTTTGTGATGGTATAGTTGTTAAATAATAAGTGTATGTCATTGTAGCCTCGTGCCTTACTTTCAACATTTTCAAAGAAGCATTCTGCCAGATCTTGGCAACAGTTTATGTCACTTTTCCTGACAACCATCTTCTGCACAACAGACATGCCATCTATTAAGATGCTATCCAATGTGTGAGTTAATTGCACTGAGCTACTCTCTGTAGATTGTTCAGAGGATGCTGTTTCTGAAACCAGTCACAATTCATGGATGAAGGCAGACTTAGCTGTAGTCGGCAGCATTAGGCTTGCATATAATCAACAAATTCATATGTTCCCACAATTTCCGGCAAGTCCTGTTTTATAACAGAATTATTGAAGACCAAAGAGCTCATTGTGGACTTCAGGAAGTCTAAAGCTAGCACACACCCCCATTCTCATCAATGAAACAAACTGACAATGAAACAAACTGAAGTGGAGTGTATCACCAGCTTCAGATTTCTGGGTGTCCACATCTCTGAGGACCTCTCTTGGACCCTCAACACCTCTACCCTGATCAAGAAGGCTTACCAGCATCTCTTCTATCTGAGGAGGCTAAAGAATGTCCACCGGCCTCCTCAGATCCTGGTGAACTTCTACCCCTGCACCATCAAGCGTATCCTTACCAGCTATGTCACAGTTTGGTATGGCAACTGCTCTGCCTACGACCGAAAAGCACTGCAGAGGATGGTATAAGGTAACTGCAAATACACTCTACATATTTATATTACTCTAAACCTCTCTACCTTATATAAAATCAACTGTATACAACTGTCTACACTGCACTATATTTCTTGACCTGTCTATGCACCACCTGTCTATACTTTGTATATCACATTGCACTTTTCTCCTTTTTTGCACTTCTGGTTAGACGCAAACCACATTTCGTTGTCTTCATACTTGTACTCTGCAATGACAATAAAGTTGAATCTAATCTAGTGTGGTGAGTGCAGAACATTACTTAAATTCAAATGATTATTAGGTTATGCGAAGGAAACTTTTAATCAGTCAATGTGTTTTTCCGGGTATGCCAATAAATAGCATAATGGTGGTTACAACCATCACTGGTTGATAATCATGACATCTCATGTCACCCATGGTCATATTTATTACCTAAGTCATTCAATTTTATTACAAAATGTATGTATATAATGATAATACTAACATATATCCATTTCAAATGTTTAAAAAGGCGATTTTTGGTGATATATCCACCATCTTGGATTTTGGACCTGTGCAGTCCGGGAAAAAATTGGAAACAGGTAGTTTTGCAAACTATAGGGTCTGAAGAAGTGAAAAAACATAATTTGCAAAAATCTATATGAAATGTTCCAAACACCTTTTTTTGCTACATATTGCCCTGCACTATAGGCTGGGATTGAACACACACACACAAACACAGAGAGAGAGAGAGAGCGAGATGAAATGTGTATGGCATTTCAAAGCGTTGCATTAATATCCATACAGAAAAACGAGCATCCCATTACATGCTAACGCATGTCGCATTGTGGCATTGTGGAGACAAGCGAGGGAGGCAACGTGCCCAGACTGCTCTCGGATATAAACTGCATTGATCACCTGAGGGCATTTATGGCCATAATGATATAGCCCTCATGTGATTAGCTGTGCTAATGCATGTAGATCTCTTTACAATGTATGTGTATGAGACAGAAAGAAAGAGAGAGAGAGAGAGAGAGAGAGAGAGATAATGGGAAACGAAGAAAGAAAAAGTGTGAGTGTGTGTAATGACATAGCCCTCTTGGAATCAGCTCACGTAATGCATGAGGGTCTCTTTAAGAGGCACAATACTGTGTGTGTGTGCGTGTGTGTGGGGTGTGTTTGCGTGTGCTTTTGAGTGTGTGCGTATGTTTGCGTGTGTTTACGTTTTTGAGTGTGCGAGTATTTGTGTGTGTGTGTGTGTGTGTGTGTCAATGTTTGTGCAAAGACTGATTATCAGCAAGAATCACTGTGAAAGGGAAGAATATAGGCGATAAGATCAAGGCGAGAGAGAGAGAGAGAGAGAGAGAGAGAGAGACAGAGAGAGAGAGAGAGGAAGGAGAGGAGAAAAGGAGAAGAAGTGAAAATAGCCTATTTTGTCCTACTTGACTTTCTATTGCCAAAAGAGAAGGCATGGCGTTTATTATTTAAAAAATAACTATTATCTTTAGGCTCATTATAGGCCTATTTGTAATTTGGCTACAAATTTGGTGTGTTCCAACGTTAACGTTCGGCTGAATTCATTTTTATCCAAGCTATTGATCGTACGGAGTTCTCGCAAGAGCACAATTTGAATTGTCTCTGCGAGACACTTGTGGGGCCCTCACTGCTCCCCGAGCGCTGCTGTTGTTGCAGGCAGCTCACTGCGTCGGGATTAGTGTGTGCTTCACCTCACTGTGTGTTCTGAGTGCTAAGTGTGTTTCACTAATTCACGGATTGGGATAAATGCAGAGACCAAATTTCCCTCACGGGATCAAAAGAGTATACTATACTATTCTATACTATACTATACTAATTATGCACGTTACTTTTGCCATTTGTATCGCGGGGAGCCAATCACCTCTGTCTATCTGATATAGGTGGGCCAAAGGCGAGCTAAACAGATGACAGTCGTAGTGTTATCCAATTGCGTCAAAGTCCGGAATCAGTCAGTAAACATTGGTCGTATAGTTTTATCCAATTGCGTGCAGTGAGAATCTCCAGGCTATATTGGTAGCCTAACTAATGGAGAATTGATTGATTGATAGATAGATAGATAGATAGATAGATAGATAGATAGATACTTTATTGATCCTCAAGGGGAAATTCAATGCGTGATTGTTGTGAAAAAAACTTTATTATTCTTGCTCTCTAAAGCCAACTGTGGTTAGCACGGGAGACAGTTTGCAGTTTATTGTTTTTCGCTGGTAGCAGAGGCATAGCAACACTCATATTTTAGCAATATAGCAGATCTAAAGTCCTCACAGAGACGCTGATTTTATTAAAAGGATATGAACACGGGGACTTGCGAGCAGTTCATTAACTTTTGGGGGGGCTACATTTTTTATGATTCCCCATTCATTTGTGCGTAAAGATTTTTTGGCGCTCTTATTATTTTAGACCTTATTGGGGCCTATTGTGGCCTATTGTGGCCTTCCAGCTGAAGATCTGTGATTCTTACCAGTAATCAGTCTGCAAATCAACCTGTCATCGGACAAAATGGATTGCCTTCGGCACCAGCGCCAAAACCCCTCAAACCTTCTCAGCAGCATAATGTTGTCGGCTTCTGAAGAAAATAATAGATTCTTTTTTTGTTTTGTTTTGTTTCTAAGAATAACCATTTTTGTTTTGTGAACCAACATTTCAGCTGGGAGCTTATTTTTCTGCATGCAAGTTTGTTTGTGTGTGTGTGTGTGTGCGTTTGTGTGGGAGGTAGGGAGTATCAGGTATAAGGAAGGACAGCCAGACACAATAATCAGACTAACCACATCTCACTGTAGTTAGTGGTAGCATTAGGGAAACCAAAGGTGTGTGTGTGTGTGTGTGTGTGTATGTGTGTGCATATGTGTGTGTGATACGGATGTTTTGTGGTGTAACTCACTAGAACTCCCCCAGTGAATCTTCATATATATATATATGTATATATATATATATGTGTGTGTGTGTGTGTGTGTGAGAGAGACAGAGAGAGAGAGATATACTAAACATATATTAAATTCAAATATGATTAATGATTATAATCACCCTTAGCAGCAGTAGCCTGGTAACTATTTGGACTAGTGTTTAGCAGCATTTTGCACAGCTTGCTGCAGTCAGGCCGCTGAACAGTTGACGATCGCCCGCGCATTGATTTTGGCATTACTAGTGACCACCTGAGTAAAACAAAGACAAATGTGCTCAGGGAAAAATTATTCACGCTTTGATACTTTTCAATCAGGCTTCTTGCTGGGCGCCCGTCAATAACACCATTTCATTTGATTAGGCTGAATGTTTAAGACAAACTCCTCTTTATTTCTTCATGACCATTTCATCCTGGTAATTTGGAGGTCCCCTAAAACGCCAGATTGTGTGTTCCACGCGGCGACAAATAATTGGAGACAGAGTTCAAATTACAGTATGTGGGAGCCAGTGGGAGCCGGGCTCCCATGAAAGCACTAAAATCATACATCTGTGACTCTGAAAATTATCAGCACCATTATCTTAATCATGAATTAAGCTTTTTGTCCTTCAAAACACTGAGTAATATTCCCATTAAAGATAGATCATTAGCCTAGAAGAGCTACACATTAGAACCCTACTAGGTGCATAGCCTACTCTAGTGAATGCAGCATGGTTGCACGCCATCACCAAGTCAGCGTAGGGCACAGGAGAATGTAGCACAAGGAGAACTCGCAAAAGTTAACTTTTAAAAGTTTTTACCCTTAATAAGTAGGACGGACGCAAGTTGCATCCAAACTCACACCCCTTTTCATGTGAAAGAGCCGAACTTCCAACGATATTAGCGGGTCTAAAATCTCTGATCCTTTAAAATCTCTGACCTCTAAGATCTCTGATCCTCTGTTCCACACGGCGACAAATAATTGGAGAGAAAATCAGGACTGAACCTTCACAGCCACCGTAGAAATCTTACCGTCTCTGAGCTTTCTCTGCGCTCGATTGAATTGATTAGATGGTAGAGTGTGACAAGCAGGTGTGCACAGACAGGGGGGCCCTAAATGAAGGAGTCGGCTTCTGTAGAAAATAATAGCTTCTTTTTTGCTTTTGTTTCGTCAACCAACATACATGTACGTTTGTTAGTGTGTATATATATGCTCTCTGTAAGCACATCTGTGTGTATGTGTGTGTGTATGGTGTTGGTGGGCCAGTGGTTTAATGTGGTTAGTAATTGCTTGCTGGCTTGTTTTCTGTGTGTGTGTGTGTGTGTGTGTGTGTGTAATTGGTGCGTGTGTGTGTGTGTGTGTGTGATTGGTGTATGTGTGTGTGTGTGTGTAATTGGTGCGTGTGTGTGTGTGTATGTGTGTGTGTAATTGGTGTGTGTGTGTGTGATTGGTGTATGTGTGTGTGTGTGTGTGTGTGTGTGTGTGTGTGTAATTGGTGCGTGTGTGTGTGTGTGTGTGTGATTGGTGTATGTGTGTGTGTGTGTGTGTAATTGGTGCGTGTGTGTGTATGTATGTGTGTGTGGGTGTGTGTGTGAACATACAGTATGTACACATAGAACAGAAACATTGGCCCTGCAAGCAAACCAGCCCTCTGATCCCTCCCCTGTTGTTCGTCAGTTATGGCGGTGAACCCTTCATTGGGCTGATGAAAGCCTGATGAAATATGGAGTTCAGCTTTGGCAGGCCAGTCCCCCGCCTGTCAATAAGACATTTCATCAGTTTGAGTTTGACTGTAACTTGGCTGAGGCTCTCTCAAAGCACATCTGTCAGTTCACTTGACAACAACAAACACACACACACACAATATTAAACACATGCCTGCACACCCATTGAAACACACACACACACACACAAACACACACACACACACACACACACACACACACACCTTCAGTACAACACAAAGAAGCCGTTGCTACCAAGGCCACTTCATTAAATAACCATTGTACACTAACTAAAGCAGTTCCCCTGCAGTACTGCCTTGGAGCGAATATCTAGAATAGCAAGTACTCTGAAGGTGTTTAGAGTACTGTGTCCTTGCCAAGTGAAAAAGTCAAGATGAGGGAGTTTAATGTTAGATTTCTTTTTTACTTTTAACAAAGGATTGAGTATATTAGATTGCGAGGCTTGTTGGCTCGCGAGCTGGAAAAATTAAACTTCGATCAGGCCAATCACATCGTGTATAGAGTTGGTGGGCGGGCTTAACATAATGACGGCAGAGTTGCGACGGTTCCGTGTAAATTCCCTGCTACTTGAAAACAAAGAAGATGGATGCTGCTGCTGGCGAACAGCGCCACTTGAGTTAAGCTTTTTTTAAGTTGGCAAAAGTTTGATCAACTAGCCACTCCACTGGTGGGAAAGCGCATGGGACTTGTGAGTTGTAGCGCTATCCTATTGCGTGTAGAGGGAATTTGAAAGACAACCATTTAACCCGCCCCTCGGATTAAGCACTGCCAATGGGACCAGACCCTACATCTTGATGTGGGTTTGGCTCGTCAGGCTATAAGATTGCTACAGAATAGGAAAAGCCAAAGTGCAGAAGGCTAAAGGTGAAAACGGATCTCTCTGGTGTACCTCATAACAGGAAGTGCATTAACTTGCTTGAAGTCTGAATTGCTACTTGCTAAGGAAACAAATAACAGCTCTTTTTGTCTTCTCTACTTAATAATAATAATGCATATTAATAATATAACAATAAAAATGTGAATCTATGTGGGGATCTGTGGTGCAGGCGGCAACATCCCGGACACACGAGTGTAAGTACCAACAAAGACGGAGTCAAAGGCCAATTGCCTTTACAGTATGCAACACACTTCCTGGAAGGCTTTTCAGCACATTTCCGATTGGCCATCACCTGCATTGTTTTAGCATACCTGTTTACACGGACCCCGTTCAGTGTTACACCTAGTGAATGACCACATTAAAATGCTGAAGGATTCATGCGTGTGTCGAAGTTGAAGTGTCGAAGAGTTGCACTGTTGGGCATAAACAAGATGTGTAGTGTCGGAGTGAACATAAAATGGAGTAGAATATAACAGAAAACGCCGTTGCTGATGGTCCACCGGGAAAAAATATAAAAACAGAACACTGAATAGAGTAATGGCATGTATATATATGTGTAAGTGTGTGTCTGCACAGTGTGATTAACTGCCAGTCTCCACTGGTATTGATGCAACCTCTCAGTCGACTTGACCTTGATGAGGCATGAAGGTCAAGTTGGGCATAGTGTTCTTTCTCTGAGATGCCTGGGTAGAAACTTTGTGGTACTTTCCTTATATCCATCCAGAATCATGAAATGGCTTACACCGCTTATGTCACTGGTCATAATTAATGGACGACACAACATTCAGTTAACAGAAAATTAATTTGCTGTTATAATTTCCACATTTTAATCGTTAATAGTCCTGTTTGTAGAACTTCCTCTTTCTGCCACATATCAATTTCTCAACTCCAGAACGAACTGCCATTATTAGTTCTATGGATGGTTGCTATGGCCAAAGGCCAGTCGTTAGTTCCATCTCTCTTGTTGTCAAGCTGGGATATCCCAAGATTCTGTTGAACCTTAGCTTTATAAAATCGATATTTTACTTAGCCTATTGTCAAGTAACTGAGCTAAAAACCACCTCAAAGTACAATGTTTTTATGCTCTGAATGTGTTAGATCGCTATTTCTTACCTCTGATGCAACGTGACAGTTCATGTAAACTTCACAATGAGTTTGGTGAATTAATATACAAAGTGTGATACGGCCAAAAAACTGGAGATACTTCATAGGTGTGCAACAGAAAAATAATTGACGTTCTAAACACCACATCATAATAGGAAGGAAATACAACCAAGCAGTGATATAAATATCAGTTATCAGTATTTGGATTAAAAGTGGTGTGAGGATTCAAATAAAGGAAGAGATCAGTGGAAAGGAAATGTATCTGAAAACCACAATTAACACCTTGGAGTCTCTTTTCAACATGTCCTCCTGAGGCGAACCGAGGGTAGAAAGAGAGAGAGAGAGAGAGAGAGAGCGAGACCCTGATGGCTGACTTCCTTCTGGGAGGACGAAAGGACAAAAGCAACAGGAGCCTGTCTGTGGTACTTTGTTCGCTGTTCCTACAGGGCACTGCAAACAGTAAACGCTTGCTCCTCTCAAGTCACCTGAATTGCCCTCCACAAAAATAACCAGAAAAGAAAAGAAAAAGAAAAATACTAAAATGCTGTTAAATTAAATGCTGTTAAAAGAGTCCCCCTGAGTCTATTTTAGAAATGGTGTTGTTATTATTTTTTCTTGCTGTGAGGTGGCTACTGCCTGCCAAATTCCCACTGTCAGCCAATTTGTAAGTCTTTTTTTCTCAAACACACACACACACACACACACACACAAACAATGTCTGTTCTGAAGCCATTCGGAGCTAGAATGCATTAGCGGTGCATTTAGCGTGAGTAAATAAGGAGAACCCGACATTTATTGGTTGCATCAATCAGCTGTGACCGCCACCGGTAAAAACAGTTTGACAGCAAAAAGCAGCTCGTTATTGAACAGCAGCACCCAGGCCAGTTCCTGGGCCCCTTTGATATCTGACCCAAATCTGGTCTTTATCGTGGCATAAATGGTTCCGAGTGTTGATTAGTGTACATATTGTGAATGTGGATAATACAGTGTGATTTTCTGAATGTTAAAAGTTGCAATTGGTGAATAAACTCTTTTGAGAGGTGGATACACTCTAATAAGGGGTGGATAAACTCTATTTTTGAAATTTCAGAGGTGGATAAACTGTGTTTACTTGCCTACATGCTACTACATGCCTGGTCATGGGTTCAATTCCCAGTTGTTACCATTGTGCACTTAATCACCGAGTTACTACGAGTAAGCTGGGCCCCTGCAATTGGTATCTAAAAGTCATAAATGAAAAAAATGTAAAAATTGACATTGCACAGAAGGATGACCCATGATGGAGATCCATATAAAATAACAGGATGTGACCCAAATGTGGCTCTTATCTGGCATGGGTCTGGCTCCTTGCTGCTGTGGTGGAGCCTGGAGCACGGCATGGCCGATGACAGAGAATAATAGGACAGGGTGAAGGACACTTCATCATGCCTGTGTCAGAAGATATTCACTAGAAAATCCCAGAATGCCTTTGGGGGTGCTGTCATTCATAAGGGATGGGGGTCAAGATGAGATGCAACATCCAACATGGTCAAACGCATGAAGCAGCCAACACTTGGCTTTTTCATGCACATTATGTTCTGGTGCTATATTTATCATATTCTCTCATAAACAATATTAGTGTTAGTACAGCACATATTAGGTTCCCTCAGGCTGTAAGATTACTAGAAAATAAAACAAAAATATACTGTATTGTAACGTCTGTGTCTTTTGGACTGAGTGCTAGCCTCCCAGAATGCAATGTGTGTGAATGCTGGTTTGTGTAATGTCGGTTTTAGTTAGTGTACAGTAAGTGCGTTTTCCTTGTCATGTATGTGTTCGCTTGTGTAGTCTTTCTTTAGGTTTTACCTCATGTGTTTTACCCGGTGTATTGTATGTGACAACCCTGTTCGTGTATCGTGCTTGCTTTATTGACTTCCCTTGTGTTTCCTATGTAATGGTGTCCTGGTCTATGTGTTTGGCTGATTCCCGCTTCCACATTAAACCTTTGATTGGACAGCTGTGTGTGTCGCTATCAAGTCGTTACAGTATTAATCAGTACCGAAATTACAGCGAACTGCAGATCCGATCTTTGCTCTGTTGTTTGGGTCACTGGTCACTGCGTATTTTGGCCCTAAAAACAGCAGCATAGGGAATAGATTTGTCTTATCTTTAGATAGTATGGCACGGAACTCCACTACTGACACAAAGTGTATCTTGACTTTTTACGTAGCACAAGCCATATACAAGTCAACATATAAATCACAGCAAACACATGAGTTTGTTGAACTATAAAATGGCAGTCACACATAGAAAGTGCATGCCAACAATAACAGAGTAAACCGATAGTAGACATGCACAAAGATATGTCAGGTTCACATTTAGCTAGGGCATATAGTCTATACATACCATGCACACACACACACACACACACACACACACCAGCTGGATGTTTCACTTTACAAAGGAAAACAAACATTTGGCTTTGCACAGGCCACCTAATGGGCTATTAGCATGTCAGCATCACGCATCGCAAAAGTCAGTCAGCATCATTAACATGCACACTGAAAATAAAAGGCTGGATTCCAGTTAAGAACCAGGCTAAAACTCAAGGAAATGGAACAAAAGGTTCAGTTCCTGAGGGGTTGGAAATCAGTGACCCAAAACAAGACTTGCATCTTGATGACAGTCGTGGAAAGCTAAATGTTCTACCAGGCAACAGGTTGCACTGACAGACACTTTATAGTGACACTATGCAACAAGTTGCCACTTTTTGAAGAATGCTTTTATTAGGCAACTAGTTCTGGTATCATCTTCATATTCATTTTGATGGTATGTGGTCATGTGAAGGATAAATAAACATGTGTCATCAAGATATTCAGAACATGCACTATAGAGTTCTGGGCTGGAGCACACCGCAAATATTAAAGACAGCAGTGTCACAGCATGACATTGCTGAATATATATTCTAAGACTGATAGTTCCTTATCTCTTGATTATAATTGGCTGAATCACGTTCAATGTTTCCACTTCATGTAGTGCCTAACAATGCCCCTTGACTGTTCTAAAACCACCAGAACCTATGACCTCTTGGGGCTTATCGCTTAAAAAGATACGGTAACACTTTACTTGACAGTATCGACATAAGAGTGACATGACACTCTCATGAACACATGACACTCTCATGACACATGAATCCTAACCTCTAACCCTTACCCTAATCCTAACCCTAACTCTACTCCTAACCCTAACAAAATGAATGACACTTAATAACTGAAGCGCTATGTCATAAACATTTATGACTTGTTTATGACACGTCCATGACAGTGTCTTGTCACTTTTATGTTGATACTGTCAAGTAAAGTGTAACCAAAGATACTAGCAAGCTTATACGGACAACCGGCACATCCGTGAACTTTGTATGTGCTGCACGTACACGCCCCCTTTTAGGAGAAATATGACCGTTTCGATTTAATGGAAACCTATGGAGCTGCATTGAAGTGGGGAGCGAAAAGGGCTTGCACTTACTAAATCTTTGAACAAACGTGAATAAAAGGCACAACATAAGGTTGGTGAGTCATGTGTGTGTTAATGGGATAAAGGTGACCATTACATTCCTATTTTTTGCTATTTCCAGTTTACTAACAGGAGTGTCACGAGACACTTAACTTTATATGCCATTTATATGCCATTACGTCAACTAAACATAAGTCAGTCCTTAATCTATAACTTGAAATACGAACGTATTTCCTACAACTACGTGAGATAATTGGCTATGTTTTACTAAAGTTCCACAGCTAGCCAGCTAGCAAGCTAACGTTTTACATTGGATATTATGGTAAGTGTTAGCTACAGGCTAAATTTGTCCTCAACATTGGGGTATTGGAATTGAATTAGGTTGGTAATGTACATAGGTTCGACATGAGTCAGTTACGTATACATATTTCTTCATAACCGTTGTGTTAGTAAAAGGATTGAATGTCCTGTGAATTATAAACTAGAAGTAATGTGTGACTACTAGCTGTCTTTCCCATTGGAATCAATGATATAATGCTAACTTGTCTTCCCCTAAAAAGGGGCGTGAATCTGTTCAAATGCATTCTGTGACGTTGCGCAGGTTGTGAGAATAGACTCTGAGTGGTGTTTTGCATACCTTTCAGGCAGATTTTAAACCAAAACCTGCATAAGGGGAAGAGATAACCATCTCCAATGTCTAATGGCTATCAACTGCGTTTGATAGGTTTCTACCTCTAAACCCCTGAGAGGGACTTTCTCTGGGGTCTGTGGCTGTTTGTGGCGCATGATGGTCTATTTTAGGTGTGGAGAAGAGAGGTTTTCCCTGAAAAAGTTTAAACTAGCTTTAAAGTTTAGCCAAATTTATGTGGATACAGGGATCATTCTGTAAAATGTAGCTTTTTCACTTTAAGGCATCCTTGGTGGAGGTATTTTTTTTAGAATATGTCATCATCAGAAGATTTGGGGCAAATTTCAAGTGTGGCAGAAGAGATATTTTCGTCCCTGAAAACTCTCTACCTGGGCAGGCCTCTTTATGTGGATACAGCATTCATTCTGTAAAACGTGCCAATTTTACTTTAAGACATCCATCCTTGATAGAGGGACTTTTGACATTTCTTGTCATCTGAGGTTTTGTGGCACATTAAAAAATGTGGCAGAACAGAACTCCCTTAGAGGCAGGGTTTTTTTTAACCTGGTGGAGGTTCTTTGTGAGGTTAACATTCTTCGCAAAACGTTTCTCGTCTCTAAGCCCCCATGACATTGTTCTAAAAATACAAGATCCCTCAGAGGTAGGCAGAAAATGCACACACACACACACACACTCACACACACACACACAGACAAAGACATACACATGCACTCATACACACACACACATACACACACACACACACATACTCATATGCAAAACCAAAAAAAGCCCCGTGCACACAGGTGGAGAAGGATAAAAATGTTTGTCTTGACAACAGGCCAGGGATTAACACCTCCAGAACAGCACCACAACTAAAGACCTGCAGCCTCCCCACAGTGAAAGTGAGGCTCTAACGGGACTTCACATCCGCTAACGAAACTAAATTGCATTCGCCCTTTTCTCCCCACACTGTCACTGGAATAGAGTGACTTCCGTTGTACTTCCGCTACAAGGGACCTATCTTTCAAAAAAAATATGAACGGGAGTTAATGGAGAGATAACAATTCTTTTTTGGTCCAGTTTGAATTGTGCCACGAATTTCACATATGATGTGTGTGAATTTAAAAGATAATTTTTCACGTCAAGAAAGTACTGTTGTTCGATAGACTTCAAAAGTTATGATGGTTTTGTGCGAATCCGCTCAGTGGACTACATCTCTCGTCTCGAACGATGTACGTCACCAACGTAATTAACGATAAGATTAGCTGTTATGCTAGTTAACGGTTGCATCTTGCTGCCTGCTATGTCACTTAACAGTATCTAATGTACAGTCTATGGACGAATACAACTTACCTGATGTTTTTAATCCTCTGACTCATGGTATTTTCATCGGCAAGGAAGGCCCAATTAAGACCTGTTGCTGGTATGCTACAATCTAGTGTGGCTGGAAATGAGCTAACGTCACTAGCGCGACTGATGGGTTTGTAGTCGTTGGAATTACGATCTTTCACAATGTTGTAATTCAATAGTTATGAAACAAACTGCAAATGTCTTTACATGAAAAATTTTCTTTAAAATTGACAAACATCATATGGGTAATTCAAGGCACAAGTCAACCGGGACCAGAAAATAATTTATTTTTCGCCATAGACTGGCGTTCAAAATTTTTTGAAAGATAGGTCCCATGGAGGCAAATGGAAGTGGCGTCACTGGGACACTCTATAATATGAATGTGTGTAGACGACTGCCATGTTTGCGTTAAGAACCAACCCCATACATTTCTATGGGAGATTCTTTGAATTGCTCATTAGAAAGTCTCTGGGAAGGGGAGCTTGATTGTTTAGGAACTGGAGTGGTTGTGACTTATATATATATATATATATATAAGTATATATACTTTTTTGATCCCGTGAGGGAAATTTGGTCTCTGCTTTTAACCCAATCGGTGAATTAGTGAAACACAAACAGCACACAGTGAACACACAGTGAGGTGAAGCACACACTAATCCCGGCGCAGTGAGCTGCCTGCTTCAACGGCGGCGCTCAGGGAGCAGTGAGGGGTTAGGTGCCTTGCTCAAGGGCACTTCAGCCGCGGCCCACTGGTCGGGGGTCGAACCGGCAACCCTCCGGTTACAAGTCCAGAGTGCTAACTTGAATCACCCCATGTATTTCTATGGAGGATTCTTTTAGTATTGTACTGTGTCTCCTCATTAGAAAGTCTCTGCACTCAAGTCAAATAGAAAGTCTCTCCACACAAGTCAAATAGAATGTTTCCCTAACTTTCCCTAATAAAAAAATAATGTCCATGACTCACCATTTAATTATTGGTACAATATACCAACCAATGATTTTAGAGCGGTCGAGTAGCGTCAATTTTTATTTTTTTTTTACTTCTTTAGAGTGGGAGATGAATAATTGAATAAGGAGCATTGAATAAACAAACATGAGCATCTCAAGTAGTAAGCTAATAACCAGATATATGCCAGTTCTGTGTGGAAATATATTTGTATTAATGTATTTTGGCAGGTAAACTTTAAACCACTACAACAAAATTCCCTGATATTCCACGACTTTGACCCCAGAATGATAAAATTCCCTGACTTTTCATGTCTGGAATAGACTTTCCAAAATTCCATGATATTCCAGAAATTCCATGACCCGTGGGAACCCTGCTGATTATAGTGCCTGCTCTTTATTAGTATTGACAGATGCAGTAGTAATCCCTAGCTAAGGTCTCCTCTACACTGTAGCTTGAATTTTATTCTCTTTCGGTAAGTTGCTTTGAATAAATGTAATTGTCCGAGGTGTAAAGCATAAAGCTTAGATTGCATCCTTCTTCAGGTTCTCAGAAGCCAAACAGCCAGCAAGGGGAAAATGAATAAATGACCAAATAATAAAATACAGACAGACAATGGAGAGCATAGTGAAGTTGAAAGAAAAATAAAAAAAGGGAAAGAAGTAATGAATATATGCAGTGGAGAAACGAAAAGGAGGGATGTAGTCAGGCTGAGAGGTACAGAATGATGGACACAGAGGAAAGGATGGAAAACCATTTAGAGAGAGAGAGGGAGAGAGAGGGAGGGAGGGAGAGAGAGAGGGGGAGTGAGACAGACAGAGAGAGCGAGAAAGAGAGAGGGAGAGAGAGAGAGATACTTAAGTGATCCTTGAATTAAGCAGAGTTAATCGGAGAGGTGATGAAAATAATGGATCAGTGTGATAAATGGCCCTCAATCAGCTGAGGAGAAAGGACAGAGAATGAAATGGCAATAATGAGACTAAGAGAGGAAGATAGAGACGAGGACAAAAGACAGAGAGAGAGAGAGAGAGAAGAGTGCTGACATAAAATCTGTGCTGATTTCCAGTTTCTGTCTCTGTCACCCAAGACAGTCAATCGTGTGGCAGACAGAAGGAGAGGGATAGATGGAGAGAGAGAGTGAGCGAGAAGGAGAATGAAGCAATTTAGTGAAGAGCCCCCTTGAAAGAAAGAAATTTATGGGAGCGAGAGAAGAGGAGGTCAGGAAAATAATGGCCTGATAATGTAATTGAGAGAGAGAGATAGATAGATAGATAGATAGATAGATAGATAGATAGATAGATACTGTAGATAGATAGATAGATAGATAGATAGATAGATAGATACTGTAGATAGATAGATAGATAGATAGATAGATAGATAGAAAGATAGATAGATAGATAGATAGATAGATAGAAAGATACTGTAGATAGATAGATAGATAGATTTAGTTAATGGATGGATAGATGGATGGTGAGTAACACTGTTGTATTATTGATGATGAACCGTAAGGATGAACTGCACTGAAGCTCAAGATGATCTGAGATAAAGATGGAAATAAAAAAAAATCACTGACACTCTTTTTATTGTTATTATATTGTATGTGTACACAGGCACACACACACACACACACACAAACACACACACACTAATGGGAGACATTTGAGTGATTACCACAGCAACTCCTGTACACATATACTACTCATACTGGGAGATAATATCTTAGCACACCAGTCACTGCAGTAACTCATGCAGTAATGCAGTACAGTGCATTAACACAGTAACTCATGCAGTACAGTGCATTAACACAGTAACTCATGCAGTACAGTGCATTCATATAGTAACCCATGCAGTACAGTGCATTAATATAGTAACTCATGCAGTACAGTGCATTAATATAGTAACCCATGCAGTACAGTGCATTAATATAGTAACTCATGCAGTAATGCAGTACAGTGCATTAATGAGCCAGAGAGAAGCTTCCTTCCTGCCATAGAGCTGATTAACGGCGAACTTGTGCAAATACCTGTGCATAAATATTCATTGCACCTCAGCCAGCCCCGTTTGTGTGTGTGTGTGCGTGTGTGTTTGTGTGTGTGTGGGTGTGTCTGTCTGTCTGTGTCTACAGTATGTGTGTGAGAGAGACAGTGTGTATGCGTTTGCGTGCATGTCTGCATGCGTGCATGTCTGTCTGTCTGTCTGTGGTCACGAGAATCTCTTCCGTTCACAGTCCAGTATCAGATTGACCTTCACAAGCTCGTTACTCTCCAAAGAATAACGCAGCAAGTTTGTGTGTGTAAGGGTGTAAGGTCAGAGATACTTTCAGTGTAAACAGTCGAGCCATGAGACGGTTGGTTTTTTAATGTGTAGCATCAATGCAAGTTTTTTTTTTCTTTGTGTTTTTTTTTTTTTTACTCAGCTATCAGTGCATTGATTTAAAATGTAAGCACTAGCAGAATTTCTCTTCGAGGACACCCTAAGGAGGTCAGGAAAATATCAGGAAGGTTTTTTCGTCCTCTTCTCCTGCCCTTCACACCCTCTAACCTCTCCTTTGAATTAAAATACGGAGTCAGGCTGAAGCCAATTCCGTTGGCTCCACGTGGCTTTTAAAAAGCACAGTTATAATTATTTTTAATACGTTTATCTCTTCTTGTATTTATTCTCAAAGAAAAACCAGGCCTTGAATGTAGTGAATGATTTAAAATGCTTCTGTGCATGCATCCAGTGTGCCTGTGACTACTCCCTCAACCTAATTCGACATCACGTAATTAAACTTTGGCTTGAGAGGATGTGTCTAATTTGGTTTATACTCATCTGAGTGAGAGAAAAAAGGTTTGGTGGCAGTGTATGTGTGTGTTACTTTGGAAGTTTGTGTCTATGTCTTCTTTGACGGCCTGTCTCAAAGATTGTGTGTGTGTGTGTGTGTGTGTGTGTGTGTGTGTTCATGTACGTTTGTGCCCATGTATTCTTTGTCAGTCTCTGTCTCTGTGTGCATGTGTGTGTGTGTGTGTGTGTGTACTGTCTGTGTTTGTGTGCAAACTCCAGATGTTTGGTCGTGAGGGAGTGTCACGTATAAGGAATAATCATCACACTATCCACATTTTACTAAAGTAGGAGCAGGGAACCCCACTTCGTCCTAAATCTGCCTCTTGGGCAGCGGTGGGGGGTGCGGGCAGTGAGACATGAGGGATCCGGAACATTCAGACTAACCATGTACACTCTATGAGAAATCTCATCATTGATGGATAGGTGGATGGATGGATGTATGAGTATAGTATATATACTGTTTTGATCCCGTGAGGGAAATTTGGTCTCTGCATTTATCCCAATCCGTGAATTAGTGAAAGACACTAAGCACACATTGAACACACAGTGAGGTGAAGCACACACAGTGAACTGCCTGCATCAACAGCGGCGCTCGGGGAGCAGTGAGGGGTTAGGTGCCTTGCTCCAAGGGCTCTTCAGACGTTCCTACTAGTCTGGGTTCGAACCAGCAACCCTCCGGTTACAAGTCCGAAGCGCTAACCAGTAGGCCACGGCTGCCCAAATGATGGATGGATGGATGGATCTTATGAGCCCAAATGTGCTCCTAGGGTTGGTATGAGGAGGGCAAAGCAGTGTCCTGAATCTTCAGAATAAGGATGTCTTTAAGTCTTCCTTTCTGTGGGTCGACCTCTTCACTCTCAATATGCCGCCCTCAATCACACCATGTCAAAGGGCCTCAATAGCCCAATCAAAAGTGCTCTTCTTCCTTTGACTGCAGACACATATCAGCATGGTGTCTGACAGAACGGATGAGAGTGTCCCATTATCCACCTAATGAGCTCCCATACAACGTTTCACTTGAAAGCCTATCACCCAAAGCATCCCAATCATTCTGAACAGCTCGTCTGTCATTGGTTGAGATTGAGCTGCACTGTAGTCGTCTGATGTTTTGGCAGAAGGCTAGATTAGGTACTTTACTTTCTCCAGAGGGAAACTGTTTTTCAGTGAGTAAAACATTGTCGCGTCAGTCCACAGTAGCAAGGCACTGGTCAAATTAGAACCTTAGGGAGGACATATAACTAGATTAGAAGTGCAACTAGATGCACAGATATGATGTTATCACAGCTTATTATACGGCTCTTCACAATGCAAGTAGAATGCTCCATTGACTTGAATGGGATTTCCGAAAGTTCTAGCGGTCATTATTTCTTGGGAAAGGACCTCTGAAAACAAGAATGACCGCTGTCAATGGCAACGGAGTTTGTCCTTGGAACTTCATTCAAAAGTGAAAGCAGACGGTTGATCAGCTGTGTTCTAAAGAATGTTTGATTCAAGTTCAGCGTGTGTTGCGAACTATTTGTTTCTCAGCAAAAGCCACAATGAAACAGTAACAAATAAGTGTAAAGAGACATATCATGGAGTTTATTTTTTCGTTTTGGCAAGTAGCCGTATAATAAGCTGGATAATGTATAGAACGCCGGTCATCATGGGAAAATAAGTCCCTTCAGGGCGAAACAAGACCCCTCCGCTGGCGCGTCGGGGTCCGGTTCGCCCTGTCGGGACTCATTTTCCCCATAATGACCGGCGTTCTATACATTATCCCTTACATAGAATATGATGTCCAAATCTGTTTTGCTTCATTACTCTGCTTTGCTAAGCTACTCTATAGCTCCCTGTGTATTATTTTACTAATAGCCATCCAAGTCAAGTCAAGTCAAGTCAAGCGCATCTCATACACAGAGGTCATTCAATGTGCTTTACATAAATAAAAGCATAAAAGGGCAATAGTGAAGGAATAGTTTAAAAGGTAAAGATCATAATAATAATATAAAAAAAAATATAAAAAAAATCCACGTGCCTAGCTAGGTGCCTTTTCCTGCTGACATTGTCATTTTGGTCTTCGATGTGACATGATGCTCCAGAGCACATCAGCATTTCAGGAAGAGCCTTTTCATTCACCTGCCCTTGTCCCAGTTGGCTGGCATCAGCATCAGCATCAGCATCCGTCTGACTCAGTGCACTCGCAGGTCACCACAGCCACACCGAGAGGGTCTTTGTGTGCGAGTGTGTGTGTGTGTGTGTGTGTGTCTGTGTGTGTTTATGAGTGTGTTTATGAGTGTATGTGTGTGTGTATGAGTGTATGTGTGCAGAGGCGTAGATTTGCGTGGGGACAGAAGGACGTGTCCACACCAATGTCAAATTACGACTGAAATGTCCCCACCAATATTCAGGTTGAAATGGGGAAAAAAGTGCTCACATGCGCTACACAAAGAGTTAAATCAAGACCCTTTTTCTCAGCCTTTAAAAGGTGCTAGCCACTATTTGCTGTGATAAACAGTTCGCGAGAAAAATAACTTCAAAAGATTTAATATTCTCTGCGCCCATTTCCACATCCATTCGTCTCGGTGGAATATCGTAGGCCTACACACTCTTCAGCCAAACACATGACAAACCATATATCAGAATAAACAGCAGACCTTACCGAACACAAAGGTGTAATGCATTCCCGTGTATAGTTAGCTTTTCATGAGTAATCCGGTTTTGAAATAAATTGTAGCAAAATTCAACATGGTCTTTCGGCTTTAAGCATTTCTTAAAACTGAGCTGTGCTTACATTGCCTAGATATCTGTAAATATTAGAATCAGAGAATACTGTATACAGGCAGCTCACGGTTAAGAGTTTGTCAATGTAGCCTTAATGGTTTCTTTTCACAAAATGCTAAGCATGCATGTATTTAAGTTTTTAAAACTTAAAACTGAGCTGTGCTTAAATGGGTCAGATTAAAATCAGATTATGTAGGCGACACTAGGGTGACCAGATTTGGGTTTGTGAAAAAGAGGACACTTTAGCGGGGGTTTTAAAGTTTTATATGTGCAAAAACAATAATTACAATAACAGCGGGGCTGTTAAGCTCTATACTCGCAAGATACATTTGGATGGCGACCCATCTTTAATGTTGCATAGCCTATCTCTAAATTTGATCCAAGGTGTTTCTAAACATACATGAATCTTTTACAGTAGCTCTATAATTTTGAACAATCTGTTTTAGAGCTTAATAGTCCTGACCTATGAAAACAGTTGTGTTGATGGGGACTGATGTCGATATGTTGTCCATTTTCTTATATCTATTCAATCATGTCTGGCCTATTATTAGGCCTACCTCTTTTCAATCCATTATTATTAGATATTTCTTTTGTAAAGAAATAGGCCTACATCTATCCCTCATGTTATGCCAACATATTTAATTCACCTGAATATAGGATGCAGTAGATAGAGGATTATTGACATCTGCTGTTGTCAGTGTGCAGGCTATCCCTTAAAGACAGTTTAAAGGTTCAGCTAAATAAATAGCTCAGACAATGGCAGAAGTGCCGTTCGTCATGTTATATTTACAGTCTATGGTTATGAGGTTATGTGCCATCAAAATTATTTTGGAGACGTAATGTTAAGGTCAAAAAACTCTGTCACTTTAGCTGATGAGCTCACACCCCTCGCTGCCGTTCGATGCTTTGCTGAACATTGTGTAGCCTACCTGTAGGTCGTTGGCACCTTTATTTGCGACCGACGCGTAAGTGCCTGCTTTGCAGGTCCGGCACTCAGCTTCATGTTGATATCGACCGAGACAAAAACATGGAAATTTACGTTTTAATTCGTCAGTGAACTTACACTAAACAAGGAAGTTTGCGCTATTGAGGTGACTGACTGACCAATTAAATGTTTGAGATTACTATCGACCAATGACGGTAGCTAAGGTCAGGCTCTACACCCTACACTCTCCACTCAATGCAAAGCGAACTGTAGGGGGAGGCCGTGACTAGTATGTGAATGAAAGACATGGATATATATCTATGAATGAAAGAGAGAGCAATGCAAATTCGCTGTAAACATGTTTGAGGCTAGAATAACAAAATCCTGGACGACTTTGAAATTCCGCCTGGACACATTTTTAGGTTTCAAAAAGAGAACATGTCCGGGCAAAAGAGGACATCTGGTCACCCTAGGCTACACGGTATAGTTAGATCAAGTTGGACAGTAGCACAATTTAATCATGGATAGTAGTTGGACAGTAGCACATTTTAATCATTTTATATATCTATAGTGGCTTGTGAAAGAGTTGTGGTGGGGGGGGGTAGTGTCTCCACCAAAGCTCAGACCAAACCTACGCCCTTGTATGTGTGTGTGAGTGGGTGCTCGTACTCTCCACATGGCCTCGGTGAGATGGAGGTTGTTGTCGCACACACACACACACACACACACAGGTGTGTGTTTGTGACAGAGATAAAGAAGCACAACAAGATCCACAGCAGCAGTAACAGCAGCCCCCACCTCCCCCTGCTGCCCTGGGTTTGTCAAATCCCTGTCCTGAAGCTTTGCAGCAGAGAGTGAGAGAGTGTATGTGTGTGTTTGTGTGCATGTGTGTGTGTGTGTGTAAGATTTGGTTGTGTTATTGTGTGCAAGATTTGGTTTGTATTGATCTAAGTGTGAGATAAAAAAAAAAAGTGTTAGTGTTAGTGTGTTAGTGGCTGTGTTGGTGTTAGTGTTAGGGCTGTGTTAGTGTGTTAGTGGCTGTGTTGGTGTTAGTGTTAGGGCTGTTTCCGACCGGGTGCGTGGCGTGTGTGTATGTGTTTGTTTTGTGTGTGTGCCCGTGTGTGTGTGCATGCGCGTGTGTGCTTGCAGAACAGATCATGCTGATCCAATTTCAGTACCTCTGCAGCAGTGGCAGGGAAATCGGATTGCAGCGTGGCACCCTGTCCCCCCACAGTGCCAAGTGTTGGGTTCACCCTGTACCCCCACAGTGCCAAGTGTTGGGTTCACCCTGTCCCCCCACAGTGCCAAGTGTTGGGTTTACCCTGCCCCCCACAGTGCCAAAGGTTCAGCATACACACCTAGCCCTGCCACTGCGCTGAGCCGCGCCACGCCATGCTGTGCCAAGCATACAAAAGCCCTTCCAAGCACCTTTGATGTGCCCACTTCAAGAGTACACTGGCAACTCCCTGCACAACCATAAACTGTTCGACCCAGAGTATAAAGAGGCACCAGAGACAAAACCACCTGCCGGTATCCACAAGCACAACCTGGAACAAAACATTCGAGAGAGAGAGAGAGAGAGAGAGAGAGAGATGGAAAAGAGAGAGAGGGTTTTGAATGCAAATACTGAATACATTTGGATATATATTTAACCATTTTGGATCCATATATCAATGTTTGCTTAGCCTGGCTAACGTTAGACCTCATCTCATTGAGATGGGGTCTGGGAACTACACGTTCATTTTCTCTCGTATTTGAAACGTGGTTTACAAATGCCCAGAGCCGTTTATTGGGCACTACGAATGTCTATCAAATGCATCTGTACGTAGCTCATAACGGCTCGTCATCGTCTTGCTGTCCCCCCTCCGTTCTGTGATTGGTTCCTTTGTTGAGGTGAAAACGAAGTCCATGGAATCCAGGCTGCCTAGCAGCGTGAATAAAATCGTGCGCATGTCAGCATGGGAAAACCCAGGCTAATGTTTGCTATGTTTGACATGAATTCTGTATGTACATCTTATGCTTTATCATGCAGTGAAGACAACATTTGTCATGAGAGAGGGAGAAACAGGGTAGCACAGTGCTGTGCTACATAGACAGTTTGTTCCCTTAAAATGATAAGGTTCTATCTGGCATTTTTGTCAAAATTGGGTAATTGACATATTCTTATTCTGTGACACATTAATTAAGAAGGTGAGGTGTTTCTTGTAGTTGTATGCATTTTTGGACGTTATATTTAAAGAGGTTTGTTCCGCTTATCGGTATAACTCTATGGAATTCTAAGACTTTGAAGCTCAGTATCTCAGAACTACACAGAACGGAGATAGAACCTTATAATTCTAAGGGGATGTCTGAATGCTCCTCGCATTTTTGTTTTTTATTTCGGTTGTGCTGAACTGCTATCAGCGCAAAGCCCAGGCAGCACTCACAAGCTTGGCTTAGGAACAATACAGGGAGGGTGAGAAAAGGGACACAGCACTCAATTTGCACTTCTGCCAAAGTTGTGCCATCCCTCTGACTACATGTGCTGCACACAGCCACCTCCTAAATTGGACACTTCTGAAAAGCACCAATGTCCCTGATGTAGCTACCGGTTTCGGAAACAAGTTAGGCCTGGATTCAGATGACTAACCCAGTGGCCCAGGTGAAAAAAGTGCACTAAAAATAAACTTGATCTGAAGTACTAATTAATATACATCTTAAGAGCATTGACTCTTAGCCAGTGAGCTATTTTGAAACACTATGACATTGAATTTAAGCATATCTTTTTTTGAAAAATAAAAAAAGGCTCTGGCTCTGTCCAGTCCAAGAGGTGTTTCCTAGGTTTTACCATTAGTTAGCATACGCGCACACACACACACACACACACACACACACACACACACACACACACACACACACACACACACATACATGTGTGCGAGTGCCCTAGGGGTCCTCTTCAAAGTGCCTCTATTGCTTAATCAGATTAGATCTCCTTGGTTTGTTTTTCAGCCAAAGTGGATGCATTTATCATAAAAAAATAGATACATAAATAAAGTTTTTAAATCAAGGTCAACACTCAACACTACTTTAAAAACTTTATAAAGCTGACATATGTAAGTCACTTTGGTCAAGAACTGTCTGCTAAATGTAATGTAATAATAAACGTCAACGTTTCAATCGCTCCATGGACGTTTCGGGCCTGACGCCCACATTCACACCGGCAATTTCTACTTTATCATAAAATGTGCAATTGTGATACTAAGCCACCTCACTAAGCTCAACTCATCCAGAATTCTCTTGAGAAATCTATGGAATTGTAGAATTCATTGGACTCACGACTCTATTAAGGTTGATGGTGTGTGTGTGTATGTGTGTTTGTTGTGTGTGTGTGCATGTGCGTGTGCGTGTGTGTGTGGTGGTGTGGTGGTGATGGGGGGGGGGGGGGGTAATTCAGTATCAGCATTAATCCTGCAATGCTCTCTTGAGGGAACTATGTTGTTGTCACATTCACGGGAGACTGACAGCTAGAGAGAGCAGGACAGACAGAGAGTGAG
>NC_055974.1:23664373-23671873 GCF_018492685.1 Alosa sapidissima
AAGAGGAGCACCCTTGGTTCGCCGAACCAAACAGCCTCAGGGGTTTGTGTTTCTAGTGCTGAAAAGGCCAGCATCTCACAGCAGAGACATGGTCAAAACATTGTGATGCAAATCTGCAAGAGATACGATTGGCATTATGTATTTGAATGCATTAGGTACGGTGACACTTGTCTTGCCTTGTCTTGGTGCCTATGTGCCAAAGCAGGGATTCCCAAACTGTGGTCCGTGTACCACCGGTGGTACGTGAGCTTCCACTAGGGGGTACGTGAGATGAAAAGGGCTATGTTGGAAAAGTGTTCTAAACCCTTAAAGGAGTAGCGTCACACTGGTGTGACGGGAATGTTGAGAAATGAACGTTCTAAAGAATATCTGGGTTCATTGAATTCAACATAGAATTTTAGAACCTTCAATTGTTGCGGAACTTAGAATGTTCAAAAACCTACACCTTTAAGGGTTAAGCCTATGTTCTCTTTTTTCTTTGTGCTTCATAATGTTGTTCTCCACGCTGTTTTTTTAGTGTGAGAGCTCATAGACCAGTTGCACATTTTGATTTTGTCATTTGTTGTGCAGTAGGGCAGCTAATTAAACATGACACCTGGAATGCACCAATAGAATGTGTTATGTTTTTATGTGTCGGATGGTGGGGGGTACTTGAGCCGAGTCAGGATGTAGGTGGTGGTACGCAGGAAAAAAGGTTTAGGAACCACTAGGCTACAGGGTATTTCGCCAGTTTGCTCGTTGTTTTGGGGGTTGTTTTGTCTGTGGTCTAAAGATGATTTTAGCTGTGGTCATTCTTCCTGTACAACTGTGGAACGATATTCACCTAACAGAATAAAAAAAAAAAAAAAAAAATCAGAGCCTCCTACATAAAAGTGTAAAGGTGATGTCTAAGACCTGCTTATAAATACCGCTTATATGAAGAATAACTCTGACAGTTAATTTCACCTGGGATTGAAAATGTTATCCACCTTATGGTACCTCCCACACAAAAAACTGACTCAGACACACACACACACACACACACACACAGTGCCACTGTTGTCACTGCCAAGAGAACCACAACCGCTGCTTTCTTGGCACTCCTTTTGTGGACCTATAAATCTAGCAAAACTTGTAAGCACCATCCAGCCAGAAGCTGCAGGCACTCGGCCAGTGATATGTAGTCAGTACAGTAGAAGTGGCAGGAGCACTATCAAACACCTTTCAAAGGGTGCTATACCGTTAAAATAGCTGGATATCTCTTTTGAGTTTACTTTCATCGCCCAGACAGCAAGGTAATACAGGGACAGCGTGTGTGTGTGTGTGTGTGTGTGTGTGTGTGAGAGAGAGAGAGAGAGAGAGAGATAGAGAGAGAGAGTGTGTGTGTGTGTGTGTGTGAGAGTATGTGAGAGAGAGAGAGAGTGTGTGTGTGTGTGTGTGTGAGAGAGAGAGAGAGAGAGAGAGATAGAGAGAGAGAGTGTGTGTGTGTGTGTGTGTGAGAGTATGTGAGAGAGAGAGAGAGTGTGTGTGTGTGTGTGTGTGTGAGAGAGAGAGAGAGAGAGAGAGAGAGTTTGTGTGTGTGTGTGTGTGAGTATGAGAGAGAGAGAGAGAGAGTGTGTGTGTGTGTGTGTGTGTGTGTGTGTGTGTGTGTGTGTGTGTCAATGGATGTGTGTACTGGACCTAAGAGCAAAATCCCTTTTCTCAGTCCATCATGTATAATAGAGCATAAGAACATTTATAATACATTATAAATTACCATCCAGTGACAGGCCCATGGGCAGAGCAAGAATTAGCAAAAGCACATTGCTGTAATATTCATTGGGTCCTATAATTGTATTACAGCATCTAAGTGTAGCCAGGTTAAGGGGGTTTATGGAGTAAATCTTTATCATTTTCTCATCAGCAAAAATAGCGTTGGAGCATTTGGAATGCAGATATTAGAAGCCATTAGTTGCCTTTAGTGGAGAGTCGGAGGTGAATATTATGGAGAGAAAACACACATGAACTCTTCACTCACAACCAGGGCTGTACGCAGCGTTTTTGAAAATACCATGGTCCAAAAACTGAGGACTCCCCAGATGCACACACATTTATACTTAGGGACATATGACCTTAAAAGGTCTGGAGGGGGAGAAAAGGATATCCACTTTAAAAACCCTGATTCATTTACAGCGTCTAAAAGAGGCATCATTCCTCTGGTAGGGCCTGTGACAGCACATAGGCAATGTGCAGCAACATTTACATCCACCTGACCCCAGGAGGCAAACATGGTCATTTAAAAATGTAAAAAAAAAAAAAAAAAAATCAAACCAACCAAAGTCTTTAGCATTTAATTTGTGTTTGTGTTTGTTTGGAGGGGGGGGGGGGGGGGGGGGGGGCACAATGCAATGTTAAGTAAGGCAAACAGGCTCAACTCTGAACCCATGGCATGCCATGACATGACGCAGGAGCAAGTAATTACCTGTAGCGATGCAGATGCATTAGCATGTTGTGTCCAACTGCACATAATTCTCTCTCAACATCCCCTAGGCTGTGCTAGGAAGCAGTGAAAACACTAATGGAAACATCACTAGACAACAGACACTGTGGGAAAACATCATTAATATAGCTATACGGAAAACATCATTAATATAGTTATACGTCGGAAAGCAGTCACATGTAGCCACAGACTTCGAAAACATAATTAATACAGTCCTATGTTGACACATACTTAGAATATATTATTAATACTGTCATATGTTGACACTTAGAAAATATTATTAATGTGGATGTAGCAAAAAAAACCACTAATATATTCTTTGAGCGGGGGGGGGGGGGGGGTGTTGGGGGTTATTAGCTCCCGGGGAGCGAAGAAACATGCATATGTACATGAGCAGGTAGAAAAACATGCATTTATCTGCAGAGGAGTGATGCTGTTAGGATGTATACTGTATCAACAAATAAGGTTAACAGGGGAAACTACACATGGGCCTAAATGTGAGGTTAAGGGCTCTATCTTCCACTCCAGCGCAATTGACTTTGCGCAAGTCGCTTTGTGGGCGGATCTTGGGCGCTGATGCTATTTTACCAGCGGGATAATGATTGTTGCGCCTGACGCAAATCTAAAATGGGGTGGTCTATAGTAGCTATATTACTCATCTCACATTCCCTTTAACAACAGGCACGCTTGTTCCATAGCGGATTGCTATTATGATGGCGGATTTGCCATGCCCAGCCAGGAACGGTTCACAGCGCTATAGTCAGTTGGGAACAGTTTGCTATTGATTTTTCCTCTTGACAAAATGTAATACAGAAATGTCACTTTCCGATGTTTTGGGATCACTCTCACTGAATCACGAGGTTATGAATGCATGGTGATATTGTTGCAATGTAATCTAACATTACCTCACTATAAACAATGCAGATCTTCTGTCAGATAAGCTCTCCTCTCCCGTGCTGCTGCTGGGGCATTTGGGTTAAATGGCATCGGCATGCAGTTCAACATCACGTCTCATTAAGTCCTCTAATATTTCCTAATTGATGTCATCAACACATCTGTGATTCGTGGAAATGTGTACGCTAGATTTATACCTATTTTTTCACATCGGACACCACACTGATTTCCCTCGTGTAGCAATAGTTGTCCTTGTAATTATGTATGGTTTGGAGAAATGGGAACTGCGTCGTATAGATGAGAGGAGCAAAGTGCATTGCGCAACACAGGCGCCCAAGCAAGCGCTCCTGCAGGTGTAAGCTATGGCTGTACCTTACCACCAGGCAACTCAACAACGAGAAACAGTTTCCAAGTTGACCTAACTTCCCAACTCTGCACAGTATCCCATTAACTGCATGACATTAGGCTATTCACAATATTTTATGTAAAGTAGAGTTTGTAAACACGTTATCATCAACTTAATGCACGCACAACTTTTGTTTGAGCAGGAGAGAGAATAACAATGAATGGATGCAGCAACTACAGAAATTGTAGCCAAGGCTACTTGCTGCTTTCTTTTACTGTCTATGGTTGCTGGTTAACAGCACATAATAAGCTGATTTAAGCTAATTCACAAACTCAAGACTTCAAGGCCATCATGGATATAAAACGTTTTTTGAAAACAACCAAAGGATGGAGGGAACATAGCATAGCTTGGAGTTATTTCAGATGGGCTACAACAAGGTAGACAAAATTGTGGTGCTTGTCAAAACCTTAGTGCAGCTGGAATAATGCTTATAGGCTGGTGTTAAAGCGCACACGATGTTTAAAGCCATACACAACGGTAAATTGGAACAAAACTAAAAGTAACTTCAGCCTTTATAGGGCTGTATAAAGTTGTCCAAATAAATAGGTCGTAATTAGGCGTTGTTGTTGTAAAGATATTGCATGTAGATGTACTATAGGCTACTCAATTTTTAGTTGACCAATGCACAAACAAAACCGGGAAACGGACAAATATTATCAAGGCTTTGAATGTTTCCATCTGTGCACAGGGTGTCTGTAGATCAGTGTGCATAGCATTCATTCCTGCAGGCCTGTGGCCATGCATGCGCCCTTAAAATAGCATCTGAATTTGCGCCACTGACTTTAGACCAGGAGGTTCCTGGTTTGTGGCGGAATTGTTTTCTGAAACTGCAAAATATCAACAGGGACTGCGCCGGAACACGCCCCCTCTTTTCGCTGAAACGCCCCCGTGGGCGCACATGTACCTGTGGAGGGAAAATTCCAATATGCGCTGACTGCAAAATAGGAAAGACAAAAGCGCGAGTATGCAGTTAATTGCGCTGGAGTGCAAGACAGAGCCCCTAAATCTGCTTTAACCGGCTGAATGTGGTTCACCCCATGGTCAGTTGATGTGTGCGTTTGCTTAGCTGCAAGTAAAGGTCATTAATTTGTTATCATATGTATTATGTGCTTGTGCAAATTCATTTATGCAAGCAATGCAAATACAAATACATTACTGGCTGACGCTTAATAATTGTTGTAATTGCATATGACCGCTTAATCTGCATTAGACTAATTTGAGTCACTTTAGACTACAGACATGCAGAATGTGTGTACCCCAACACACACACACACACACACACACACACAGCCAACTTGTTTTGTGCGAAGGCCAAATGGCACATTTCACAACACAGCAAAAAATGAAACAAACAAAAAAAATGGATCCAGTTTATAATATGGATCTAGTCCAAACTTTCATGAAATATGAAATAATTTGATTGTAATTCATGGAAACTATGAGTCAATTAAATTGTTCAAGGTTGTATTTAAACACTTACAGTTTTATATGTGCAACTTAAAATGTGGTAATAACTGTTTTAGTATTTCTTGCACACTTGAAAGGACATGAAATCCAAATGGTGAATGCAATTGAATTAATCTAATCTCAGATATTGCAAACCACACAAGATACCACACACAGATATCCAATCACAAACACAAATTATATGACTCACTCCTATCAGTACTCCAGAGCAAACACAAACACACACACACACACAAACACACACACACACACACACACACACATACACAGAGCCAACTTGTACTTGAATTACAAAAGTCTGGGGCTGATCATTGATGTGCACCCCCCCACCACACACACACACACACACACACACACACATGCAAGATACAACACACAGATATCCAATCACAACCACAAATTATGTGACACACACACACAAACAAACACAAACACACACACACACACACACACACACACACACACACACACACACTCAGAGCCAACTTATACTTGATTTACAAAAGTCTGGGGCTGATCATCGATGTGAACCACCCCCCACGCCATCTCTTTTCAATCTGAATATTTAACACTGCCAGACATAACCCTATGAATAATAGAGACAAATCCTCTCTCTGTGCAGCATGTCACGACCAGTCATTTTCACACCCACACTTACCTCTTACTCAACTTAAAGCAACACAGTATACTTTTGTCGATACACTGACCTACGTGCAAAACAGAAAAGGGAGTGACATGCTGATGATACTGTTACAATACACTGACATTCAAAACAGAAAATGAAGTCTCCAAATCTGCCAATTCGCCCTCAGAATGCCTGATGTTGCTCTATGTAATGTTGTTGTCATTTATAGACTTGTTGGGCACATTAGCACTAAATGAGTACCTAGTATGTTTAAAATTGATTATCCTGATCATTTGTACCTAGAGTGTTGACACCTAATGCAATTTTCACACCATCACATCATTTGATTGTTGTCTATTGCTTTGTTCTCTTCAAACATTCTATCCTGTCACAATAGGAAAAAGACTTATAATGAGATGATAAAGTGGTGAAGTTGTCAGACTTTTTTTTGACACTTGTTTCTTGATCTTGCAAACAGTGGGATGAGAGGAGAAGTGCTGGTCTTAGTCATGGCTGGATAAGTTGGAGGCTCAAATGAAATGAGTTTCAGGTTGAACCTCTTGTCAAAGGCCTTGACTCAGCTTTGTCCAAAATCCACCCAGCTTTAAAACTTTGATTAATTTCGTTACAAGAAACTCAAGGTTGCTTTACAAGAAGGGGTGGTAGTATGTATACGTGTGTGTGTGTGTGTGTGTGTGTGTGTGTGTGTGTCTGTGTGAGTGTGTGTGAGTGTGTGAACATGCGCAAGTGCACTGGGTGGGAAGGTGAGGGGAATAAGAGGCCAAAGGCCTCAGTGAAGAGATGTGTTTTGAGGAGAACAGGCCCATAGAAGAGGCACAGCGGATGTGAAGGGGGAGTTGGTTCCAGAGAGTTTGGGGCGGACACACAGAAGGCCCTGTCCCCAAAAGGTCTTAAGTCTGGTGCGGGGTATAGCCAGCTGGTCCTTGTAGGAGGACCGGAGGGACCGCAGAATAAAAAAGGTAACATAAAACACACAAGGTAATAGTACATAAAAGCATAAAAGGGCAATAGTTTAAAAGTGTTTAAAAGGAATAATTAAAGGACATAAAAAACATAGAATGATTCCTCAGTTATAGTGATACTAGTCAAGCACCCAGTGAAGAGCAGCACTCTATGGAGATTCTTGAAGTAATCCCAAACTGTGCACACACACATATATTTCCTTTCAGGGCCAAAATGTTTACATTTCACTTCTATCCTGCATTTAAAGAATGATATAACATTGTCATAATCACATGTTAATACTTCACTTTTACTTTCCCATTGATATTGGGTAGTTGTTTACTACAGTGCATGGGGCAACCTTTCCACCAATGTTGCCAAAAAATAACTTGTACATTTCCTTGTGTTTCAATTAGTGTTCGATTATCCAGATCTAAAAGTTATTAGCCTGGAAGCCAACCCCAAATTTAACCCCGCCAACAAAATTGAGGTCGGGAAATTCAGTCTGGGCTTGGTCCATTGAGAAGCCTCTATGAAAACTAGATCATTTGTGGACCAATCAAATTGTCTGGGCGGGCTTTATACGATGATGGATAGATGAGCAACCATGGATATGAGCAACGCTGCCTAGTCATTCATGTCACATGAGCATGCTTTGGTTGATTTTGTTTACAACAAAGCGGCTTT
>NC_055974.1:23679373-23684373 GCF_018492685.1 Alosa sapidissima
AACTCACTGAGCTACGCATCCCATTCAGTTCTGCACTGTGTAGAGTAGTAGAGGATTTGTTAGCAGTGGTAGCAGCATGTCACAGAAGCACTATTAGTTCTAATAAATGTAGTAGATGGTGGTACTGTAGTATAAGGTATGAGCTACACCAGGCGCGTAACTGAAGCGTTCCATTTTAAAAGACTGGTCAATTTTTTTCGAACGTACGCGCCGCTATCACATCTGCTGTAGCTACTTCCATTGATTATAGTGGCAGCTAATTGTTGCAGCAGACGCTACGCGAACGGAACGCTTCAGTTATGCGCCTGGTGTAGCTCATACCTAACAGTGTAGCTTATTCTAGAATAGGAATGTTGCACAACAACTCGGATGTTCTTAGTTGGAATGCCACTCAAAGTTGAAGTTCCTACTTCAGAATTAAACTCCGACCTTCAACTGCCGATATTGTCTGGACTGTGACATTATATTAAACTTGAATTTGTGACATTATATTAAACTTGAATTTCCCCTGGGGATCAATAAAGTATCTATCTATTTATCTATCTATTAGGTATTCTAAAACTGATAATTCCGATCCTTGATTGTGATTGGCTGAATCGCGTTCGATGCCGTTGTAAAATCCAGCACAAACATACACCTTGACCGCATTCCATTCTGTATTACTGCGCTACCATAACTTGATACAAAAGTTAAAGTAGCTGCGTCTCGACGTTGCTTCAGATAGAGAAAATATATTTCTTGGCGGAAGAATGATTATGAATAAATCGTTACATGTCTCGTTGCTTTGCCTTTATGAAATTTTGCCAGGTATTTATAGCAACAGTTTTAGAAAAGCAATAAGCCACTTGAGTCCGTAGGTTACGTTGATGCTACAACAGCTAAAGGGGGTTTTAGGCACTCTGCTAGCGCGTCATGCCTAACAACACCCCTTAGCTGTTGTAGAATCAGCGTAACCTACGGCCTCTTGGGGATTATTGATTAAGTCTACAAGAACATGGTGAAACTTTACTCTGGGTCATTCCACGTCAATTCAACCAGGGCCCACGCACTTAGGTCTCAAAAAATTCTGAAAAAATTACCAGGTGTACCTATGTTACCCAGGAGACACACTGTAAAATTACTTTTATGTAAGATCAATACTTTTCAAGATACAGCCAGTTTTACAGGGGGAGGGGGGTGTCGATTTTGTTCGGCCTCTTTTTTCTGTCAAAGTTCACAAGCCCAAAGCACAAGGACTAAACCATGTAGGAGGCTCAAATTGTGCATGCTGGTACATCAATAGGAATAGTATGTAGCAAAATTGTCATATTTGGTCTGGATGATCCTGCATGGTCATAGCTGTCCCTCAAAGTTGATCAAAATTTTATTGGAGTTTTTGGCTGGGCTCAGGCCTTCAGAAGACATACAGTATTTGTACTGAACATAGGCTCTTGATTTATTTCCCTTACTGAGATAAGTAGAAACACTCTCACAAAAAGCAATGAACAGAAAAGAAATCCCTTCAGGGTCTGAACAGCAGACCTCTCAAGTCTAAAAAATCATTTTGGTTCTCATTTTTTCTCAACTTCTTTCCAGACGATCACAGAAGTCAAGAATTTCGACCTCCTACTAGAAAAAGTATAGTGGAAAGCCAGTGTGCCGGTATGGTATGAAGTCGAAGTTGTTAGGCTGAAGTTAAAGTTGTAGATAAAGTCTAACATCACACACACATACACACACACACACACGGACACAGACACACAAACACACATGGACACACACACACTCACACACACACACACACACACACACACACGCACAGACACACACAGACACATCAGTTGTTTGGAATGCAGCCTGGGTTCAGTCAGGATTATCATTGCAGTGACTGGGCAACATGTTTTTTTATGATGGAAGTAAGATCCAGACTTTACAAACAGAGCTTGTTTATACAAATCAGAAAGCAACTGAAATGTTTATCTCTACACCTGCCAGATCGTTTTCAAAGGCTTTTCACTCACCACATAATCTCTCTTTAATGTGAAAAGGTTAACATTGAAAGTGTTTGATTGGGTGAACATGGGCTTAGAGGCAAAACCTCAGGACTTATACCTGGTGCTAGAGAGATGAGGTGATATCAAACAGACACGACCTAAGGATCAGCTTCAGGTTCAGAACACACACGCACACACACACACACACATACAGTACACACACACACAAACACGCATACATGCACACACACACACATACACGTACACATACACATACACGTACACATACTGTACACACACACACACACACACACACACACACACACACTGTGCCTTGGTTAAAGCTGAATTTGAGAAATAGACATTTCATGTTTTTAACTTTATTCCACTTTTATGATCAAGAATGTGCCCCTGAGGCTTGTACACTTGCAGGCCGATAGCACAGACAGATCTGCAAAGGTTAGACCCCCAGAATATTATATACACACACACACACACACACATACACATACTGTACACGCACAAACGCACAATCACACACACACACACACTGTGCCTTGGTTAAAGGAGAATTCCGGTGTGATATTGACCTAAAGTGTGTTGAAACATGATACCGAGTGTGAACGTATGTCTCATAGCTCACCTCGGCTTGTCCCCTGCACTCAGAAATCTGGCGCTAGTTAGCCAATGCTACCAACAGTGTTTCGTTGCGGTGCCTCGGGCATCGGCCTAGCCATGCAAATAAATCACTGTTTTACACAATTTACGAGGCTCAAAGTAGCTCCATACTTCATTGGTAGACTTCCGAGGGCCTTGACATTTAAAACGAGACATGGAGAACTTTGAAAAAGCACTGGTAGTTTATTTACAAGACGATTTATACAGACAGTACTTTAAGGAATTTTACCGTTCAACGCCATCTTGAATTTAGTCACGATAAGTCGAGCGACGAGTACGAACGAACAGGTATGATAAGGGATCAGATTCCAAAAATAATTCAGTGGAAATGCATGGATTCAGTTGCTTCCAACTGAGTTTCAGTGGAAATGCATGAATTCAGTTGCTTCCAGCTTCCTAGCGCCAGATTTCTGAGTGCAGGGGACAAGCCGAGGTAAGCTATGAGACATACTGTACGTTCACACTCGCTATCATGTTTCAACACACTTTAGGTCAAAATCACACCAGAATTTTCCTTTAAAGCTGAATTTGAGAAATAGACATTTAATGTTTTTAACTAAAAGTTATTCCACTTTTATGATAAAGAATGTGCCCTTGAGCAGAGGCGGACAGAGTACACAGCTTGATTACTTGAGTAAAAGTAGAGATACCCTTTGCTAAATTTTACTCAAGTACAAGTAAAAGTACAACAGTCAGATGTCTACTTAAAGGAGAATTCCAGTGTGATATTGACCTGAAGTGTATTGAAACATGATACCGAGTGTGAACGTATGTCTCATAGCCCATCTCGACTTGTCCCCTGCACTCCAAAATCTGGCGCTAGTTAGCCGATGCTACCAACAGCTTTTTCAGTAGTGGTGCTTCGGCATCGGGCTAGCCATGCAAATAAATCACTGTTTTACACCCATTTACGAGGCTCAATGTCCACACTTCATTGGTAGACTTCCTAGGGCCCTGACATTTAAAACGAGACATTGAGAACTTTGAAAAAGCATTGGTAGTTTACTTACAAGACGATTTATACAGACAGTATCTTCACGAAGTTTAACGTTTGCAGCCATCTTGAATTTAGTCACGATAAGTCGAGCAACGAGTAAGAATGAACAGGTATGATAAGGGATCAGATTCCAAAAATAATTCAGTGGAAATGCATGGATTCCAGTTTCTTCCAGTAGCAGCAACTGGAATCCATGCATTTCCACTGAATTATTTTTGAAGCGAAAACTATCATTAACTTGAAAATTGAAATAGTCTGGCAAGGTGGGGCCACAGGTTGGCACATTCCCGGGATGGACCTGCTGCGTCTTCATCCATTGTTTCGTCCATGGTTTCGTCTCTTATCTAAATCTGACCATGGAGTTGACTTTGGCGGAAAGCTGAAGGTGATTGCTGATAGGCTGTCCCAATCAGTGGCATCTGCACAATCCAATCACGTTTGAGAGGGAAACAACAAATTGAGGGTTTCCGAGATTTTTCCTTTTTTTTAGAAGAAGTAACGGGTACTCACGGTTATGGATAGAAATGTAGTGGAGTAAAGAGTACAATATTTGCCTCTCAAATGTACTTGAGTAAAGTCATGAGTACTCCCCAAAAATGATACTCGAGTAAAGTACAGATCCTTCAAAATTGTACTCAAGTACTGTACTCAAGTAAATGTACTCCGTTACTGTCCGGCTCTGCCCTTGAGGCTTGTACACTTGCAGACCAACCATAGCACAGACAGATCTGCAAAGGTTAGACCCCTAACATATATTTAATCAGCTTGGCTTAGACGCTAACTCAAACATTGTTAGAGGAAAAGCACCACTGCACCTTCTTGAGCTATCTGTGAGGACCTGAGTTCTTGTATAGAATAGTAAGCAATTAGATTAGATTCAACTTTATTGTCATTTAGCAGAGTACAGGTACAGAGCCAATGAAATGCAGTTGACATCCAACCAGGAGTGCAAAGAAGCATTAAATACCAAGTGCAGGTAGAGTATGGTTGTGAATACAATATGGATTAATAATGTACAGTGTATAGTTGGATAAATACAGGTTTTCCAGATGACATGTCTACAGAGATAAATAGAGTATATATTTTGAGTATAAATAGGCATTCTAAGCAACAAAGTCACCAGAACTGTTGTTCACACCCTTTCAGTTGTTGAAGTATTTCACAATGTGTTAGCTGTGGCTTGGCATGTGTAAGACCTGGTGTTGATACTGGCTTTTTAAAGAAATGTCTTAATATTTACTTTAACAATCTGTTAGTGTAGGAATGGCCAGTTTCGACACGGGTGTGTGCAGTTGGATTTTTTTTTTTTATGAAACATCAAGCACAAGGTGCAAGATCTAAACAATAAAGAT
>NC_055974.1:23689373-23781873 GCF_018492685.1 Alosa sapidissima
TTTTCTTTCATTTTACTATGTTGTAATTTGTTGTGTAGTTACATTGTTATAAGGACTTTATAACTGGAGTAGTTGCATTGTAATAAGTGGTGCGTTATGTGGTCAAATGTATTTGACAAAGTATTAAAAATTCAATGAAGTTGTTTATTTTTACACTTTTTAACACTAATTAGAGTAATCTATCTATGCTAATTATGCCAGCATAATTTGTATCTGTGGGAATCTAATCCATTACAACTTTCTCCTGATAAAGTGTACAGTAGCTGAAGTGATTTCAAAGATTTTGTGTCTTGTTTTCCACATCATAGAAAATGCCTTGATCACTCATACTTTGTCTGCTGAATCTGAATTTGAAACCTCAGCCAACTCAAAACTAGACAGTGAACAACTCTGAAATGTCCTAAATTAAAGCAATCTGGTGGTGACACCTGAACTACATGCATCAACAGCCTCCAAACTTGTAGTTTTTGTTGCCGTGCTGTGTTTCAGTTCAATGACATCCCCAGTATCCTGTCTGACTCTGTGAAACCATATAGAGTTACTATGACATCCATATAGCAATGATGTGGAAAGGCTGGATGTTGTTGAGCATTTGACAAGGGAGGTAAGATGTTTTCCACAAAAAAACAGTGAACGTTTGCAGTGGTTAGACAGCCTCTCTGGTTGTTTTCTTCATTCCATATAGAGACTTTTTGGTAACACTTTGCTTGACGGTATCTACATAAGAGTGACATCCCACTGTCATGAACATGTGAACCTAATCCTAACCTCTAACCCTAACCCTAATCCTAACCCTAATTTATGACAAAAACCGAATGACACTTAATAACAGAAGCGTTATGTCATAAGTCAAAGTATGCTTTATTGTCAATTTCTTCACATGTCAAGACATACAAAGAGATCAAAATTGCGTTTCCTACTATCCCACGGTGGAGACAAGACATATTTTACCAATTAGGTCCACAGACAAACATAACATTCAAGTAAACAATATAAAAAGTAAAAATAAGAAGGCACATACAATGAAGAAATAAGAGCAGCAAAATTTGGTAGAAATTGTGCAATTGTGCATACAGTAGACAGTCAATATAATAGTGCAAAAGTCAGGCCAATAAATGGCTGAGGTAGTTGTGTTTGACCTAAGTATGCAAGTGGCATAGTGGTGCAAGTTATGTAAGAGCAGCAGAAGTGTGTTCAGAAGTGTTCAGGACAACAGGACAACAACAACAAGTTGCAAGTGTGCAAGTGTACAAGTGGAGTAGTGCAAGTGGAGTAGTGCAAGGCAGCCATTTTGGGTCTAAAAGTCCAGGATGTTATGTAGCTGAGGGTGGAGGGGGGAGAGAGTTCAGGATCCTAACAGCCTGGTGTATGAAGCTGTTGGTGAGTCTGGTGGTGCGGGAGCGCAGGCATAATAAATAAACAACATAAATAAACATTTATGACTTATTTTTAATGTTTATGACACATGTTCATGACAGTGTCATGCCACTCTTATGTAGATACTGTCAAGTAAAGTGTAACTGTCTGTTTTCTTCAAGATGCTGGGGATGTGGGGATGGATAGTACAGTGTCCATATTAGGATATCCTCAGATGTCAAGAGTCAGGTGTCAAACATCAGATGAAATGGCATCTGGAAAACCTCTGTCCAGTTTACGGACTCTGACATCTGAGGATGTCCTAATGTACACTGTAGGGTAGAGTAATGAATCTTTTTATGAATCTTCTTCTTTTATCTTATGAGATTAATGAATCCCTAACAATGTTGGCTGTTTCAAGTTTCTTTCAAGAGAAAGAAAGAAGGAAAGAATGAAAAATTGACAAATGAATGCAGGAAGGAATGAAGGAAGGATGGGTGGGTGGGTGGGTGGGTGATTGAATTTCAATTCAATTTCTATTTTTATTTCAGACTCACAAGAGGGTCCACAGAATAGGAATAAAATGTCTTTCAATAATAAAATTGTCTTGTAATAATAACAATTTACATAACAATATTTTATTATGTAAATTGTCATGTAATAATAACATTGTTTTGTAATAATAAAAGTGAATCATGACAAAAGCACAGTTGATCAAGATCAATCAATGAATCAATCAGCTGTATGTGTTCCCTCAACAGTGTTCTCTAAGCCTGGATGTGTACCGTGAACAGCTCCTTTTGAAATTGAAATTCATCTGTGTGACAGTTGGTGTGACTGCACTTATTATCTGGACCCTGTAGTTATATCTACCAAAACTGTCAGTTAGTGTATTGCACTTGTATTTGTTACACGTTTGTTTGTTTGTTTGTTTGTTTGTTGTGATCTGCTCTATCACACACACACAGATCCAAATTCAAGTGTCATGGGCCTTTAGGCTTAACTGTGTTTTGTTTCTCATCTTCCTCATCTATCTCTCTCTTCCTCTATCTCTCTCTTTATCAGTCCATCTTTTTCCATCTCTTTACCATTCTATCAGTCTATCTATCCCTTCTTCTCCCTGTTCCCTGTAGAGGCGGTAGTCATTACAGGTTTTATCCAAGGCTATCAATAAGCCTGACTGGCTCAATGCCTCCATCATCCATGCCTTGAGCCAAGGCCACCATGGCACTTATACACCATGGCAATCTTCCACCAACCAATGGCTGGATCTCAGTCACAAAACATTAGGCGTCTAAACAAAATTTTAAACATTACAACCATGTATTATGTATTACATTTTATATGCATGTCAATTGGGAAATCACAACAATGAAATATGAAACCACATAACCTTAACTATTCTACATCTCAAAGAGTAAAGCCAGTATCGATTTTTCTTGTAGGGGCCGTTTATTATTTTAGTTCTTGAGACTTGAGTCAATGACGCAAGACTTCTTTAAAGTTTAAATTCTTTAGTAATGTAAAAGGTAAGCTACATTGCAGATGTATGCAAAATTCAGTCGCGGTCAAAGACTGTTACGTTCTAACATCACTGTACATTTTTTACTGCTCTAAGCCAGTAACCAATCCAATAACAAATATGGAAACTAAACATTGCAATTGTATAAAACACACAATACAGACCTAACAAACTAAATAATTGTACACATTTCCATTATGACTCTAACAATTCTAATACTTTTGAATCTCATCCTTTCATATAGCCACTCATCTATCTCATGCTCTCTAACTCTGTCTCTAACAACCAGGACTTTTAAATGAAGGGACAATCCTTGCAAAGTACTTATTTAATTCTACTCATTTAATTGAACTGTGGTCCTCATGTCCTCTCTCTCTGTCCATACAATGTAGGCATGCTAAACAAATCCCCAGTTTTGCTAAATTTTGAACAGAGCGGTATAGTTTGAAACATAAGCATTTTGGTAACAATTTACTTGAAGGTATCTACAAAAATTAAATGACACTTCTAATTTTACATTTCGAATTAACGTTTCATAAACGTTTATGACTTGTTTGTAATGTTTATGACACATTCATGACAGTGTCATGTCACTCTTATGTAGATACCTTCAAGTAAAGTGTAACAAACATTTTCTGCCTATCATCACAGCTACGCTGGGGCACTGGGATTGTTTTTTGGAGAGAAGATTGCCACCTACTAGATGCCCGCCAACACCGCTTCCAGCAGCAAATTAGTTTTCCCATGAAGTCTCCCATCCAGTAAGTTTCATGTTTCAAGATTATTGTCATGTATTCATGAATAAACATTTATCCGTAATGAAATGTCTTGCCTTAATTTGCTGAAGTGCAAATGTGTACAATATAAGATGACTAAGACTAAAGCAGTACTAACCAAGCTCTCAGCTGCTTAGCTGCAGAAATTCAGGAGAGACAGGGTATCAGCTGGTCTGACTGCTGGCTATTACAAGAACTATAACTGCTGATAATTTTCATTTTCAACAATAGCAACAACTTTCATTCATATACTGTAGTGTTTTATCACAGCATACCAGCGAGTAGTTGTAGGCACAAAACCTCTGCTTGGACAGAGTGAGAGAAGGAGAATACCAAGAAAATAAGAGACAGACACTTGACGCTCAGTCCAACTGAAAATCGGTTTGAGCAATTGGGGGGGGGGGGTCATGTGGGAGACATTTGCCCGCATGACGTCCTGAGACTGGACAGGGCTGACATCTCAGCATGTCACAGCAAAGACAGGATAATATAGCAGGTTGACACCCTGATTCACTACAGGAGCAGAGGACACGAAATGATACACAGAGAGGAGATGTGCCATCACAACTCTGACACTTGGGCTGTGACACTGGGTGTGTGTGTCCATTCTCAAGGCCAAAGGTGTGCTACCCAGTCATACACAGATAGCATGTAGAGATACACACACACACACACACACACACACACACACACTCATGTGCTATCCAGTCACACACAGCAGAGATGCTGTAGAGATGCTAGTCTGAAACAGTTCAGCTGCAAAGAAGAGAAAATGCTCTCCGAGAGGATGGAGCTGAGGATGTACTGTAGAGAGAAGGAACATGAAAAGAGGATGAAAAGGAGAGAGAGAAAGAGAGAGAGAGAGAAAGAGAGAGCTAGTTTATGTTGCTTTATATAGAAATATGTGACTCATATCCTTAGAAAGTACAAGAGGGTGTCGGTTTCATTGGTTTCGGAGAGGTGCATAGATAGTGTCCCAAACTGCACGCCTGTATGCCTCCCTGATAGGAGCTTTGTTGGAGTGATCCAAGGCTTTTAATAATATTCTTAAGGAGTCCTGCAGTGCATATGGGAATATTCTTAAGGAGTCCTGCAGTGCGTATGGGAATATTCTTAAGGAGTCCTGCAGTGCGTATGGGAATATTCTTAGCTGCAACGCACATGGGAAGTGATCTTCAGCATGACCTCACCCCTAGGCTGTTGGGAGGCTACCCAGAGAGGAACAGCATCATCATCACGGGCGCTTTCACTGGATCCATGCATTTTAGATCAGCAGACCTCATCACCTTGGTGTAGCTATCGCTGCCTATGGAGACCCATCACCCATCGCTGTCTATGGAGAAGGAAAAGGGTAATGACTGGTGCTTACGTATGCCGAGGGCCTCTGGAACAATTGAGTGGGTTTGAGGAGTTAAACGTTAGGGGAGAACTCAGGCTTATTGCACAACTCTTCAACTCTCAGATGACACGAGGATGCTAGAGGACAGATATGTCTCCAGTGTATGAAGCCTATGGGCTCCATATTATAATATGTTCTTGCAGGCAGTAAAGAGTTGCCCTGTGGTAAGCACTGCTTTTCCATGGTGTGGTTGGGTAGGCTGAAATAACATAGCCTACATCAGCATGAATAAACAGCATGAAATATATATTTAGCAAGAATAGCTGATAGCTAAATGTTTTTGTATCAAGTTCACTTTTGTCTCCCGCATTTTAAATCCACTTTCTCTCTCTCTCTCTCTCTCTCTCTCTCTCTCTCTCTCTCTCTCTCTCTCTCTCTCTCTCTCTCTCTCCCTCTCTTTTTCTTGCCCAACACACATATGCATGCATGCACAAACACACACACACACACACAGACCTGCTCATGCTGGTGTTCAACAAATAGGATGACAAATTACTGATGTGAAAGGACACCACTGCATGGTTTAAAATTGTAGAATACTAATGATATGCACCAACGTTGTGCACCAATAGCCAAATCCAAAACAATCACGACAGTCGTCGTTGTTCAGCAAGCAAGAAATGACAGACTTCTGAGGACGGCTTTGTGTCCTGTCTGATGACGCACTCACTCACTCACATGCACACACGCATGCACACGCTCACACACACTGAGGATAGTCTCTTTCAATAAGCATCCATTTGTGACGGCAAGAGAAAGAGAGAGAGAGAGAGAGAGCACGTCTGCGTTTACAGAAATGAAGGCTATAGGTCGGAGTGTGTGTGTGTGCATGAGAGAGAGAGAGAGAGAGAGAGAGAGAGAGAGAGAGAGAGAGAGTGTGTGTGTGTGTGTGTGTGTGTGTGTGTGTGTGTGTGTGTTGGAGGGTGTTAAGATGCCAGGCAGGTCTCTGGCAAACCTGCTGTGTCATTAACAATGCCATGCACACAGCCTTAGGGCAGTTACTCCACAGAATGCTTGGCACGCTGTTTTTGAGGACCAGGGAGAACCAGTCCAAAGCTCCGATCCAAAAACAACAGGAGGACGCCGTCATTCAAACAAAATGAAGCGCACACACACACACACACACTCACACACTCGCACACACACACACGAAAACGCTTTATGTCCCCTTCCACCCCTTCCTTGGCAAATGTCCTTTCTCAGAAGAAAAAAATAATCTGAGGAAAACAGGTAGTTAAAATGACAGGTCTCGCTTCTCCAACGAAGAACAAAAGACTGTCTGAAGCATTTTTATGTGACCTCCATGTCAAGATTGAACATTAGGCGGCATAATTGCAGGGACATTTTCCTAATTGGATGACTTGACCGGCATGTGAAAAATGAGCTAATCCTTCTTTCTGTTCTGTCTCTCCGTTTCATTCTGATTCAACATGGCAAGAATGCCTCTCGTTTATCTTAATCATTTCAAAGTTATGCTCCTCAGAGAACGTTGTTTTGGCAGCCTGAGTGAATACATAGAAGACAGAGAGAGAGAGAGAGAGAGAGAGAGAGAGAGGGAGAGAGCAGGGTTAAAGACATGCAAGACCAGCAATATCCACTGAGAGATCAACAAGAACCAGATACACATTAATAACCGCAGGTCGAATTCGAACTCTGGGCACTCTGTGGGCACTGGGACCTGAACATGGCATGGATGCTGTAGTACCCCCTTGTGCCACAGCGCCCCACCAGGCGGGCAGATCGTATTACACTTTCTAGACCGCTTGGATACTGCCCATGTCCATTCTGTGCCCTTGTAGTGACGCACGTTACAAAATGGAGGGTACGTGGCCTCCCTCAGATGATGCTCAAATGTCAAATAGACCTTCACATTCTTCATGCTTTCAGAGAAACTCAAAGTATAACTCTCAAACAGAAAAACAGAGGGGGCATAATCAAGGACACGGGAATGAGAGATGAATGAAGAGTTGAATGAGAGATGAATGAAAAGCAAGGAGAAGAAAAAGAAGGGATGAACAGAGAGAGAGAGAGAAACAGGAGTGCAGCTGGAATCAGTCTGAATTACGACCCAGCAAAGGAAAGAAGCACACACACACACACACGCACACAATGATGCAACACAGGAAGTTAATTGACGAGAAACTACAGCTGATATGTGAATACTCTGAAGACGTGCTGTACATGTGAAGAAGGAGTGACCGGTACACGTGCATATAGCCTACGGACTGCAGCTTCAGCTGACATAACTGAGGATAAGACAAAGACAGGATGGTTCATGTCACGTATAAGCTCTAGTTTCACTCTTTCTCGTCAATCAACTTCCCGTGACACGCGAGATTTCAAGGAAAACTTTGTGAAGGTACTGTCTGTATAAATCATCTTGTAAATAAACTACGTGCTTTTTTAAAGTTCTCAATGTCTCGTTTTAAATGTCAGAGGCCTCAGAAGTCTACCAATGAAGTGTGGAGCTACTTTGAGCCTCGTAAATGGTGTAAAACAGTGATTTATTTGCATGGCTAGCCCGATGACCGAGGCACCCATTGAAAACCTGTTGGTAGCATCGGCTAACTAGAGCCAGATTTTGGAGTGCAGGGGACAAGCTGAGATGGGCTATGAGACAAAAGTTCACACTCGGTATCATGTTTCAACACACTTTAGGTCAATATCACCCCGAACTTATCCTTTAAAGTTAAAGTTGACTGATATTAAGCAGATGATTCATCAAAAGTGACACAGACTCATAACCATGGGAATCAAAACCAGGTCGACTGATTGTCAGTTGGTGACGTTACTGCTTCTCCCCCAAAGACCACAGCAAACTGTTGATTCCTGATTAGCATTTTGACTTCAATGGATATTTGAGTATTTATTTGACACCATTTGTTTTAAGTTTTAAACAAGAAATTCCACATGTAGCATCTTAATGAGTTATCAAGAATTGGAGCAGGAGGGAAGAGAAGGTGAATGCAAAATAAGAGAGTGCCAGAGAAGGAAGAACTTGCCAAAATAAAGGGACAATATATAGGCTAGGCTACAAGCCCAAGAGAGACAATGGAAGAGACTCAGGAATCTGCATTAGTAGAGGAATAGAGAAGCAATGAGATGATGTGTTTTGTCTCTCCCTTCAGAGCAGGGACTTGTTGAGTGTGTCTGTGGAGGTGAGAGCGCATGCGCCCGCACACACACACACACACACACACACACACACACACACACTCACACACACACCTCTGATGGAGCCTCAGTGGTAATTCATTTTAAAAAAGCATGTGTATTTTTCAGTCACACTCCATTTGCAATTACCTAGAGAGGTACAAATTGCAATACAGGAATTGCTGTGAGTGTGTGTGTGGGTGTGTGTGTGTGTGTGTGAGAGAGATAGAGAGAGAGCACTATGCATGTGAAAGAGAGAAAGACAGTGAATGTAAAGTGATGCAGTGTGTGCAGTATATGTGAGTTGAGTGCATTGAGTGAGTATGTTTAAGTGTGTGTGTGTGTGTGTGTGTGTGTGTGTCTGTCTGTCAAGACAGAAGTAAATTCAAATGTATTAACCAACCGTCTCAGTGGTGTGTCTGAGTGACGAGAAAGCTCATTTTCCAGCTCGTCTTCTGAATTTAGCCATGGCCTCCAGCAGGGTCTCCATCAGGAGCACAATAAGGTGTCACAACAAACACACACACACACACACACAATATAGAGAGTGCAGCACCAAGACCCACAGTCAACTACAAACAAGCATGAAGAGGTAGAGGGACACAGATCCACAATGTGTATGTATACATACATAGATACACAAACTCACAAATATAGTATCACACTATTGTCCTGTAATATTAAAAGATATGTTTAATTTATAAAGCATATCTTTAAGTGTTAAAATATATGTTTAATTTATAATGTATATCTTTAAGTGTAATATTAAAACATATGTTTAATTTATAATGTATATCTTTAACACATTCACAAAGAAGATGAAGAGGAGGGAGACAAAGACATAGACATACTGACAGAGAAAGATGAACCCTAAAGGTTAATATGTTTTATATCTCTCTTAATACAAACATAATAGGCAGCGCTATATAACTAAGTATAAGTATATATACTCTTTTGATCCCCTGAGGGAAATTTGATCTCTGTATTTATCCCAATCCGTGAATTAGTGAAACACACTCAGCACACAGTGAGGTGAAGCACACACTTATTCCGACGCAGTGAGCTGCCTGCTACAGCGGCGCTCGGGGAGCAGTGAGGGGTTAGGTGCCTTGCTCAAAGGCACTTCAGCCGTTTTTACTGGCCGGGGTTCAAACCGGCAACCCTCCGGTTACAAATCCGAAGCCCCCTGAAGACTGGGATTAGACCAGTCTTCTGAAACTATTTCATGCTACTATTTCATGAATGGAGCACTTCAGTTGCGGACCCTAGTGTGTTCCTGCTTTGACAGGACAAAAGCGTTATCTGTCGTGCCATTAAAGCACTGTGAATTAAACTGAATTGAGTAGAATAGCACAATAAGACAAACACGAAAAAATACAGACTCAGAGACACACACACACACACACACACACACATTTTACCTCTTTATTTGTGTCCACAATTTAGAATAAATATTACACAAGGACACAACTTTGACATGTGCAATAATTGCTCAGACAAGATTCAGTCATGTGAGTCTGTTGACAATAACAAAGCAGCAGCAGATGTTATGGATACACAGAGCACATTCTTCTCCAAATGTGGCAACTTCCAATAACAGATGAAATTGAACAGTATTTAGCCAGTTGTTTTGCTTTGTATTGTAAATCCAACTATCCTGAAACCCCTAGCGACCAGCCTATGTACATGGCCCAAATTGGCACAAATGAGCACAAGATATTGGCATTTGTAGCCAAGACCATCAATCTGCTGTACAAGAGGCTGATATTTCACCAGCTTTGTTAAATAAGCTTCCTCTAGACACGGATCAAAACAACATCCTACTTCCAGGATGAATACATACTGCTCTCATCAATGATAATATCAGTTCTGATGGTATTTGACAAACTGTGTTGTCCCTACCGGGACACTACCCTGGAAATCCAGAGTTCTCGCGAGAGCACAATAGAATTGTCTCTGCGAGACACTCTGGTAAAGAGCAATGATGCACGTTACTTTTACCCAAACATTCCGGGGAACCAGCTAAACTGATGAAGACAGCGCTGCAACGTTGGAGGACACACATTGGTCGTAGTGTTATCCGATTGCGTCAAAGTCCGAAATCATTCAGAGTACACATGGTCTAGTGTTATCCAATTGCGTGCAGTGAGATTTTTAAATGCATGCTTGTTGCCGCCCCTCGAGTTGGGCCATTACATTGTTCTTTTCCAGACCTTTAATCTTTCTAGATTATCAGGGTCTGGATTTTCCAGGCTACCGGGACACAGAGATGTGATAAAAACAATGCAAGTTGTGTTGTTTTCAACACATTCGTTATGTTGAATACAGGCTAGCTTTTCCTGAAGTTTGAGTTTAGTTCAGTGTTGCTGGTGCTGGTAATGCTTGAGTGACAGCAGGGAAGCGCGGTGTGTAATGTAAACCATCCTCCAGTACGGTTGCGCTCACAGTGATGTTTTTATCTTTGATCATAGATTTCAAAGGGACAACGTATGTGGTGTCTGCTGGAGATCCCTGCAGGTTGGCGCCTGTCCAATTGCAAAGGTCACACAGACACACATAGATGAAACTATGGAAAGAGACAGTTATATAGCACATTTTATACACAGGGGTAATTCATTGTGCTTTACATAAACAAAAGCAAAGAATAATAGTAAATAAGAAACATCCTGCTTTGGCGACACATTCATTCAATCTTTGTTTATTCTCTGAAAGTTCATTGAGGGTAGTCCTCATTTTCAGTTAAGCCGAGATACAAAAGCCTTATCTGTCTTGCCATTAAAGCACTTTGAATGGAACTGAATTGAATAGAAAAGTAGAACGAGACAGATGTCGGAGAGAAACACAGACTCAGAGACAAACACAAACACACACACACACACAGACAAAACTATGGAAAGAGACAGGTATAGGCAAGCAAAGTTTATTTATATAGCCCACACACAGGGGTAATTCAATGTGCTTTACATAAACAAAAACACAGAATAACAGTAAATAAAAAATATAAAAGGGCAATAGCTAACAAATAGTTTTAAAAGTAAAGTATATCAATATAAAAAAGATATCTAGAAAAATGTGCACAGACACAAACATATGATTCAATGGTGGGGACTGATGTGGAAAAAAGACACATCAACCAGACAGAGAGATTGGTAGAAGGAACTACCGGTACTTAAGACCCCTGCAAACCAACAGCCTGGAATGTTCAGAATGTTCCTCTGATCACCCACATGAGGAATGCTTCCTGCCATCACAAGCCCACTCTGATTCAATGGCAGATGACAGTGACAAGGCATAACATACTCAGAGCATCTCTCTCTCTCTCTCTCTCTCTCAGCATGTCATTTGAACATAGATCGCAGCACACAGTCATCATCAGAGGATCTCCCACACACACTTCAAGTGCAGTGATTTTCATATAGTGTTGCAAAAATCAAAGGCTATCATTTTGTCACTTTAGAAAATAATGTTGCATAATTTGTGTCTTTTTATAGCCTGATGAGCCAGACCCACATTAAAATGTAGGGTCTGGACACTCACCATTCGCAGTGCTCAGTCCGAGGGGCGGGATAATCAGTTGTCTTTCAAATTCCCTCTGCACGCAATAGGACAGCGCCAGCGCTATAAGTCCCATGCGTTTTCCTAGCTTTCCGAGCTAGTTGGCTAGTTCAAACATTTGCCAACTTAATAAAAGCTTAACTCGTGTCACACTGTTCGCCAGCAGCAACATCCATCTTATTTGTTTTCAAGTAGCGGGGAATTCAAGCCAAACCGTTGCAACTCTGCCATCAATCATTATGTTAAGCCCACCTAACGACTCTATACACGATTTCATTGGCCTGATTAAGTTTCGATTTATGGAGCTCACAAGCCAACGGAGAGTTGCTAGACTAGCCCTGGCAGCAAATGTAATTCGCTGCCGCTAGGGGCGCGTCTAGATTTCTAGGCTAGTCTTTTTACTCTTTTGAATGAGACTTTGATAGACTTTGAGGGCATGGAGACTTAAGCAATAAGCCCCGAGAGGCCAGGATCGTTAGGAAAGATTAGATGAATGTGATCATTTATGTTTGGGCCTTTTTTGGGCCTGTAATCACTGATACAACCTTTAATCAGACCTCAGCCTTTGCACTTTGCCCATCATCATCAAAGTCAGCGTATAATGGTATCTGACATTTTTAAATCACTTCAGTAGCCTGACGAGCCAGACCCATATCAAGATGTAGGGTCTGGGAACTCACCATTGGCAGTGCTGAATCTGAGGGGCGGGATAAACGATTGTCTTTCAAATTCCCTCTGCACGCAATAGGACAGCGCTACAACTCATGAATCCCATATGTGTTTTCCCACCAGCGAAGCTAGTTGGCTAGTTGATCAAACTTTTGACAATTAAAAAAAAAGCTTAACTCGAGTCGCGATTTAAAGACCGCTGTTCGCCAGCAGCAGCATCCATCTTCTTTGTTTTAAAGTAGCAGGGCAAATCATGCGGAACTGTCGCAACTCTGCCCTCATTATGTTAGGCCCACCTATCGACTCTATGCACGATGTGATTGGCCTGATCGAAGTTTGATTTTTCCAGCTCGCAAGCCAACGGAGAGTTGCTAGACTACCCTGGCTGCAAATTACATTTACTGCCGCTAGATTTCTAGGCTGATTTATGTTGTTCTGTCGGAGCATAGTGTCGTTGTCAGTGAATATGATCAAAAAAATCTTGCCAACTGCAGCTTTAACCAACTCATGGATTTATGAATGCCCTTCCACACTGCTCAACCGTTGTTACCCGACTCATGGGTTTATGAGTGCCCTTCCACACTGCTCAACCGATTTCACACCCTCATATGCATGTTACGCAATGAGATGTGACGGCAGCACAGCTATGGCCCCCTTTCCTCACATGGTGGGTCATGAGGCACACACATACGCACGCACGCACGGACTGGTCCCCTTTCTCCCATGGTGGTTCATGAGACACACACACACACACAGGGCCCTTTTCTCCCATGGTGGTTCATGACACACACACACACACACACACACTCTGGCCCCCTTTCTCCCATGGTGGTTCATGAGGCCAAGTCTTAATGTAATCTGACGCCATGTCAGAGGAGAAGCTGTGGCCAGCTGCATGTGTGTCGTCCCCATAATGAGAAAGACCATAGCATAAGTGGATAACAGTGATGCAGACACACGCACAGTGAGACAGAATGACTGACACACACGCACACACACAAACACAAACGTAAATGCACGCACACATGACAGGCACATCAACAAACACACACACATGCATAAGTGTATAACAGTCATGCAGACACACGCATAGTCAGACAGAGGGACTGACACACACACACACACACACACGTACATGCATACTGCACACTGCACGCACACTTCCCGCTGATTACTTTATCCTGTCCCCTGTGATTTAGCAGGACAAGAGGACCTGATTAAAAACAGTACAACCAAAAGGCTTGTGGGTGTGTGTGAGAATCATACATCCAAACAATCACCACTTTATTAAGAGATACCCCATATACCACATACACATACACACAAACTACAAATGTAACACACACACAGAGGGGGGCGGGGAATACAAGCCCTCCAAAATAGTGTTAATTTCGTCAGACGAGACGAGAGGAAATATGTTCGTCAACAACCTTTTTTTTCATGACGAAGACGAGACGATGACGAGACGGCAGTAATGTCCTGAAACACTGACTAAGACTATCTTAAGATGCATTATTGTTGACGAAAAAAGACGAGACTAAAATGTTTTGCATGAAATAAAAACTAAGATAAAATCTCTCTTCATTTTCGTCTACAAAATGAGAAGACAGAATATCTAGCTGTTACGTTTTCAAAATATTCTGAATGAGTTCATAAGCTTTTTTGCTGCTGAGACCTTGACTTTTCCCTGGGGATCAATAAAGTATCTATCTATCTATCTAACAGCTTTCCTGTAGGCTAGTCTACGTGCTGTTGCTGCAACCCTGTGGCTGCAACACGAAACTACATGGAACAATAACACTGGAGATTATGCCACAATGCTACATACCCAGAAGTTGAAGCTTCTCTCATACAAATTAACATCCCCCAGAATGTCCATACGAAAATGTTCATCATGTAATGTCAACTATTTAACTAGTTAGACTGATGATGCAAAGTTTGTTAGCAAGTAAGCTAATATGGAAAGTTCGCTAGCAAGTTAGCTATGGCTAAGATGGAGAGTCTGTTTGGGGAATGTGTTGTGTTTGGGCGCATATCGCCATCTAGCGAGGCGGAGTTAAACATTAATACTTTGGTCTAAGACAGTGTTTCTCAAACTTTTTCAGTTTCAGGACCACTTAACTAACCCTAGCTAAAAAAAAAAAAGATTATACCTACTTCAACAGTAGCCTATAATTAGTCTACACTATAGGCCTACTCACTGAACCACCTTGCTTATTGTCTTTGCACTTTGCTTATTGTGTGGATTCATACTGTATGATTTAAACTGGCATATCTTACATAGACAGTGTTGCAGAACTGTTTTTACATACAAGTTGGTTCAATATTGCAAACAACTCATCTATATTATATTTTACCACGTCTGCTCGCGGACCACCAGTGATTCCCGGACCACACTTTGAGAAACACTGGTCTACGAATATGACAGTGGTCCAGTCAAATCTTTTACTGTCTATGGTCAAATCCCAGCCGAGCTATAACTGTAGCTCGACTTACCTGTGCATGTAAACATACTGACTGACAAAAAATCAGAATGAGTAATTATAACAGACGAGTAGCCCTGTGGACACACAATATTGTTGGAAAATTGAGATGTGTGAAACACTATTTGACTCAAATGGTAATCAGAAATAATTTGTCATAAAAAAAGACTAAAATGTCTTGACTAAAACTGACTAAGACTAAGATACCTTTAGTTTTCTTTTGACTAAAACTGGACTAAAATGACGAGACTTTTAGTCGACTAAAACTTGACTAACAAAAATGATATTTGAATGACTAAATATGACAAAGACTAAAAAGGACAATTCGTCACAAGACTAGGACTAAATTAAAAATAGGTGACAAAATTAACACTACTGCAAAAGACACACACACACACACACACACATACAAACTCTCCCAAAGGCACACACACAAGCACGCACGCACACACGCACACACTCAAATGAGTTGATCTGTTCTATGTATTTATTCTCTCCCTGTGCAATTACCACCCTAATCACTCTCCAACAAAGCTTAGATGAACTTAAATGATAGCAAGAAAAACAAAATAATTTTAAAAAAAGATAGAAAATGCAATAAATGCTATCAAAAAACAAGTTAAATAAGTTTAATGAAGCAGTACTTTTACTTATCAAACACAACAAAATGAAATGCTCAAAAGTAATGGACTGTCTAACTATTTCATTTTTATAATAAATCAAGGTAGATTAAAGCAATACACTAGACTCTAGAAGAATGCAAACTTTTGGATTTAGAGAGCAATTAACCATAGCCACCAGAGATATGTTGACTATGCAATGCTCAAGGTTGTAACTGCCATCCTACCCATTGGGTGCGAGTATGATAGCATATTTTGCCGTCAGTGCATGCGCAAGTGATATTACAAGAGGGCCGGCTCAGTGATAGCTGGACTGCATCTTAACTTTAGTGGATATCGGAAGAACAGAGAGCACGGGCCTTTTATTGACATTATGCTGTTGTTGTTATGTTGTTTTACATTCTGTTGTTGCTGTTGTTTCTCTCTCTCTCACTCACACACACTCACACAGAGACACAGAGAGAGAGAGAGAGAGACAAAGAGAGAGAGACAGAGAGAGAGACAGAGAGAGTGAGTGTAGATCTTGTAAGTTCAATAAAAATTGTACATAGTCATGCCATTTTTCATATCCGCGCTTCTGCTTGCCAGTGTCAAGGCCGAGTTTGAGTGGAGGTGAGAGTTGCCCAGTAATGGTGCATTGTAGGATAGGAGGGAGGTATGGGGGAGTTTGTCTGTCATGCAGCACACTAATACACCTTCATTTTATCTGCAACACAGGTACTCGAAGACTATTCAATCATCTCCGAATACAGAATCAAAAATCACACACACACACACATACATACACACACACAAACACCTCCTTCTTATCAACAAAACAGACTAGTCAATCAATCATAAGCAAACACAGGTTGAACACCACACTACTCCCCCTCTCTCACTAACACACACACACACACACACACACACACACACACACACACACTTACTGTACACACACAAACAGTTTGTTTTCTCCTTATCCGAAGAGACACACAGTAGAATGCACAATCAATCATCACCAAATAGGAACACCACACAGCTCTTCCCTCTCTCTCTCTCTCTCTCCATCTCTCTCTCACTCTTTTTCTCAAACACATCTTTTCCTTATCAAACAGACAGACAGTCTATGAAATCAATCAGCAAACACATCCCACACAAACACAGAGAGAGAGAGAGAGAGTGAGAGAGAGAGGGAAGAGAGAGACAGGGGATACTAAGGAGAAAGAGGAGGAAAGGAGAAGTGAGAAAAGGTGGACCATGGAGGGAAGAGGAGATGGACACCCTAGGAGTACACACAGTATCTTAAACTAAACCTAATTTCATCTCCAAGTGTAACAATGTGGGCCAAGTTTGTAACTAAAACAATCGGTTTTACCTGGCTTGAGTTGCTATAGTCAGCAGCTAATGCAGCAAGGCAGCTACAGCGCTACACTGTGGGGGCATGTACATGTAATTATTTTAATCAATTGAATTATTACGGTCTGCGTGTTGCGTTATGTTTCGCTGCTGTGGTATTTTCAGTGTGAGGTGAAGGGTAGCCCAGGCCTCTGGTGCTCCTCTCCACTGTGTCCAGCTCTGAGTTTATGCTGTCCCTCGGTTCTGGTTCAAACCTGTTCTGAGCCCATGTTGTTACGTTCCTGATCCTCAGTAGGAGGTGTTTCTGGGTCCTGCAGTTCTGGATTAACCCTGTTCTGAGTTCACACTGTCCTGCGGTTCTAGATTAACCCTGTTCTGAGTTCACTGTCCTGCGGTTCTAGATTAACCCTGTTCTGAGTTCACACTGTCCTGTCCTATTTCCGTTCGGTGTTCATCTTCCGTCCATTCTAAGTACAGTCTCAGGCTAACTAGAATATTCTTCAAATTATATTTCTTTCAAAATGTTGACAATTCTGCACTCAATATGGATATTCTATAATATATGACTGACAGAATAATACACGTTTACTTTTACATGGCGTAGGATGTGTCAACCACTGTCAACCATCACATTAAAATCAATACAACGCAGGTTCTGCCGGAAATAGAAAACCGGATTTCTGAATGATGAAGTGTCATGGCAACACCCATTGTTGGGTCATGAGTATGGTGGATTCCTGATCATCAGTAGTAGGGGCTGCTCCTGTGTCCTTCAGGGGTTAACCCTCCTCCTCACTGGCTTCTCTCTGGCCATCTGGCCAAGCCAGCACTAATACCCCCAGCAAAATCCCAGCCAGACCACTCACAGATAGGCTCACAACACGCACACACACACACACACACACACACATATTTCATGAATACATGAATACGCCATGACCCAAACTCTCTGTTTCTCTTTGTGTCACACATACGTACACACACACACACACACACACACACAAAATCCACAAATATCCACGAGTTCTTCAGGAAAAAAGCAGAGACTAAGGCTATTTATTTATTTCCTCCCTGGAAATAAATAAATAAAACTGCATGTGCCTGATGGGAAAGCATGCACAGCAATGAAAGGTTGTGTGTCAGAAGCACATCGAAGAGGCACATAAATGGGAGAGTGCAAGGCTGTGATCAGCAGCAGTTTAAATAATCGCTGCTGATCTCTCTTTTCAACACACAACACAGGTAAAACAGAGAGAGAGAGAGAGAGATCAAGCTCCTGGCAGGTATTGATCAGGCTGCAAGTCTGTGAATGAACAATAGACCTCCGTGGTCAATTTATACGTCTGCTGGAGCTTAGCAAGAGATTTAAAGGGACACCAGGCAAGCCTAATGCTTTTTGTCTACGAACTCCCCCTCGCTCGGTCTGAAGCTCTTTTCCTTTTCTTTGCGTCTTCCGTCAAGGGTTTTCGCTGTTTCTTCGCCGGCATTTCGTTAGCCTGCCTCTGTGCTGTAAACTGATCCTGCTTCGGTCGGCGAGTAGGATACACCGAACTTGCAAGTGGGATATTCTTCCTACAGGCAGTAGGGGCGGGCGAGAGAGCCTTCATTCGCCCCGTAATGAGTCATTTAACCATATACCAATTTACGAAGATGATTACACGAAAACGAAAACACGTTTTCGTGAACACGAAAACGTTGCCTGGTGTCCCTTTAAACACACAGAGAGAGAGATAGCACACCAGGGTTGGACACTATACACACACAGGCTTGGTGCATCTACCTGCAAAAGACACAGCGGCATCTGGGGACCATTTTTGGGAGCCCTTTGTTTGTTTGTTTATTTGTTTGTTTGTGTGTGTGTGTTTGTGTGTGTGTGTGTGTGTGTGTGTGTGTGTGTGTGTGTGTGTGTGTGTGTGTGTGTTCTTTGAGAGGTGGGGGTATGTATTTGGGTCCTGTAACAATGTTTAACTGAACTTCACATTGCATACCCTATCTCTATATCTCTATATCTCTATCTCTATAGATAGATAGATAAATAGATACTTTATTGATCCCCAAGGGTTCACATTGCACCCTATCTCTATCTCTCCATCTCTAGAGTGTAACACAATGGCATGGGTGACAAGTTGATACAGCAGTATATACACAAGCCTACTCCAGCCACTGCAGAGGTTTTGTGGCATTTACTTAGTGTGTTTTGTGTGTGTGTGTGTGTGTGTGTCAGGAGGAGGAGGTACTGTAAATTCACTGTTATTAAATTAATCAAATGTTTGGGTCAGTAAGAATTAGTCTTACAGTTTGTAAACACTATCATTTACTGTCTGGTGACACACCAATGACAAGTGTGTTTCTCTGGACTTCATGGTAGTTATGATACTGTGTAGCTTGCGTAGCATAAAGACTTAAGCAACACCTTCATATATTTCTGCGGCATTCAATTCCAATGGATAATCTTTACTCAGAGGGCATTCAGAGGCTTTCTCTGTCAATGATCAGACTTTGATCAGACATCAAATTAAATCTGTGATATCTGTGAGCACACTTAATCAATACATAGAAATTACATGATCTCTCCCTCTCTCTCCACACACCCACGCATCTATCTATCCATCCCTCCACCCACCCATCCATCCATCCTCTGAGCTCCCATTCCTCTGCCAATAGGACTCACAGACAACTTGAGATTTGTGGCGCAGTTGCAGCAGAGACTTTCTGATGAAGAGACACAGCACTCAAAAAATCCTCCATAGAAATGCAGTTTGTAACGCCAGTATGGCAATTATAAGTCTACACATATCCCGCCCATTCCGCATCAAAAAAGTCAACATGTGAATACATCGTGCCAATCATGTGGTGTGTTGTGAATACATCGTGCCAATAGTGTGTTGTGATCTCACCGCTGGAGCAAGGTTGGTGTCGTGAAGCCTTGTCGCGTCGTGCATGCGCATTTCTGCCAAAATAGATGCCCGATAAGTGCCCAAAAAGTGTTACAATATAGCCGCTGAGTGGAAAGGACTCTGGGTGCAGTATATCAGTACAAGGGTGTTTGATATACACTACTCACAAAAAGTCAGGGATATTCGGCTTTCGGATGAACCTAAAATCCACTACAACCCTTACAGGTGAACTTAATGTGGCCTTTTCTAAACTTTTGAATCCGCATGTCCAAAAGTTTAATGTTTCAGTACTTTTTCACCCAATATCACCAGATATCCCTAACTTTTTATGAGTATATGTTATATGATGCTGTATGTTATATGACATATAATATGTAATTTTGGCCACTCTTCCAATCAATCTGTCCATTCCACACCTAGTGGTCATTAGATTCATTGCAGTGAGTCAAAAGGAGAGTATGTGATAACTGCGAAAAACATTTATAGCAAGTATATTGGCTATATCATTGAGATATAGGCAAAATTTAATTGATTGCATGTGTCTTCCGAGTGATAATGAGATTATTTATACGCAATTATTGAGTCTTTGAAATATGACCAGGGACTCGCATCTAAAGCAGGCTAACAACCATTGTCACAGTTTCATTACCAGGGATTAGTATCCATTTATTTCCAACCATAAACCTCTGCAAAAAAAAACAGAAATCCTGACCCCTTAGTATAGCCCATATAGCCAGGTCCTTCAAAAGCTCCACAAACCCACCCACCCCACCCCCAACTCTACCGCCTCTCTCTTTTATTAAAACTCCATATCATCGGAGACATCTTCAGACATCCCAAGGTGTCTGTGAGATGATTGATGACATGAGGAAAGACGTGGAGAGGACTTGCGTGTGTAGACATGATGTGATGGGAGTGATGGACTGGGTGTGCTGTTAAAGCCATGTTGGGGATCGGAGGCGAGAACGCACACTCTGGAGGGGAGGGGGTTCAGACAGGTCGTGGTGCGTGTGTGTGTGTGTCAGACAGGCCAATGGTGTGTGTGTGTGTGTCAGACAGGCCGTTGGTGTGTGTGTGTGTGTGTGTGTGTGTGTGTGTGTGTGTGTCTGTGTGTGTGTGTCAGACAGGCCGTTGGTGTGTGTGTGTGTGTGTGTGTCAGACAGGCCGTTGGTGTGTGTGTGTGTTAGGGCTGGGATAAACGATTATTTTTTAAACGATTAATCTAGCGATTATTTTTTCGATCAATTAATCTAACGATTCATTTTTTTAGTCCGATTCGATTTCGATCCGATTCGATTATCGATTATCTCCCTATTAATTCACTAATAGCAACTTATACATGTTTATTTACATATCTGAATGAAAAAAACATGAATTCTTTAACATTGCAATATATGTTTATTGCTCTTAAGATTCCAAAATAAAAGACTATACAAGTGCAAAGTAATGCATTCTTAGTCAGAGGTAGCATTCAATAAAGTTCAGTAGTGTATGTCTAATTGAGTGCCTGTCATTTTAAGACGTTCGTGTGGGAATCCTTGCAATTAACATTAACACAGTTAAAAGGCTGCTGATGTGTGGATGCAATTCATAACGTAGTTAGTTCAAATAACGGTTCGTACTTCTCCTTTGGACAAGCACTTTTGAGTCTTGGAAAACACTTTTCCATTTACATCGGGATTTTGCAAACATTCAGAGTCAATAAAATGAGCCCTGCATAACGAATACAAGCAGCTGCAAGTAAGCATGCTAAACTTGACACCCAAACAGTATTCTAACGTTAGCATTGAGATACAGCTTGATTGCATACTGTAACTTAACTTAGTTTAGTCTCCTCAATGTACTATGTTGTGATAAGACCTTAGCAGAGTTTACTTTAACTTTAATGCAGCAGTTTTGAACAAATTTGCGCAGCATGGTCACGATGCTAAGCGGATTTAATAGCAATTTAGCCTACTGTGTTCTATGCAGTGCTTCTATGTGGCAACAACAATCCTTCAACAATCACATGCAGAGGAGGAGCAGCAGGCTCGTTACGAGAGAGAGCGGGCAGGGCGAGGAAAGGCTGTGTGAGTAAAAAGTGCAGCTAAATGAAATTATTTGATCTTATCTTTAATTTAAATAGTAGGCCTACAACATAAAACATCAATGTGTGGTGGCCGGTTTTGATTTCGTGGGGCCCAGCCACAGATGGAAAACACTGAAGGTGTAAAATTAAAAATATTTAGCAGCACACGTTATGCTTGACGAATCGACGCTCATATTTTGCGTCGACGTATTTTTTGCGTCGACGTCATCGATTACGTCGATGCATTGTCCCAGCCCTAGTGTGTGTGTGTGTGTCTGTGTGTGTGTGTCAGACAGGCTGTTGGTATGTGTGTGTGTGTGTGTCAGACAGGCCAATGGCATGTGTGTGTGTGTGTGAGACAGGTCATTGTGGTTAGAGTGTGTGTATGTGTCAGACAGGCCGTTGGTGAGTGTGAGTGAGTGAGTGTGCGTGTGTATCTGTGTGTGCATGTGTGTGTGTCAGACAGGTCTCTGTCTGACACTCCCCCAGCCACGTCCTAGGAAGGGTCGGAGTTTCTGTTGCTTTCTAATTGGAGAGTCTGGCGTGACCTTGCTCCAGTACCTCAAGTGATGCCTCACAAAACACTGACTGATCGATTTACACCTGCAGGCAGAGACACGGAAATTAATTAGTAAATGTCTAAATAACCCTTATTGAACCTGAGTGAAGTTAATTTGTGTTCATAAAACAAAACACCGTGGCCGTTTGAATTTTATTAAACCAAACAGATACAAACAGCAGACTAATATGATGATGAGTCAGAACTCATGGCAGTTTGGCCAAAATTATATTAGATTAGATTAGATTAGATTAGATTCAACTTTATTGTCATTGTGCAGAGTACAAGTACAAAGACAACGAAATGCAGTTTGCGTCTAACCAGAAGTGCAAAAGAAGCAGAAAAGTGCAATGTGATATACAAAGTATAGGCAGGTGGTGCATAGACAGGACAGTAAATATAGTGCAGTGTAGACAGTAGTATACAGTTGATTTACAGAAGGTGGTTTAGAGTAGTATAAATTACATATAAATATGTGCAGTGTACTCCAAGTTAAGTACAACTCGTGACAATAGATCATATATTAACAGGTGTGCAAAACCTTTCAACCTTTCCCAAAACATAAGAGACGTAACGGATGATAAGGGGCATCACCCCAGGGCAGGATCTCACTTAGAAATGTACATTTCTTTGAGTGGTGTTCATGCATGTGAGATATATGTGTGTATGTGTGTTTGTTGTGTTATGGTTCTCTAAACTACTGGATGCCTAAAATTTCCTTCAAAATGAATAGAATATCTATCTATCTATCTAGAATTAAGAAACAGTGTAAACCAAGTGGAATCACATGAACCTATTACACTTGCTAGCTAGCATGCCTAAGAGACTAACAGCTACCTGTGTGTCCAATTAGCTGCTTGCCCCAACTGCCCACAAACGAGCAGAACAACTGAGAGCTTTTAGGCCTTTCGCTACTCTCTCTCTCACAAAATCAACATCATATTTATCCTTCTCCTCATCAGACCATCTCCATTAGTCAAATATTCCGTTCACCTTTCCCTCAACCTCAGCGTTCCAGTAAGTCGACGCTCCGACTCACTTGCTTCCAGCCATCCATAAGTGCGTTCATCCCAATCATTCCTGGACAACTCGGAACATTTCTTTCTTCCATAATCATCCCAGCTTTCCCTCACATGACTCCTCTGGAAAAGCGAGAGAGGTTGATCATTTCAACTGAAGTTGTACTAAGCAATGATGACTGACAGCAGAGCAGAAGACTCATATAATCAATCTTGCCAGCTGGCCTTCTCAATCAGTCTGAGGGTGTGTGGGTGGAATTAGGTAGCGAGCATCGATGGGACTGCCTCCCATTGTTACATCACAGACCAACCAAAGGCAATTGGACGGGCCAGACATCATTATCCTATGATCCTGCTTTTAAGAGAACCTTCAGAGAGGAAGGACAGATCACATAGCGAACCTTCAGAGAGGTAGGACAGATCACATAGCAAATGCACTTCTGGGCCAATAGTTTAGGTTTTAGGACACTTACCTTACAGCTGAAGGGTACCCAACCTCAATCAAACCTCTGATGGAAGGTTGAAGTGTCAGACACTGTACCTGTCCTTGCGAGTCCTTGCTTTCAGTGCTCTTTGAAGTAGCAGACTGCTGTATAATTGCCATTTGGGCCTCAAGTGGGTGACTCTCAACAGGACAGCTCATGGAATAGAAAATTGCTCCATTACTCTGTCTGGTCTTTGGGAGTTTTGAATAAGGGTACAACATGTTGAACTTAATCGCCTCAATCTGATGCCTGATATTTTCAGATTCCAGAGATGACCTATGACCCTCTCATGTATAAAGTGCATGCAGCTAAAAGTGGCTGCTCTTTCAGAACAAATTCTCTCCCTCAACACCCCTCTCTCTCACCCAATCTCTTTCTCTCACTCTATCTCTCTTATTTTTCATCTTGTTCTTTACTCTACTCCCCACCTCTTTCTCTCTCTCTCTCTCATCCACCAAACCCACATACACACATACTCTCTCCCTCTCTCCCCCAAACACTCTCTCCCTCTCTTACCCAAACACACTCTCTCTCTCTCTGCATGACTGCACCTCCCTCCCACCATCCCCCTTTCCGTGCCTCTGTGTGTGTGTGTGTGTGTGTGTGTGTGTCCTGTGCAGAGCCAGCCGGCCTGATGAGTCAGCCATTAGTGTGCCGGCAGAGAGCGGAGCGGAGCGGAGTACCACCTCCTCTGATTGGACACGCGCGTGATGATGAAACCACGAAGGCCCGCTAATGAGGAAATGAGAGGGGACAGCGGAGGAGAGGAGAGAGGGAGGGAGGGATGAAAGGCAGACGGGAAGAGGAGAGGATATGAAGAGGGGAAAAGGAAGGGAGGAAAGCAAAGATGTGAAATGAAGACTGAGGTGAGAGATGAGAGGAAAAGAAGAAAGGAGAGAGGATTTTGTCAGAGGAGCGAGGGATGAAAGAAAGGAGTGAAGAAAGAAGAGAAATAATTCAGGATGGGAAAGAGAGAGATGAGGGATGTGATGAGAGATGAGCGGAGGTGAGAGGAGAAGTGAAAGGACGAAAGAAGAGATCATTTGAGGAAAGGAATGTATTGAGCAAGGAAAGATGTGGAGAGAGGACAGCAGAGGAGGAATGAAGGGAACACAAGAGAGACATGAGGGATGAGATGGACAGAGGGCAGAGAAAAGAAAGGAGAAATGATTTAAGGACAGGAGGGATGAATGAAGGAGAGACGTGGAGAGAGGACGGCAGAGGAGAGAGGAAGGGGGTGAAAGGGGGCTATCTGTATCTGTAGCCACTATTGTGCCTGCTGTAGGTTTCTTGGTGTTTTATGCCCCCAACGTTGTCTTCAAGGCAGCGCTGCCTGGAAGGCACTAGGGTTAGGAGTAGGGTTGGGGTTAGGTTTGGATTAGGTGCCTTTAAGTCAGCGGTGCCAGCGCTGCCTGGAAGACGACATTGGGGGCATAAAACACCATCGAGCCCTGGTGTAGCCACTATCATGCTGTAGCCACTATCATGCCTGGTGTAGCCGCTATCATGCTGTAGCCGATATAATGCCTGGTGTAGCCGCTATCATGCTGTAGCCGCTATCATGCCTGATGTAGCCGCTATCATGCCTGGTGTAGCCGCTATCATGCTGTAGCCGCTATCATGCCTGGTGTAGCCGCTATCATGCCTAGTGTAGCCGCTATCATGCCTGATGTAGCCGCTATCATGCCTGGTGTAGCCGCTATCATGCTGTGGCCGCTATCATGCCTGGTGTAGCCGCTATCATGCTGTAGCCGCTATCATGCCTGGTGTAGCCAGTTCCATAGTTGATGGAATTTATGTAATTATTTCAGCAGACGCTTGGCAAACGGAACGCTTCAGTTACATGCCCGACGTTGTCTCCCTATATGTCCAAGAAAGCACAGGTATGGTACTGTGAAAAGCTCACTAGTTGTGCTCCAATCTCTCTCTCACTCTGCCCAATGCTGTGGCAACATCTCCCTGTGTTGGGACTTCCGAGCTTTGAAATTGTCACACACTTACACACACACACAGAGCATCAGTGATAATCTCAACCAGTGGCACTTTTGTGGTATATTTTTTGGCCTTTAATATGATAGGACAGTGGAGAATGACAGGAAGCGAGTGGGAGAAAGAGTCGGGGGCGGGATTCGGAAAGGACCACGGGGCGGGAATCGAACCCGGGTCGCCGGCGTACGGCGCAGGTGCCCCAGCCAGTCGTGCCACAGCTGGGGCCCAGTGGATCTTTTCTAACTCAACCCACCATGTCTCTCTCATCACTCCCCCACTTGGCTCTCATTAGTCCACAGTGTCCGCTCGCTCTCTCCCCTCCCCTCTCCTCTCCTTGTGTCCTTGATCTCAAACACTGATGTTGATCCCCCTGAAGGGGCCATGACTCAACCAGAGCTCTCGGTCTGTCTGTCAGCCGTTCGTTTGTTCTCTAGAATTGGCTTTGTGTAAATAGATGATGCTTCTTGTCTCCTTTCATTTTGTTTTTCTTGGCCAGCCACTGGTGTTAAAATGTATTTCACAAAGCAATAAAAAGAACGTTGCTATTTCAACCAAAAAAGTGTAATATCCCTTCAAAAAATTATAATAATGTTGCAATATTTTCAGTAACAATCCGCACACCAGTCCCCCTGTGTGTTCAAATCCAAAATAGAATGTGTACCGAACGTGAGGGTTTGCCACAAGAGTAAGACATGACATAAATTAAAGAGGAAGTTGTCATACGTCTCCTCCGCTAGCTTCCTGTGTTTCCTGTGTCCAAACAGTAATCTCCCTTCAGACAGATGAAATGGGCACTGGTTCTGACATAATGGTACGTGTCTGGCCCCTCAAGACTCTCCTATATGAAAAATTCAGGGGCTGCCGCTGCAGCCTGTCTGTGCCACTCACGTTAGCATTAGCGCATGTGTTCCTTCATTCTGTCTCCTGTCGTGTTTCACATGCCAGTCTGTCGAGCCCAATAACGCACAGCTGCTGTATAGAAACAAACTAGCGGGCAGCAGCGGAGTGGACCGGATATGGGCCCGATCCAGACCAGATCAGGGCCAGACTGCATTCTTATCGAGGAGAGGAGGACCGGGAGTGGTGTCAACACCATTTACAGACAGGCACACTTAAGGGCAACCTCTGCAAGAGATTGGCTGAGGAAGGACAAAGGTATGTTTTTTGTGTCATATAAGTGTGTGTGTGTGTGTGTGTGTGTGTGTGTGTGATCTGAAAGCACATATGTAGGGAACAGGAGAAGAAAAACACAACTAAATGGAAAAGGGAGAAAGATAGAGAGAGAAAGAACGAGATAGAGAATACATTTTGCCCGAATCAGATTGTCTCCCCTTAGAAGTCCGGACGGATTGTGAAAGTGCACTAATGATGTCCCAGCAGACCGCACAAGCCCAGCCTGTGCTTCTGGTTAAAGCACTATCTGAAAAGGTCACATTTTAAAAAGGGCAGGACTGGCGAGGGCTCCATCCTCAAGACACACTTCCACAGAGAGTCTGGCATAACTTCACAACTCCAATAATGTGCTTCGACTCTCTCCCTCCCCCCACCCCCATCCACCCATCCATCACCACCACTTTCTCAGCCGTATACCAACCCTTTTCATAAAGCCCAACTGCCATCCATATTCATAGTCTCCTTTCGCCTTGACGCTTTTGTTGGCACAGCCAACAGTGTCAGTGTCTTCTTGTTTCCCCCCTCAGTAACTTCAGAGAGTTTTTTTTTTTTTTTTTGCGGGACCTCCACTTAGAGAGTGTAACAGTGCATGACTTTAAAAGTTCTCTAAAAGTTTTGAACCTCTTTTCTGGGTTCATAATAACAAGAAGGGAGGAACGGGGTGCAGCCGCGACTGTAGCACGAGGAGAGCAGCGCTGGAAGATTCAGGGGGTCCCCATTTAAAAGGTGGGTAAAATGAAGAAATCTACCAACAAGCAGGGGTGTCGAAATGGGGCTAAAAGTGGGACTGATTACCAGGGCCCCTAGGGGAGAGAGGGCCCTTGAACATCTGGAATATGAGGGGGGGGGGGGGCATTGGGGCCCATCAGGACTGGACTAGGGCCCAGGACCTCGACCAGGACCAGGAACTCGAGTCGCGATTCAAAGACCGCTGTTCGCCAGCAGCAGCATCCATCTTCTTTGTTTTCAAGTAGCAGGAAATTCACGCGGAACCATCGCCGACTCTATACACAATGTGATTGGCCTGATAGAAGTTTTATTTTTCCAGCTTGCAAGCCAATGGAGAGTTGCTAGACTAGTAATCACTGAGATGTTGCAATATTTTCAGTAACAATCCGCACACCAGTCCCCCTGTGTGTTCAAATCCAAAATCAGAGCAGCCTAATAGAATGTGTACTGAACGTGAGGGTTTGCCATAAGAGTGAGACATGACATGAATTAAAGAGGAAGTTGGCATACGTCTCACTTAGGGATGTAACGGTATGAAAATGTAACCTCACGGTTATAGTGACCAAAATTATCACGGTTTTCGGTATTATCACGGTATTTCTAAAAGTGTGTTCAATATGTTCAGAAAGCACTGATAGGCCTACAGAAGCTGAAATAGTTTCAAAAAGTATCCCGTTCACTTTTTTCTTCATGTTTAATTGGCTATGTGCTTATAGCTGAACTTACCCTACCATGACTTGGAGTTTGATATTTCTGTTATTTGGATGCAATGAGTGAGACCAAAGTAAGCGCTCAAAATAAAACTTTAGGCTACTGTATTCCCCTGATAACGTGAGTGGAATGGATTTAATGTGGACGCAAACATAAAAAGACGCCTTTGGTATAAAAAAAAGCTCTTCAGTTTTCACCAGCAGATATACACTTTTGCTTTTGATGTCTTGATGTTTTAAAGAGATATTCCACCATTTGGGGAATTACTCTCATTTTCCACCTCCCCTCGAGTTAAACAATTGATTTGTACCTTTCTCCATGTTCATCCAGCCGTTCTCTGAGTCTGGCGATACCACTTTGAGCTCCAGACTATCGGTAAATGAAACGTGGTGATTTTCTAGATTTGATATGGAACTATACTCTCATTACGGCGTAATAATCAAGGAACGTTGCGAACGTATCATGAGCGCAGCAGCACAATGATATTACGCAGCACCTGAAAATAGTCCCCGTAGGCCAGGGGTGGGCAAGCTGCGGCCCGCGGGCCGGATCCGGCCCGCCAAGCACTTTCATCCAGCCCGCCGAGCATTTCATTTGGTTATCAGGCTGCTCGCTATTTTTTCCTGCGATAGACGGCGTTGGTTAGCTTTACTGCAAACTGCTTTTCACTCTCCTTAGAGAACGTTTACAATGTCAATGTCAAAACATCATGTTAAATAGAGAGAACATTATGTTAAACTAAGTTAACTCTTAGTTATCTCCTTTGCAGCAGATTTAACGTGAACATTATGCGATCCATTTAATTGGGAACGTGTCTGCACTCACGAGAGGGAGAGAGAGCCGCAGGTTCCAGCTGGCTTGTCATTGTCGATCATTGATATCTCCTTATAAGAAACTGTTAAAAGGAAATCATGAAGGCAACAGTAGTTCCCACTACTGACCATTTAAAAACTGTGAGAGGACCCAGCCGTAGGTACAGCACTAGCCATAGCGGAGCAGGCAGAAGATCCTTGAGAAATAAACTTGAATTAAAGCGACTGTCTTAAAGCGACTGCACAATTTATACATTTGTTAAACAGCATAAAATTAACAGTATTTTTAAGTAAGTAATATTTTAAAATTAAAATAAATACTTTTCATACTAAATTATACGCTATAAAAAATGTGTTTGTGTGGGGGGGGGGTTGTTGTGCGGCCCGTCGGCCAATTTTAAAAACCCTATGTGGCCCTTGAGCCAAAAAGTTTGCCCACCCCTGCCGTAGGCTGTAACTTCCAGCAACAAGTTTGAGCTGCAGCAGATTATTACGCCAGATCTTAGTCACTTTCAAGCGTGATTCTAGCGGGCGAGATGCTAATGAAGCTGGTATCCTGGCACTAACGGAGACCTGGCTGAACGACACCGTTCCTGACAGCGAGGTACGGACCCTTTCAACAATAAAAACAAAAACAATGCTTGAACGTTCTATTTGGGCCCCAATCTACTTCCTCTGCATTAAGATAACATATGGAATGTTAAAACGGAAGCCTTCTGGGGCCAACTATGATGCTGATAATGGAACTCTCTTGAAAGGGTCCACAGCTTACAAGGATATAAGGATACAAGGATACAAGGAAGTTTATTGTCACATGCATATAGTTACTGGAAGTAAGAAATGCAGTGAAATTATGTCTGGTGTCAGCCTATTTGTGCATTAATGGGGGGGGGGGGGGGTAAAAAGTGCAGTAGAAGAGGGGTTTAGTAGATTAAGTGGCAAGGGCTGCATAAAAAAGGTGGGGGAGGATTGGGATTGGGTGGGGGGCACCAACAAGGAGCACCCAAGAGCAACAGGGGCAAGGAAAAACTCCCTTACCAAGGAAGAAACCTTGGGCAGATCCACGGCTCAAGGGGCTAACCCAACTGCCAGGGGTCTTGGTGTGTGTGTTGGGGGGATGACAGGGGAGATGGGATAGTGTGCTGTGTATGTGGGGAGAGGGCAGTGTGCAATATGTGTGTTGGAGAAGCTTCCTCATGAGACAATGTGCTGTGTATTGGGGGGGGGCAGTGTGCTGTAAGTATGTTGGGGATGTGTGTTGGAGAAGCTTCCTGATGAAATAATGTGCTGTGTATGTAGGGGGGGGGGGGGACTTACTATTGCAAGCAGAGTACTGTATGTAATGTATGTGAGTGATGACAGTGAAGATGTGTGTGTGGGCGGGAGGGGAGTGGAGCAGTGACTGTGTGTGTGTGTGTGTGTAGTGTGTAGGTGGGTAGGTGGGGGCAGTGTGCTGTAAGTATGTAGAGGATGTGTGTTGGAGAAGATCCTGAAGACAATGTGCTGTGTATGTGGGGGGGGGGGGGTGTGCAGCAAGTATGTAGAGGAGTGCTGTATGTATGTGAAGTGATGACAGTGATGATGTAAGTGTGTGTGTTGGGGATGGGGGTGGGGTGGGGGGTGGGGGGGCAGAAAGGCTAGGCAATCAAGGACATGGGTAGATGGAGGAGAAATCAAAAATAATAAATAAAAAGTGTGCAAAAGTTGGAGAAAGTCAGATATGTGTGTGTGTGTGTGTGTGTGTGTGTGTGTGTGTGTGTGTGTGTGTGTGTGTGTTTTGACGTGTGATGAAATAAGAAAATAAATAAAAGGTCTGTAGCATAGGGAGAGGGATGTAAAAGTGCTAAAAGTCTTGTAGGTGTGTGTGGGTGTGTGTGTGTGTGGGGGGGGGGGGGTCATGAGTGCTGAGGAGTGAATGTGTGCAAAGTCAGTATAGTGTGAGTTCAGAGTTCGGATGGCCTGGGGATAAAAACTTCTCCTGAGTCTCTCAGTTCTGGCTTTGTGACTACATAGGCGTCTTCTTGATTTCAGCGGTAGGAATAATCCATTGTTAGGATGAGAAGAGTCCTTCAGAATCTTTTGGGCTCTTAGGAGTACTCTTCTGGAATAGATATCTTGTAGAGCAGGGAGTTGAGTTCTTATAGTACGTTCAGCTGAGCGCACTACTCTCTGCAGAGTACTACAATCTCTAACTGTGGAGTTCCCATACCAGGTGATGATGCTACCAGTTAGAACACTCTCAACCGCTGAAGTGTAGAAGGCCTTCATGATGGATGTAGAAACTTTGAATTTCCTTAGCTGACGAAGGAAGTAGAGTCGTTGTCTGGACTTCTTCAGAACATATTGAGTGTTAACAGTCCATGTTAAGTCTTCAGTAATGTGGACACCAAGGTATTTAAAACTTGTGACTCTCTCTACAGGTTGCCCGCTGATCATTAGTGGGGTGTAACTGTAGTTCTGCTGCTGCCTTCTGTAATCCACTACCATTTCCTTGGTTTTATTGATATTCAGTGTCAAGCTGTTAGATTGACACCACTGTGCCACCTCATCAACCTGATCCAAGTAGAACTGTTCATTGTTGTTACTAATCAGGCCCAAGATCACTGTGTCATCTGCAAACTTGATGATGGAGGTATGACTACTGTTGGCTTTGCAGTCATGTGTGTAGATGTTGTACAGCAGTGGACTCAAAACACAGCCTTGGGGAGCACCAGTGCTGATGGTTAATGAGTCAGATGTCAGACCCCCCACTCTAACCACTTGTGAACAGTTGGTGAGGAAGTCAAATATCCAGTGACACAGGGTGGTGTTCAGTCCTAAGGCCTTCATCTTTGTGACCAAGGTGAGAGGTACTATCGTGTTGAATGCTGAACTAAAGTCAATGAACAGCATCCTCACATAATTCCCATTCCCCTCCTCCAGGTGAGTTAAGGTGGTGTGCATGAGGTTTGAGATGGCATCCTCTGTAGACCTGTTGGCTCTATAAGCAAATTGGAGGGGGTCGAAGGAGGCAGGGAGGGATGAGCAGATAATGTTTTTCACAAGCTTCTCAAAACACTTCATCACTGTAGACGTCAGGGCTACTGGGCGGTAGTCATTCAGACATGATGGACTTTTGTTTTCGGTACTGGAACAATAACAGACTGCTTGAGGCAAGTAGGAACTGTCTCTTGAGCCAATGATGTGTTAAAGATATAAGTGAACACAGGAGCTAACTGAGCAGCGCAGGATTTCAAAACCCTGTTAGAAATTCCATCCGGTCCAGTAGCTTTTCTACAATTTACCCTCCTAAAGGCATTGCTCACATCGACCTCAGAGACACAGAAAGGTGCATCCTCATTTGCTTGACAACTTCAACATCTTCAGGGCGGACCGGACTGGGAATTCGGGCAAGGAGTGGGGTGGGGGGGGTCTGCATGTACGTTAACAACAGATGGTGCAACAATATCAAAGTTCATGGCCAGGTATGCACACCGAACCTGGAGATGCTGACACTGTCCATGCGCCCCTTCCACCTCCCAAGGGAATTCCCCACCATAGTGGTCAGCTGTGTTTACATCTCGCCCAGTGCGAACGTCACAGCAGCAGCTGAGCTAGTTGTTAGCACCGTTATCAGCATGCAGGCGAAGTACCCCGATGCTCCGGTGTTCATTATGGGCGACTTTAACAGCTGCAGGCTTGACAGTTCACTACCCTCCTTCCAACAATACGTGGACATTCCAACAAGGAGGAAGAACACACTGGACCTGTGTTATGGGAACATTAACAACGCGTACACCTCCCGTGCTCACCCGCCACTCGGTTCTGCAGACCACAACGTCATCACCCTACTTCCGCTCTACAGACAGGCTCTGAAACGAGAGAAGCCTGAGACTTACAGCACCAAACAGTGGTCGGAGGACGCCACGGCAGAGCTGCAAGGCTTTGCATGCACAGACTGGAGTGTCTTTGAGGGGAATCTGGAGGAAAGGGTCCTGTCATCACTGATTACATACAATTCTGTGTTGACACAATCATACCAACAAAGACCATCAGGACATTTCCGAACTCTAAACCCCGGATCACTAAACACATCAAACTCAGAATGAGGGAGAAGTGGGAGGCCTTTAGGAGGCAGGACTGGACTACACTCAAATACATAAACCGGCAAATAAAAAATGACATTTTCAAGGCTAAACTCAAATACAAAGACAGACTAGAGCATGAATTCAGCACCATGAACACAAAACAAGCCTTTCAAAAAATAAGGACACTCACAGGACTGAACAGTAAACACAAACTAGAGGATAAATCAGACCCCAGCTCTTTTGCCATAGAATTAAACACCTTTTACTCCAGATTCGACACAGTGGACCACTCAGACACCTGCAGGACTCTACTGGAGGCCATTCCCACCCTGGAACCAGACCCCCAGGTCCCATTTACAACTGAGGACGTGCGTCAGCAGCTGAGAAGATGCAAGCCTGGGAAAGCTCCGGGTTCAGATGGCATCCTTGCCCGGGTGCTAAGGGACTGCGCAGCTGAGCTCTCCCCTATCTATTCACTGTTTGCCGAGTCATACAAAACCGCTACTGTACCAGTGCTACCAGTGTTGCAATCACCTCAATAATCATGAAATGCCTGGAAAAACTGATCCTCAGAACCCTCCTCCCAGTTGTCAGCCCACAAGCTGTCAGGATAAGTACATTTCACATCACCACTCACCACAATTAACACCGGCGCCCCGCAGGGGTGTGTCCTAAGCCCCTTCCTCTTCACACTCTACACCAATGACGGCGTCAGTCCCACACCCATCACCACATACTTCAAATACTCTGATGACACTGCTGTACTTGCACTTCTCAATGACAATAAATCCATATCTGCATACCAAGACTCCATTTCCCATCTCACACAATGGTGCATTGACAACTACCTTCAGCTTAACATCAGTAAAACCAAGGAACTTGTAATCACCAACACCAGAACACCATCTGACACAATCCACAAACCCCACCTGCATCAACAACGATACCATAGAAATAGTTGAATCTTTCAAATACCTTGGACTCACCCTGGACAATAAACTCAGCTTTGAGCAACACACCACTGACATACAAAAACGCAGTCAACAGAGACTCTATGCCATCCGTAAGCTCAGATCACGGTCTGTTGCCTCCTGTCACCTGCTCCTCCAGTACAAAAGCATAGTCCAGCCCATACTCCTCTACTGCCTTCCCTGCATTTTTCAACATGCTAACTGCTGCCAACAGAAACAGACTCACACACATTACTCATACCGCAGCCAAAGCAATAGGCCTCCCCACCCCTAATCTATCAGACCTCAACAATAAACTCACCAAGAACAGAGCAAAGACCATCGCTCATGACCCCACCCACCCCCTCAATCCCTTCTTCACTCTGCTTCCATCTGGACGCAGATGCAGGGCTATGGGGTGGAAGCGAGTGCGTTTTGGGAAAAGCTTTGTGCCCGCTGCAATAGCAGCACTGAACAACAGGTCACAGCGGTGATGGATCACTGTGCCGCCCTCATTCCTTGTGTAATTGCCAACTGGTGGTGGTTTCCTGTTTGTATCTGTAAAAATGTGATGTATATGTGCTGTATATGTGCTGTTGTGATATATGTGCTGTACATGTGCTGTTGACATCTATGTGGGTGGGGTATGTGGTGACAGGGTGGTGGGTGGTGGGTGAAGGACCGTAACTGTGTGTACCTGTATTTCATGTTTGTGAGGCTCGTACGGTATGTGAAAACAAATTTCCTATGTAAGGACAAATAAACTAACTAACTAACTAACTAACAAACTAAGTAACTAATGGTCTAATCCGATTCAACTCGAGGGGAGCTGGAAAATGAGCGTAATTCTCCAAATGGTGGAACATCCCTTAAAGGACAACAGTGAAGGGTGTACAGAGTATGACATTGGCATTGGCATATTGCAACCACAAAGAGGAGTATTTCATTCCATGTATTTGTCAAACAGGCTGGACACGACACTTTAACAAGGGCTTAGATAGAGGCTGTGTTGTGCACTGACTCAAAACTCACGTGGGCAGCAGAAGGAATCAAATAGAAGCACAGGCTTTCATTTCTTCACAAGCAGACAATGAGCTGCATCAATCACTAGAAACACAGTTGGAAGTCACAATAAGCAGGCTAGAATGGATCAGCGGAACTCTGCGTCAAGGACAATTTATCTCTGTGTGGGGAGGTTTCTAAACGGACTCTGTGGGTGCTCTGATTCCGGAATGACTCAGACAACGTTGTCCCTCTGAGAGAGAGACGGAGAGGTGACTCAGAGGCCGGGTCGGGCTGATGCGAGCCACTGTCTCTCTCCTCTGCCCAAGTCTCGTTATGCATCCTAACAACCAGTGACAACTAGGGTTTATGTTTTTGTTTTGAAAAGTGATGCAGCTATTTCACCCCCATGAACACCCCAATCTCCAAAGTGCAAATCACATCTCCCCTGACAATCATACCTCACGCTTTGTGCACCCTACCACACACACACACAGACACACACACACACACACATGCAAGAATACTCACAGCTCACCAAAGACGCCACAGGGGCTGCCGGTGGTGGTGGTGGTGGTGGTGGGGGATGCATGGGGTGCATGTCCCTTGTTAGCCCACATCGTTTTGGTCAGTGTTCACATGTTGCTCTGCTTGATATGAGGCTGAGAAGGACAAAGACTGGAGGGACAGGTGGGGGGGGGGGGGGAAGAGAGAGAGAGAGAGAGAGAGAGAGAGAGAGAGAGAAATAGACAGAGGCAGGGGAGAGAAAAAGGGAGAGCGAGAAAGTGAGGGTAAAAGAGAGGGAGAGAGACACTGCAAGAAAGAGAGAGAGAGAGAGAAAGAGAACAGGGGAAAGTAGGAGAGCAGTGCTGTTTGAGAGTAAGACAGTGGAGGAGTGTGGGTAAAATACCAATAGAGGCGAGAGCTGGAGAAAGTAAAGCCAGACAGAGTAGAGGGATGAGAGAGAATGACAAGAGGATGAAAAAATAAAGAGAGGAGTGGATGAGTGGGAGAGAGAGATAAAAGGACAAGGGCAGGCCACTTGTAAACAAGATGCAGAGGACCAGCAGTCTCTCACTGATCAATAGAGAGGATTACTGTAGCCACAGCTGGACAAGGAGTGGGGGCTGCCCCTCACCTCACCTCACATACACACACACACACACACACACACACACAACACACGCACACACACACAATAAAAGTGCGGCCATACAGTGAACACTCACACACTGTCACAAATATACACTTCCACGCTCGCATACTAAATCGTACAAATCCACACATCCACACTCGCATGTATGCGCACACACACACACACACACACACACACACACACACGCACATACACATAGCACACATGTTTGTAAACACACACAAACACACATCCATACATATGCATAGACTTAAGTCATACAAATACACACACATACACACACACACACATGCACACACACGCGTGGAGGATTATGCAAGGCCATCCTGTTTGACCCGTCCTTATGTGGCACTGCACGCGTGTTCTCAGTGACATCACATTAGCCATGGGATGAAGCACTGCGATGACCAGCTGATCGTACATGTAATTAAGACTGCAGATTAAAGCTCCAATCCCACCGCAAAGACTAGATTATCAAAAGAGCGAGGTGAGAACACATTATAATCACTGATACTTTAATCATTTCAGTGCTAATCTACGGAACACTGTACTGACCTCAAATGACCTCTAAATCAGTGGTCTCCAACATGGTGCCTGCGGGCACCAGGTAGCCCGCGGGACGGCTATGAGGCGCCCCCAGCGCACTTTCTAAAAATAGCCAACAGGTCGCCTGCAGATCACGCTCTAAAAACACGCTCCATTGTGAAGTTTTCAATAGATATTTAAGTCTAGACCAGAACCATTTTAAGAATGTATGTAGCCATACATCTGTAACATTAAATTGATATTGGTGATACCTTACAAATTGTAGCTACGTTAAATTTTAGCCTTTGGCTCCAAATCCGTTTCCCATTCAATCTTTAAACAACAACGGAAGCGGAGCGCATACACGCTGCTCGCACGCATAGACAGTAAAGGGGGAAAAAACTTGCTTGTCTGGTGTAGCCAATGGAAGCATATCTTTGCAAAAGTTCTGTGGCCATTCCATGTTCGTCAAATACGGTTCTTGCATGATTGTTCAAGGACTGAAAAACAATTGCTTTAGCTCACAGGCCTTTTCTCCTCCGTAGGCAACTGCCGTATAATAGCGCTGAAAATGTTGTAGCATGCATGACTGAGCAGGACTGTGCATTACCCTTTTTTGTCAGATCATGGATCATTTCAGGTGTGCAATAACTTTAAAAGGAGTTTTCATATGTTAGGGTGGTGTGGGCGATTACTATTGAAATGTTAAAACCGAATTGTCCACTGAAATCAGAACTTAAAGAACCCCTGAATTCATAATGGTGGGTGGGTATAAATTGGGTACAATTTGTAAGCCAAATTATTAATTGCACAAAAAGATAGTTTTCTTTGTAAAAAAAAAAAAAAATAGATTAGATTCCCCATGCAACCTTTGAAATGAACAAACTGAACAAAAATGTTGGTAGTGTTGCATAGGTTATTGATATTAAATTTGAAAATACAGTTGCTTAATATATAAAGACGTATAGGCCTGCACAATATTGATAATTTAAAAGTAAAAATCACATAGGCCTATTATTTAGGAGGACTACCCTCGCAAAAAAGGGGTGAGGGTATGTTTGTTTTAAATGAGTAGCCCTCCATATGATTTCGGGTCTTCAGGTAGCCCTCATTCCCAAAAAGGTTGGAGACCCCTGCTCTAAATGATGTTAGCATTCATCATGTAGCTTACGCTGATAAGATGTAAAACATTTTTGGGAAGTTACTGGAATCAGTTGAATTATTTGTCATTTGGATAAAAATAAAGTTCAACATAATTAGACACTGATAGAAAAGTATTTGTAAGGGAACAGGAAATGTATAAAACAGAGGTGGGGTGAATAGAAAAGTATTAAAAACTTCAGTTACACACACACACACACACACACACACACACACACACACGAAAGTATTCACAGAGCTTGATTATTGGTAAAATTGGTCTGGTATTGCAGACACACAGAGCGACTCAAATAGACATACGCAGCCTGTAGCAGTGGCAAAACAAAACAAACACAAACTCACAGCAGGCCCTAAAGATCTAATCTCCAGCAGTCGCAACTACCCTCCAATCACATCCTTCCCCAGAGGCATTACACGCTTTCAGACATACGTGTAAGACCGGAGGTTCTGCCGATGTTAAACGGTGGGGCCGTATATCTGAACGACATAACCGGTCATATGGAAGTCTGAATTTAGCCGGTTGTTCTACTACTCCCCCCCTAGTGTTTCCTACGGACATTATGTAAATGTGCTGTGTCTGAACGAGGAGTAGAACATGCGGTTAAAATTCACACCTAGTGAGAGGGCGTGTTGGTGACGTTTCTTTTGTGCGTCCATGTGGTTAGATCTGACTTAAATGCCAGTGTTATGATGGAGTGGCATAATGCTGTCCAGAAAATCTCCGACCTGGAAAGATGCAGACATCACGGAGCTACTGTCCATGAGGGCATACAACATTTTGATAGAACACATGAAGCGAACGGCAAGAGACGTTGTAGCCTACAACTGCATGGCAAGGCCAAACTAATTCAAAAGACTGAATCACCATAAGCAGAAGGCGCTGAAAAGGCAGTAGCCTACAGCGACGTCGTTGACGACAATAACAGCAGAGCCCGTCTACGGACATTCTCTGATAACAGGAGTATTTAATAAATTGTTAGCCAACACGGTTTTCTGTTCATTGATACCTCGCTGAGCTTGCTGATATTTGTTGAGCATATATGCCTAGAGAAAATGAAAACGAAGAAAAGCCAACTTTGTTTCAAGCTCCTTACGTACAGTAAATGAAAGACACATGGGAAGAGGATGCTCAAATAAACCATGAAAAAACGAACAACTTCACTGTTATGTTAGTATTTTGTTTGTTGCTTAAAAACGTTGTATGATGGCCTTGAAGTCTTGAGTTAGCCTACTGAATTGGCTGGTAGCCTACCATAAAGTTTGTACATGCTCTCTCTCCAACGCAAACCAGATGTGGGGTTCTATAGCCAAGTAATTCTGGTAGGCTATAACGCTGAAAACAGATAAATGTGTTTATTCGAAGCACACATACAAATACTGTTTGCTTACTTGACTAGCCTACTTCAAGTATTAGCCTACGCACAATAGATTTCTCTTCTTTAGCCTACATAATGCATAGGCTACACTTTGTAAACAAAAAGCAGCTGTGACAGGCAGCGGCCGCATATATTCTGCATGATATCTCGCATCTTGTGAACTCTACAAGCCCCCACCCCTCACTCGACAACCACACGGAGATTCTGTAATGTGCGTATGTCGTTCACACATACGTCCGTATAAGGTCAGTATTAGGTCCGCAGGTTAGCATCATATCTGAATCATCCGAAGGGTAGGACCTCCGTTTGACAAACCTCCGCATGTACTCTGGAGGTTATATCTGAAAGCGCTTATTACTTCACACCACAGAGCCCAGGAGACTTAGATCACTATCACACAAACACAAATATAGAAGACTATATGTGAGTGTGTGTGTGTGTGTGTAAGAGAGTCTTAAGTGTATATCTGTGTTTCTGTGTGCATTTGTGTGTGTGTGTAAGTGTATATCTATGTGTATATCCATTTGTGTGTGTGTGTGTGTGTGTGAGAGAGAATCTTAAGTGTATATCTATGTTTCTGTGTGCATTTGTGTGTGTGTGTGTGTGTGTGTGTGTAAGTGTATCTATGTGTATATCCATTTGTGTGTGTGTGTGTGTGTGCATAAGTGTGTGTGTGTGTGTGTGAGAGAGAGAGAGAGCTAGAGATAGAGAGAAAGAGAATGGAGAAAGAGAGTGATGGAGGGAGGGAGGTGAATGACACTGGCAATCAGGACAGACCACTGAGGGTGACTATTACAATCAAAAGGAGCTGAGAAAAAGCCCTCAGCCTCAATCTCTGTCCTCTCTGATGGAGTGAGGACGATATGCTTATCGGTCTGCTAATCACCGAGGCATGGAAACGACTCCAGACAAGGCTGCAGGAGGCTGCTGAAGAACCCGGAACACAACAGAACCCGAATCTCGGAACACAACGGAACACGCATCTCGGAACACAGAATATGGATTATGGAATTTAAATGCTTGACAATAAAAGCCAGCCCCATGAAGATTCCGGTTCCATTTAATACAATCTGCTAAAATGAAATGTGTCTTCTATTTGTAGGGTACTGATGTGCCTGTCCTAGAGTCATACATCATACTGTGCTCTGACAAATGAGAGATGAGTAATGTCTCTCCCAGGCGTGGGAAGGTGGGTAAGAAGAGAACAGGGTCTCTCAGATCACAGCATGATAAGCTGCATCTGCATGGGAGGGGGGAGAGGTTGCTCATTAACATCAATTTCAAGCCTCTATTAAAAGGCTCTCAGTAAATGGCTGCATGGCAGCACATGGTGAATAGACAGAGTGCAATCACTGAGGTAGGACACACACACAGCAATGAACCAAGCCATGTCCTCCACAGAACACGCATGCACTCGGATGACCTTTGCTTTAAACCTTTGCATTAGTTATAGTGAAATTGACATGATTTTCTTACATGTACATAGACACACACACAGTCGACATTCTCATATATATTTAAAAAAATCTTTGATTAAAACTATACTAAAATATATGAAACATATACATATATGTGTAAACTACACTACTGTACAGCCTTCATAATACCAATAATACTGACAGTGGCAGTTTTGACATGCTGCGATATAGATCCATCTTACCATACACTCCTTTACCAAAGAGCAATATGCTGATAAGCATTCAGCAACATATTCAGCAGTATTCTTTCAAAACTCAATATTCAGCCCAGGCAGGCAACACCTACTCATTTCTGAAGGACAAACACATTAGGGCATTGTAATCTACTGGCATTTAAGGAGATAAAACTTAATGATCGGCTACATCTTCCATCCAACACGTTAACCATCCCCGGGACTGGATGAGTCACCGGCATTAACAAATCATTGGTCCGCTCACATCACACATTCAGTCACGAGTCCAATCCCTCGCTCTCAACTGAAGGCCAGATTTAACACTACTAAAAGGAGAATGCTTTGGCCTAGTGGTTGTTTGCTGAAATCTAATGTAAAGGAACCCCAGGACACAAAACCCATCGGGAAATAAAACATGGCTCATGCACCACACGCCTTCCTCTTAAGGGGAAGCGGAAACAGGAGCTCACTATCTAAGCACTGTGGGGGGAGGAAGAGTGAGTGTCCAAGAGGAAAACAAGATGATGAAATATCTGGCACCTACGAAACAGAGACATTTCTCACTTTGCTTGCAACACTTGTTCTTGTTCTTGTTGTTTTTAAATCTTCATCAACTACTTACTTACCTTATACTAGTCTTTAGATTCATTCTGGATAAAAGCATCAGCGAAATGAAAAGGTGCCCAAAGTGAATGTGACTCTAACGAAATGATAACACCGTAGTCACAAAACAGACCATAGAATGAAAACAGACAATCAATCAACCAATATGAGGAAAACAAAATCAGGGTTTGCAGCACTAGAACTTTTTGAACAGATGGATGCTTGAAAAATATAGAGCACAAGTCTTCAACAAGATGAAAATGATATAAAACACGGGACATGAATACAACAGCTGATTTACCCTTATTTTGTTCCACTCAAATTTGCCCAAAATTACAGCTTCTTTTCACTGGTAAATTTAGATGACATCCTCTGCCGTCAATGGCTCTTTGTGACATTCTTCACACTTGTCATATCAAAATGACAGCAAATTATGGGCGCTTTATTCAACTTCTGTGAATGTCAGGAATGGGTGAAGACAAATGACTAGGGCTGTCAAAATAACTGATTAATTTCGATTAATTAATTTGAGAAAAAAATAACTGATTCAAAGGTCATACGGAATCGATTAATCTGCCCTAATTTTTTTATTAGTGCAGATTAATCGATTCCGTATGACCTTTGACCCCGAGCCGTTCTAGTCAGTAAAAATTAGACTGTAAAATGAAGGAGAGAGAAGAAAACGTGCTGCCTGGATCATTGATTGGAACATTTACTTTTAAAAAATGGCCTGATGGTGTTGATAAAAAATAAAGTGTTGAAAGTAAAGTCCTCTGCAATGTCTGCAGCAAGGAATTTGCATATCACCGGAGTTCATCAACTCTATAGTCGCACATCAATGCAAAGAAATAAGTGTTGACATTGAGGGGAGTGTTAATTAATTTTCATTGTGTCCCCTAGGTTATATCTGTGGCCTGAAATGCCTTGTATGTGAAAAAAAAACTTCTTCCCGAAGCACATTTGAATTTATTTCCTCAGCATATTAGGTCATATCATAGATTATTATGGCAATTATTTGAACAGTGAAAATAATAATAAAAGAGTTTTTGAACTTTAATGTCACTAATGCTGACTATTCCATGATTCAGTTGAATTTAAATATTTAAAATACCTTCACAGCAAAAATTATATATGCGATTAATTTAAATTAATTTATCACAGAGTATGTAATTAATTAGATTATTTTTTTTAATCGATTGCCCTACAAATTACATATTCATATTTGTATACATTTGCGTAGACGAATGTAAACAGGAAATGTAAACAACATGGAGATCTACAATTTCCACCCGGGATGAATAAAAAGAGAATTTGCATTATGTGAGAGAAGAAGTGTAGTAGATCTTTGCTGATCAAAGCGAGTGGCACCCTGGAAAACAATTAAAGCTAGTCTTTGAAGTCTACAACTTCCGTTCCTTTCATTACAGTTTTCTCAGTTGCTTTGGTGATTTTCAGAAAGTCTTTTCAAACTCATTCTTCTCATTGTTTCGAGAGAAAAAAAACAGCAAATGCTTTCGCACATCCATCCATTGCTTGTGTACAATTGTCTGCCGTTTTCGTTTTCAATTGAACACCTCCAAGTCAAAAGAGATGGTGGAGCACATCCAGAAGTGCAGACCCCCTGTGCTATACCCGTCTCCATTAGGGGGGTCATTGCCAACATCCTCTGCGTTTTTTTTATTGTGGTGTACATCCTTGTTTTGTATTTGTCACAAAATGTGTAAGCCAAAATTTCCTTCAGGTGGATGAATGGATGGATGGATGGATGGAGAAATATCAAGGCTAAGCATTTTGACATGAACTTTTCATTCCGATGGCACTGACATGTTGATTGGCATAAATATTTACTTTTGAGACATAAACTAAGCTTTTACAGCAAATTACACACTTTTGCAGGTAACCCACTGTGTGGTGCAATTTGCACAAACTGTTTCGAAAAATGCATTTACTGTTGTGCAAATGTTAATGATGATTAGACAAATTCACCCAAGTGAGAAAAATGGCCATCGTTGAAAGTTAAAAGCAGCTGAAATTAAGTCAAGTCAGGGCTAAGGTAAGGACAGATGGGATATTTAACTTGTCAAGAATACAAAAGAGTAGGACAGACAGACAAAGTGCCAGTGAAGTAGCCTAATGGAACATAAAGCAGAGAATAACTTTAGCTTGCTCGAAACTAACTGAAGAATGATGAAAAGCAGGGTTTAGAGCAAGGACCATTGCTATGCCTGAAGTTATCAGAAACTTCCAGCGACATTGTACATAATTATCTACTTTAAAATCTTAAAAGGCATGGGGCCTAAGAGGCACTTTACCATGGAAATGCAGCATTCTTTGTCGGTTCGCAAAAAGGGTTTTTCATAGCAGACATAACACACTCTATTTACATCTGCCTATTTATTTCCCTCAACCACAACAAGTTCAGAATGTTCTTGAGGTTCTGGGTTGCATTTATTTCCTGGGAGGTCACCAAATATCCCACTGCAAGACCGAAGGCTAGTTTGAGCTCCTGACCCTTGCTGGGATTTGATTGACCGTAATGAATGGTGATGTCATAAGTGAAGGTCAGCCATCTTGCATCAGGTTTCAGCCAAGGACAGACACCTTTGGCAGCTTGTCACCACCGGCACTCCTACCCACAATGACGAGCGAGGACATGTCCTGCATTTCAAAGGCCTTTTATGGTCCGGCCATTTTGTGATTTTGGGCAACAAAGGTGAAAGGTAAACAAGTGATGGTCACCTGTTATCAGGCTGTTGGAAGATCATTCCAGACAGATGGAGGCTTCTGGGCTAAAACTGAGCCAAACGGGAACAAGGTCTAACAAGGTCAGCAACAGCAGCACATTGCATTATAGCACTTCTCTGTGGGGAGTTGGACAGGGTCACCCCACTACAACCACCACCAGAGGGTAGCACCTACCTGCATAATGTAGACCTAAGCTACAACAGCCATCTTGCACCAAAACACTTACCAGGTATAGGCTACCAGTTTGAAGTGGACAGCGATTGAATCAATCGATCCGCCGATTAGACTAGGGGGATGCTTAGGTGGCACGATGGAATGTGGCAGGTTTAGAATTAAGACAGGACACAGGGAAGCCCCTGATCTTGGAATAAACTTGGGGCAGCCGTGGCCTACTGGTTAGCGCTTTGGACTTGTAACCAGAGGGTTGTCGGTTCAAACCCCGACCAGTAGGCACGGCTGAAATGCCCTTGAGCAAGGCACCTAACCCCTCACTGCTCCCTGAGCACCGCTGTTGTTGCAGGAAACTCACTGCGCCGGGATTAGTGTGTGCTTCACCTCACTGTGTGCAGTGTGTTTCACTAATTCACGGATTGGGATAAATGCTGAGACCAAATTTCCCTCACGGGATCAAAAGAGTATATATACTTACTATACATATACTATACTTGATCTTTGTGAAGACAACCAGGGGATCTTTTATGACCTGGGTGAGGTCTGGACCTCAGTTTTTACGTCTCATCTAAAGGATGGCCTTTCCTATAGGCTAGAGCAGCGGTTCCCAAACTTTTCCCACCCGCGTACCCCCACCACCCGACACATAAACACATAAAAACGTAACGCATTCTATAACCCCCCCCCCCCCATTGACAATATTTGTCCGTTTCCTGGTTAGGTACGTGCATTTGGTTAGTTAAAAAGTTATGAAAAGTACCCTGCATAGTAGCCTAACTACATCCACATACACACATACACATATATCTTATAATAGGCCTACAACAACGCCTGACAAGGATGTATTCATTTGGACAACATTAGGCTATAGGCCTACAGCCTAGAAAGGCTAAACTTAGGCTACCTTTAGTTTGTTAAATGTAAAGCCTAGCTTAATGTTACCTTTCTTGCCCATCTGAAATAACTCCTAGCTTTGCTCCTTCCCTCCTTTCTGTTTTTGTTGTTTTCAAAAACCTGTTATATCCGCAAAACTTTCCCCCCCACGGACCATCCAACGCATTCAAAAGTAACGCATTCTATTAGCTATTCCAGGTGTCAAATTTAATTAGCTGCCCTTTTTTTCATGAACACATACAGAGTTTATAAATGATATCCTTTAATTTTATGTTTCCATATCATTATGACCTGATTCGAAATTATGTATTTATTCATGAATTAATTACAAAAGATTTAAAATGTTCATTTTACACCTGTCCGCCATAGCCCTTTTCAGCTCGCGTACCACCGGGGGTACGCGTACCACAGTTTGGGAATCCCTGGGCTAGAGTCCCGCATCACTTCACTGGGACTTTGAGATTGTTCTGTGACCACCACAGAGAAGACTTAACCTGACTCTCGCCAGATGAATTTCGTTCCGCCTAAGAGTGAAGCTAGGCGGAGCTAAGCGGAACGAAATTCATCTGGCGAGAGTCAGGTTAGAGAAGACTAGCCCCAGGCCAAAGATCTATTTGCATACGGAGAGGAGAGGAGAGATGAAACATGAGGGCATCCTATGCGGAAGTAGCCTAGAAATCTAGACGCGCCCCTAGCGGCAGCAAATTACATTTGGCTACTCTAGCAACTCTCCATTGGCTTGTGAGCTCCAGAAATCGAAACTCAATCAGGCCAATGAAATCGTGTATAGAGTCGTTAGGTGAGCTTAACATAGGCTAATGATTGATGGCAGAGTTGCAACGGTTTGGCTTGAATTCCCTGCTACTTGAAAACAAATAAGATGGATGTTGCTATTGGCGAACAGTGTGACACGAGTTAAGCTTTTATTAAGTTGGCAAACGTTTGAACTAGCCAACTAGCTCCGCTGGTGGGAAACGCATGGGACTCATAGCGCTGCCGCTGTCCTATTGCTTGCAGAGGGAATTTGATAGACAACTGATTATCCCGCCCCTCGGACTGAGCACTGCGAACGGTGAGTGCCCAGACCCAACATTTTAATGTGTTTTGTTCACACATTCTAGCCTATATTAAGTAGGCTATTTATTCATGTCTCAAGAAATATAAAAAACATTACCTCATTATCAGGATCAATACGTAGGAAGGGTCCATGTTCATGATATTTTTAGGCTTTGGTATAAGTTCATTTTCTGCAATTTGCGTGTCTGTTTATTCTAACCCATGCGCCGCGCCATCAGTAGGATAGCCAGGGGTCGGCAACCCTCAGCTCCGGAGCCGCATGCGGCTCTTTGATCCCTCTGATGCGGCTCAGCTTTTGAAATTAATTAATGAGTATTTAATTAAAATGTATTTTATTTTAGTTCTATTTTGTTTTAGTTTTAGTTTAAAATGTAATATTGTAAGTCTATCTGAGTAATTTAGCCTATAACTTACCTCACTTGACTCCGTAACTGTAGCTGCACAAATATTGTTACATTCGCGGTTCGTTGCCATGTCAATATCAAACAAAATCACCGATTTCCCTCCATTTCAGTCACGAGAACACTTTAATTGTGATTGTTGATGTGTGCGCTTGCTGTAGCCTAGGCTAGATAAGGAAAATGCCAAAAAGGAAACGTCAGCGACCACAGCTTGCGAGCGCGAACACAAGGCTGAAATGGTAAAGTTCATCCGAAGACTGATTCTGAAAACGCGAAATTAACTGCCCGTTATAGCCTATATCGCACACTGCAACGAGTTAGTATTGCTGTGTTAACCCTGTTCGGTTCCACTTGCATGTGAGAAATCTTTCTCACTTATGAAAAATATAAAGACAAACCTGCATGCACTCACGTTTGGGGGCCATTCCGCGCAGGGCTGTCACATCCATAACGCCAACACAACGCCATGGTAGGCTATTTAGTTGGCGTTATGGATGTGACAGTTTTGCATGGAGTTGCCCTTACATTACATTACATTTAGCAGACACTTCTTGACCAAAGTGACTTACATATGTCAGCTATATTAAGGGATCACATTATCCCCGGAGCAACTTGGGGTTAAGTGCCTTGCTCAAGGGCACAACGGTGGAAGCCGGGAATTGAACCGACAACTTTCAGGCTACTGCACGCTAGCCCAGCTCCTTAACCACTACACTACCACCCCCCTTAAATGGTGACAGCCTCAATTCTTGCATGACACTTCACCTCACTGAATATGAGCCAGCCAGACTCATCCCAACCTGCAAAAAGTCATTTCAGGGAGGTATCACGAACCCCCCCCAAAAATAAAATAAACTGTAGCCTACTTAAATACAGATTAATATGTTCAATAATGTCTAGTCAGTACACCAAATAAGGAAGGCATAGAAATTGTGAAAATAAAATATGCAGATTTTGGTAGTTGGTCTTTTCATGTAGCCTTGGCCACTAGCCATCTAGTGCCAATATGCACATGAATTGACACTTGTTAAACTCACCTCAACATGTCTTTTGCCATCATTTAACCCGCCATGGGCAATGCTAAAGTCACTGTTACAAACAGTACAGCGTGCAAGACTAGGCCTATCATTATTTTTTACTCTTATGAGACAAGGGTAGCCTACACTTTGAAATGGGTCTTACATTTTCCTTTTTTTGAGGCACTGACTCTGCCATGACGCTCCTGTTATACACTGAACTGATTAATTAAATTCGGGAGAAAAGAGATAAAAGCCCGCCTACACTGGAAACTGATTGGTTGATTTAGCGAAACAGAACGCTCTCTGTCTTGGATGCGCTCAGGCACACACATACCACCCCTCTCCCTCTCTCCCGTCGTGTGGGCGCTACACTCACATGCGGTCTCGGAGATTGTATGTAATTTGCGGGCGTCAGGGAGCCGATCAATATGCGGGAGACTCCCGGAACTTCCGGGAGACTTGGGATGTCTGCCAAGGCCATCACCAAATCTAATCTCTGGTAGACGAAAATTGAGTGTTGTGTTGTTAACTATGATGTTACTTTGCATACCAAAGGACACTGGAAAAATAGGGGGTGTTTAGCCTACATGGGAAGCCTACTTCTGTCATTCCACTTTACATTTCAAGTTACTTGCACATTAAAACTAGTAGAAAATGTAGGCTATTTAAAAATCCTCTGTTGAATGAAAGTAACTGTACGTTAAATATCCAAACTTTTTCTTGTAACCGTTTTTATGTGGCTCTTCTGAGATTAAAAAAGTAATAGGCCTACATTTGGTAAAAGTGGCTCTCCAGGCAAAAAAGGTTGCCGACCCCCCTGGGCTAGGCTAATTCTTAAAATGCGTGAGTGAGACATCAGTCTCTCCTTCATTCCTCCATCCTCCTATCGTTCCTTCACAAAAAATAATTAGGAGGGGTTTGGACAGAAGGAAGGACAACAAGACAAATGATCTGCAGCTAATGTGATTGGAAAGGCTGGACCAATAATTTCAGTTAGTGCCCGTCGCGATGCAAACGTTTAACAGTCGAGTCTCCAGACTCTATATTCACTTCGTGAAAATTTGGATTTCTCCAGACTATCATTCAGAAGCTTCTCCTGGACCTACAAAGATGATACTCCGTAATGCCTGTAGAGCATGGACAAAGCAATCATCAGTTAATCAATGAAAGATGTTCACAACTCAAGCATCAACTGATGAAACGAGAGAAATGAATCAACAATTTACTGCTAATAAGGGACAGATTTGGCATGAAGGTGCCTCTGACACCCATAGGACCTAAACAGACATTTTGGCAAGGAATTTGCTCCCTAAAAACCAACCCCATTCCTATCAAATCCTTGAGTGGATTTTAGCACCCTCTCTCTTTAAATCTACAGAAACACAAAACCCTTTAAAACTTGACTCTATACAATCACATAGGAAGATTAAAAAGATGGATCAGCCACTTCCCGGTCATCTTTGGTAGGCCTAGTCTGTGACTGTGGTATGCCATAGTAAGGTGTTATCTGAAGACAGGGAAGGTAGTTTGGGCAAGTGGGGTCTAATCATGCAAGACCTGACCAAAGATCCTTGATTACTAGCTCCGCTTTAACCCTCTCTGACCTGACCATTGTAAAATGCCTATAGCCACAGTCAAAAATACTCACTTAACCTAGCGCATTTGGCCTTCAACGGCGTCACATAACCTACTACAACTTGGCTTTAACAGCCATGGCAACTGCACAGTCTGTTTTTATGACCTCATTTTAAACATGTCACTACATCGCCACCTTCTGGTTAAACTGTGGAACTGAAGAAAAGGACAGCCTATTCCCACTGAGCAGAACACTTGTTTTTTTTAAGTCGACCACACAGAACACTTTGACATAACCAATTTTAAAACATGCATAAAAAAAATGGTTTATTTCTCGAACAGGACAATTTTCACACTAGAGTGAACATGATCAACTGTACAACATATAAAAAGACAAAACAGAACACAAGGAACATTATATTATTTGAAACGACCATTTGAGAATTATTAGAATAATTACAGCAACTTTCCATCACACTAGTATCTTTTAAAAATAGCTCACTGTAACAATTTTTTCCACGTCCTACAAGCTTACTAGGATTTAGTATTCTGAACCACAAAAAAACAAAACAAATGCATATCAACATCAGCACAAGACATATACAAAAAAAAGCTTTTTTTATTTTAAAATGGCTTCAATATACATTATAAATAGAGTTTTATTTATTTTACAAAGCTGGGGTGTGATCCACAAGTCCTCTCCTGTAGCATTGGAATGGGGGAGTCACCGCATCACTGCAGGAACTGCTCCAGCTTCTCCAAACTCACAAGTGGCATTTTTGCAACCTCAAAGAACACTCTGTAGAGAAAATAAACATATACACAAATAGATAAACAAACAAACAAATCAAATAACAAAAACAACCAAGAGGAGGACATTTAGACAAACCAATCTAAAGGGGGAAAAGGGGGAAGAGAAACAGAAAGTCTGATATGATGAGCTTCCACCCAATGCTACCCCTCTGGCTTCAGTACAGCCATCTGTAGCTGACGTGTAATAAGTTCATGATGAATGGGACTCCTAAAAAAGGCCAAGCGCAAGACCTGTTTGATCCAAGACTTCAGAGGCAATCGGTCAGAATGTCCCAGCAAAAGAGGAACATGGAAGGAAGGAAACAAAGAAAGAAAGAAAGAAAGAAAGAAAGAAAGAAAGAAAGAGAAAGAAAGAAAGAACATGCAGCTGGAAGCAGTTAAGCAGTGATGAACACGATGAAAACATAACACAAAAAAGGAAAAGGGGAAAAAAGGTATTGATTCAAGGTGATACTTCAAGTGGTTGCAAGACCCTCGAGAAATGTGCATGGTTACCATTCCCTAGTGTTCCTGTGTTATCAAATTACAGACCCAATGATGACGACATGAGAACACGTAAACGCACACACATAAACAGTTGTTGCGTCATGGGAGAGAAATTCCTGCCCTTGGCTGCAATTCAATACCGCGTCTCCCGACAGTACTTTAACAAGGGCTTTAGTCTGCTCTGCCTTGGGGAACAAGCCAGCAGAGCTCCAACGGCTCTTATAGGCCTTTTCATTATTCTGTCTAATGACAGAATAATACAGGGCTATTGTGAGCCACATAAAATTTAAAACGTGAGTGTGCCATTGATTTGTTCAAATTGCAGCCAGATTTGACACACAAAGTGCTTTTTGGAGGAATGGATGTGTAATGAACAGAGCATCAGGTTTGGTCAGCCCAGAAAACAACCAACATTTCATTAGTTGCGCTCCATGGGTTCTTTGGGGTTCCCTTTAGGGTGTTTAGCGTTCCACACACCCCCACTCCACCCAAAGCCAACCGTTTTTTGTGGCCGCCCAGATACCAAACGCTGGACCCTGTAACGTGTCTTTTTCCAGAACGCTGCCTTTTTTTTTTTGTATGGCTAAGCTAAAAATGAGTCTAAAAATCTCATTACATTTCAGAACGGCGCTTGTGTTGTCACTAAGGGGCTATGCTAGTTCACCACACCATAGCGGTGGGGACGTGGTCATCCTCAAAATAAACAGCACTGTGGGAGCAATTTCTTGCAATGAACCATTCCCCCAGACGCTGGCTAGCACTTTCCTGCCAGCGGAAAACGCTTTACAGTCACACTTTTGAAATGAGCTTACAATGTTGGTGTTTTTCACAGTCCATGAAACCATCCATGATAGTTTTTGAACATTCTAACATAAGATTCCGTTACACAACAATTCAAGATTCTAAAATTCTATGTTGAATAGAGTCCCAAAGCCATGACGTGGCGTTGCCAAGGCAGCAATTTCACTGGCTCTAAACAAATCAATCTACCATTAGAAATACCACACAACACCATAGCGGTGGCTTTCTTTATCTATTTCAATAATTTTACAATGTTTCTAAGACGTTAGTATTTTTTTTTACACTGTAGGAATCACATACTACAACATATATTCATACCAACACGATCAAATTCGTGACTACAGAATTTTATTTTAGCATGGGTTTCCTCCGTAAAAGAGACCTGCATGTAACTTCACAGCATGCGGTTAAAATCCTTAAATTCACGGACGTGTTTTGCCTTTATTTTTTTGGCAAAAAAACATCGCTCTTAACAGCCGCCAGTCTTTGAGAAGACATGAAATATCCACTGGAATTTTCTTTCTTTCTATTACACCTGCCATGGAATCCGTGTTATGTGGTTAAGCTGCTGCCTAGCAGGTAAAACACGTTTAAATGGATATATTTATTTTTATTAGCTAGAAATGGTGCCACATGTCTACATTCAATGCCATTTATGCCACTTCGAAAGTTTGTTTAGATCCAGTGATTCTACCGTCATGGAAACGCTATGTCACACTTCGGGACTCTTTAATGAACCCAAATATTCTTTGGAACGTTCATTTTCCAACATTCCCATTGAGGGTTCCATTTTTACTGACATGTCAAAACTTTTCCATGACTTTTCAAGGAACCCCTGTAGGCTAATGACATTTCTATGCCATTCCTGTGTCGATTTCAAGTGTAAATTGTATCGCGCTGCAGTAGCAGCTGAACAGTGTGTGTAGAGGGGACAGGGCCAGATAGATACCAATTCTCAAAATAAGGAAGGTGTAATATTACACTTAAACCATTGGGGATTTCATCATGGAAAGAGAAGGAAAAAGGTGTACTGGAATACAACCGTTTACTGTACAGAACCAGAGCCAAGCCTGTCTGTGAGTGTACACAGAATGGTGATTTGACACAGACACACACACACACACACACACCTCCTTTAAGGCCTGCTCCTTTAACAGAAACCCAAAGGCCTGTAGAGCAGGATGGACTGCTGAGTCAGTGCCTGCGGTAGTACGTCTGTGGCCCCGTCAGTCATGACTGACCCTGACAAACCGAGGGAGGTAGTCCGACAGTGCAGTCATGACTGACTAAGAAACAGACAGTGCAGTCACTGTGTGTGTCTGTGTGCGCGTGCACCCAGAGAGAGAGAAAGAGAAAGAGAAAGAGAGAGAAATATTTTGAGATATTTTTCGTTACATGTTACGGTTTCCCTTAATGCTGTCAATCTTCTAATTGTTATGCTGTTTTGCTTTTGCAAATAGAAACCATCCATTTAGAAGTAGTAATGGCAGTTTGTCGCGTGGCGGAAAGAATTAGTTAGCGATTCAAACGTTTCAATTATAACAGGAAATGAACACAACGCAAGTGGCAACAGTGGAATATGCGGGATAATGGACTCCACGGTGCTCGGCTGTGTGTCGGGGCCGTTTTACAACCTCGAACGGCCATTCATTTCTGTTAACCGAATGCCGTGTTGTCCATTATCCCTTACATATATATCTAATTTAATAATGTTATGTGGGATGCTTCAACTCATGAGAGGAAATATACAAACATTATTATTCCATTATACCAAAACAAATCCTATGCAAACTGTGCCACAGCATAATTTGCATTAGGAGGTGGGCAGGGTTTGTGGGTTTGTGTGTGCAGAAACTTACTGGTGGGAGTATTTGCTGCGGACGGCCTCTAACTTGTTGTCGCTCTGGCCCTTGAGCATGGCGTGGAGCTTCCTCACGACCGGGGCCACCTCCTCCACGCTGTACCCAGAGTGGAACACCAGGATGGGGCTCTGAGGGGCAACAGAAGGGGGGTGGGGGGGGTAGAGGGGATGATGGGTGGGAACATGCATGCGTGTGCTTGTTTGTGTGTGTCTGCGCATGTATGTGTGTGTCTGTGCGCGTGTGTGTAAATGTCAGATGCAGACATAAATTAATCCTGTAGGTGCTGATAAGTGATAAGATGAAAAAGTACAGAGAACACTATGGACACTGCTCCCAAACAGAGAGTGTGTGTGTGTGTGTGTGTGTGTGCTGAGTCCTCCAAAGGGGACAGTATAAACTCACCCATCCGCAGATGTCCTTGGTCACCAGGGCGATGAGCAGGCATGCGCAGGCCAGGATGGAGCCTCTCACACTCACAAAGCTCATCTCCTGCAGGCTCAGCTCACACACGAACCGTGCCAGCGTCAACGTCTCCATGTTAGCCCCCACACACTGAGGACACACACACACCACATACACACACACATTAGATGAGTTGCAGAAAACAATTCTGCTACGACTGAAGCGAAAGACATCAAACAATCCAAATACATCTAAGACAAGATGCATTAAAACTGCTTTGGAATATCCAAAGCAACACACACTAATCTGTAGGAAGACGACTTCTGCATGGGAGAAACAAGTTCAAGAACAAGAACAGAGACATTTAACGATCGTGAGACAAGACATCAAACAATGATGGGAAAGTTTTCAACAACAGAGCTCATCGTCCTGTGCAGAGATGATTGAAACCAGTCTGCATACCTTTATTATACATTATGTGATAGTTAGATCCAGTCAAACTATTCATTAACTTCTGATTGGACGAGAGGCATTCTATGAGTCATCATAAAAGGATGACCTCGTACCTACAGCTGAATTACAGCCGTAGCAATGTACTTCACCAACCCCACTCCCACTCGTGTCATACTGCTTACAGTACTTACTGCAAGACAATCTCAATACCTTAAAGGTTGCATCCCGAGGGTGAACACCAACTACATCCACCATTACATTCTCAGGTTAGGTACCACCATAGCATTCAGCAAAGGGGGGTGGGGTACCATGTAGTGACCTTGTCCTGCGAGTGTTGGTCTATTTTAGACATATTTACGTGTAGTTTATTTACATTCAATTTCAAAAGAAAACAAGCCAAAAGAATAATAAGAGGTAAACCTCCCATCCGCTCCACCCAAGGGCACCGAGTCGGGGACTGTGGGAATTTCCCCTGCCTTCTGAGGCGTCACACGGCCATCCTGTTTTAGTTTTTTTTCCTGGACAGGATTGCCTTTTTTTAAACTGCACGCAAAACACTTTCTTTAAACATCCTACTACATCTGGAGGTAATGGGACCGGACCATGGAAAGTCCGCTGCACCACACAGAAACGCTGTTCTGTTTCACATTAACAACACACATCCCCCATGTTATAATATAATAATCATATATAATAATATAATATAATTAATGAATTATTTTATATTGTAACATATAATATGGTTATGGTTACGCTTTTGTCCAAAGCGACATACAAATACAAAACAATATAATACTTAAATTTAACAGGGAATAAATGAAGATGTTGGTCAGACTATAATAAGGAGAATAGCCATAAACAACAATGTTAATTCAATCAATAGCCTAATGAAATAAACAATAAAAATGAGGGAAAAAAGCAATAAGTAAGGGATAATGTATAGAACGCCGGTCATTATGGGGAAAATAAGTCCCGACAGGACGAACCGGTCTTGTTTCGCCCTGAAGGGACTTATTTTCCCATGATGACCAGCGTTCTATACATTATCCCGCTTATTATACGGCTACTTGCCAGAACGAAAAAATAAACTCCATGATATGTCTCTTTACACTTATTTGTTACCGTTTCGTCGTGGCTTTTGCTGAGAAACAAATAGTTCGCAACACACGCTGAACTTGAATCAAACATTCTTTAGAACACAGCTGATCAACCGTCTGCTTTCACTTTTGAATGAAGTTCCAAGCACAAACTCCGTTGCCATTGACAGCGGTCATTCTTGTTTTCAGAGGTCCTTTCCCAAGAAATAATGACCGCTAGAACTTTCGGAAATCCCATTCAAGTCAATGGAGCATTCTACTTACATTGTGAAGAGACGTAAGGGCTAAGTTACCATCTTTGCCCACTTCAAAGCCACACAATGTAGTTGTTTTATGTAAGGGCTAAGTTACCATCTTTGCACACTTCAAAGCCACACAATGTAGTTGTTTTACGTAAGGGCTAAGTTACCATCTTTGCACACTTCAAAGCCACACAATGTAGTTGTTTTACGTAAGGGCTAAGTTACCATCTTTGCACACTTCAAAGACACACAATGTAGTTGTTTTACGTAAGGGCTAATGGACATGAGGCCAGAGACTTTCTAATGAGGAGACACACCACTCAAAAAATCCTCCATAGAAATGCATGGGGTTAGTTTGTAACGCCGTTGTCTACACACATCCCACCCCTTCCTCGCCAAAACGTCGACATGTGTATACATTGAGCCAATCATGTGGTGTGATGTGACTACATTGAGCCAATTATGTGCTGTGTTGTGCAGACATCATGCCAATCATGTGTTGTGAACTCGCCGCTGCAGCACGGTTGGTGTCGTGAAGCCTTGTGCACGCGCATTTCCTGCCGAATAGGATGCCCGATGAGTACCCAAAAAGCGTTGCTATATGGCCGCGGAGTGGAGGGACTTGCCTAAAAGGACTTTGACGGGGCTAACTAGGGGACAAGCGGTCTGGATCTTGACAAATTCCTACATAAGACCCTAATTTAAAAGGCAGGCATAGTGCAATGGCTTAAGTCTAACTAAAGCTAACATAATTTAATAATGTGGCAAAATCTATTTGCAAATTTAATTCGATGAGCAAGATCCTAAGCACACACATTGGTGATTCAGCTCCATACTCCCACAATGCAACACAGGAGCTTAAGTTCATTCACCAGACACTTTGCTCATTGAGTGACTGTCATTTAGTGACTTTCAGTCATTTAAATTAGTGCCCGTTGTGTTACTATACGGAGGAGTTAACCTTCAGACAGTGAGCCTACAGACGGTAATCATTGTGTAAACACAAGCCCCAGTTTTATTCACGTACATTGATCTGCACCGCTGAAGTGCTTTGGGTTTAATTAATGGGAACACAATGGCTTTTGTGCATAACTACCATAGACTGCATATATAAAAAAAAAGAGATAACTACACTGATCGCCCCAGTCTGAGTTAATTAGGAGCTGAGAGAGCTGGGATGTGAGCCAGAGGCCAGAGGAAGCACTCACACAGCATCCCATAGCATCTAACACAGAAACAAACACCTGGGTGCGTGCGCACACGCACACGCACACGCACACACCACTCTGGCACCCAGGTGCAGCTACAGAGATTTCATCTTCAGCAGAGTAATGAATTGTTGTAGGGCAGGCGAATGAGGAGGTCACACAGACACACACAAGCTCTCACTCAATGACATAAACACACACAGAAACAGCACTCAATCACTGGCACAGACATACACTAACACAAGGTTACATCCACTCTTATCCGCTCAAACACACACTCTCCCTGGACATAGCCACACACTCACACATGACCATACACTCAAACATACCTTGCTTGGTATAGACACACACACACAGACACACACACGTGCGCACACACACACACACACGCACACACACACACACACACGCACACACACGCGCACACACACACAGACACACACAGACACACACGTGCACACACACACACACACACACACACACACACACACACACACACACACACACACGCACACACACGCACACACACGCGCACACACACACAGACACACACAGACACACACGTGCACACACACACACACACACACACACACACACAGACACACACAGACACACACAGACACACACACACGTGCACACACACACACACGCACACACACGCACACACACACAGACACACACACACACAGACACACACGTGCGCACACACACGCACACACACGCACACACACACACACGCACACACTACCTTGGCGAAGCGGCGGAGAAAGCGGTATGAGATGGGGATGTTGATGTCAAAGTCGAGTGCCTTCAGGATGTTGGCCTCCATGGCGATAAGCTGAGGGCGCTTGTAGGCGTCGTCACAGATGTACAGGAAGTCATCGACACACGGCGGGCATCGCTCCTGATGGAGGGAGAGAGAAACGTGTTTTTATTTATAGCATTTATAGAGGAATAGGTGCTGCTCTGGGGGGTAAAAGGAAGTTAAGATGCCATTTTACACTCTCCAGTACAGGCTCTGCAGTGTTTCCCATACATTGACTTATTTGTGGCGGCCCACCACAATATCAACATTGACCACCACACAATGACTTTCCAGGTTGTACTAAATTGTGCTTAAATCTGGTTAGCATCATAACCACGCTGCGCTAATTTGTTAAAAACTGTTGCATTCAAGTTAATTCTGCAAACCTACCACCACAAATAGAATTTAATTCTGTGGGAAACACTGCTCTGCTGAATGGGGGATGGACTAAAGTGTGTCACTCCAATTACTAACCAGCAGTTTATATAGGCTGGCAGCACTGGAGTCAGATTCTGGCCTACTACATATACATATAATAACAATCTGTGCATTTGGGCCGGAAACCGTAATAATCCTTTGCAGATAAAACTGGCTCTGCTCCTGCACTGTGAAACAGGGGGAGTGCCACAAAGCCTGCATTTTATCACAGTGCCACAGGTGTGACACGCAGGACACCATTTGAGAGGGAAAAAAAATGAAAAAGAGGGAGACAGACAGAGATGAGAGAGAGAGAGAGAGAGCCAAAGACAGAGAGAGCGAGAGCTAGACAGAGAGACATACAGAGAGAGAGAAAAGAGTGGGAGAGAGAGGGACAGAAAGAGTGACGGAGAGATAAAAAGAGAGAGCAAGAGACAGAGAGAGTGGGAAAGAGATAGAGAGACAGAGAAAGAGAAAGTGACAGAGAAAAGGAGTGACAGAGAAAGAGAAACAGAGAGAGAGAGAGAGAGAGAGAAAGAGTGACGGAGAGATAGAGAGAGAGCAAGAGAAAGAGAGAGTGGGAAAGAGATAGAGAGACAGAGAAAGAGAAAGTGAGAGAGAGAGAGAGAGAGAGAGAGAGAGAGAGAGAGAGAGAGAGAGAGAGAGAGAGAGAGAGAGAGAGAGAGAGAGAGAGAGAGAGAGAGAGAGAGAGACTGCACAGGGCTGATTCTGGTCCACTGCCTACCATTTTGGACTCCTGCAAACAGCTACATTTTCCCCCTCATAAAATGACAAATACTACAATAAAATCTTAATAGGTCTGGCATGATCAAGTACTGGTTGTTGTTTTAGGCATTGAGGGGGAAAGCCAATTTGCAAAGAAAAATGTTTTTATTAAATTAAAAATACCAACATGATTTATGAGTTCCTAACCTCACAGACCAAATGGAACTACAGCTTTCCTGTGTGCATCAGAGGTAAAGTTTGCTCATGCAGTACAAGAGCATTTGCCCATACAGTGGTGCATAATCAGTGGGCAGTAAAAGCAATAACGAGGCATACCAAAAAGGCCTGTAGGCTTTCATGGTATACACTTTTAAAATCTGATGGTTCTCATGTTCTGTCTCAATACTTGACTTTTACTCAATTTTGTTCGTTATATCCACAGTGAAGATTTAGACCCCAAAAATATCTTAAAGGGAAAGGATCCCACTGAAGTAATTTTCCAAATCACCAAAAACCCAGGAATGTGTATTTCCTTTGAGTAATCCACTGCATTTAAAACCTTTGTTTACAAGAAAGATCGGTTTGATTTCACTGCTGGTTACGCCCCTGGCAGTCTAAAACAGGAAGTTCGGAAACGGGCGTCAATGGGACCGCTTCCAGACCAACTTGCAGAGCAAAATCAAATTTGCTAACAGGTTTGTCTGGGTTCACTCCGGCTATAAAAACAGGACCCAGCTTAGAAAAACCTGGAGCTTCCCTTTAATGTTTATGCTAAGCTAATTAGCATGACTATGAGCAGTCAGGGCATTTTTCAACCAACAGAGAACCTCAGAATCCTTTGAATCCTGGTGCTATCTAGTGAACCAGCCTGCATTTCCACCAGATTTGATTTGAACCAGGGATGCGTCAACAGTCACATGCATAACCTTTATGCATAAACAGTTGACTAACACGCCCACTCCGGTTCACAGAGAAAACAAAAAAATAAAAAATAAAAATGGTGCCAGCGCTGAACCCACTTTCCAGGTTCCAAACTGATTTATTTCGGGTTAAAATGGTCCAAACAGCTCAACATCCGGAGCACGAACCGAACCAGTTCGGAGACTGTTCCCCGTTGGTGGAAGAGGCCCATCAGTGTTGGGCAGAGACAGGTGGTGCCAGGCTCACCTCGAATTTGGCGGCAATCAGCATGGCAGTGGAGCCTATCAGCTGCAGCAGGTCCCTAGTGCAGGGTGCGGCCGCCAGGTAGTGATCCGTCAGCTTCACCGCCAGGTAGAGCGTCTCGTGGTTCAGCTCAAAATTCTCCTACGGGACAAGAGAGACACATAGTTGTTGTTTTGAACAATAACATTTCATAATTTCTTTAAACAACAAAACAACATCATCATAACGTGTTTCTTTAAACAATAACAACGTGTTTGTTAAGCATAGCAGCACAGCATACCTGGACCTCCACCATCCAGTCCACGAGAATGGCCCTGATGTTTTCAGTTATGCTTGGCTGCACGGGCAAATAATCATCAAGGACAAATTTTTCCTGTTGATGAGAGTGAGAGAAAGAAAGAAAGAAAGAAAGAAAGAAAGAAAGAAAGAAAGAAAGAGAGGGAGAGGTCCAATGGTCAATCTTGAAACAATCTATTAAATTAACTTGCCATTGTGTGCTGTGTAGGGCTTAGAGACAGATGAGACGTTGCAAGGCCTAAGGAAACGGTCATTTTAAATTACTTGCTTTCTGAAAAAACAAAAAATAAGTGAAATGAATGATACAATGACAGGAGATGTCATGAGATCCTAACATGTGGAAAATATTGCTCTTTGACAATAGGGGTCGAAAAAAATGAGTCACTCTGAACTTGTGCGTTTATTTCCCCCAAAACATTCAGAACAAACCGTCTGCAAGTTCAGAAAGAAAACTCTTCAATATAGTTTAGCATTGTTGACGGATTGTTAGGACCAAAACGCTTCGCCTTCCTGCACCTCAAGTCCAAGCTTGGATCGTCTACGGACCTGCTTTAGTGAAACTTAAGCTCTGTGAACAAAGATGGCCTCCACAAGGCATGATGTTAGTATAAATTTATCTGAGGCGTCTTTCTGCATCACCAGACTGGACTGAGACCAGATCAGTCTCAACAAGGCAGCATCAAATGGCTCGCTGAGTGAAGGCTTAGCAAGACAGTTAAGTAGACAACCCTGAAAGGCATCAGAGCCAGCTTCGTTCCAGAGAGAGAGAGGTTGTGTTTTATGGAACGGGTTCATTCATACAAATAACCTAAACATACTTGCCAGAAAAGGCTAATCCAATAAAAATTTCGACAGTCACCTTAAAACATTCCTTGTCCTCTTTTCAGTGTGGCACAAGCGCTAAGCGTATAATGAGACTAAATGTTCAGAGGCTTGAAGGTTAAGTAATACATTACAATAGACTTCTTGTTCGGCAAAACATTAAAAAAAATTAGCACAATGCCTCTCCAGAGTCCATACAGAGTCAAGGCTCTGTAAACTACTCAACTAGGCGCCGACATGAGTGCTTGGTCACTTGCCATGCACATCAGCGCTGAAATTTTGGCAAACATTGGATAAACAATGGATTTTTATTGAGCAGCGCGGACAAAATAGAACAGACTCGTAATCTACATGACGGTGGTGGTGGCAAAGTTTGACGCTGGTGTGCGGAGTTCTATTGAAAACAATGGAATTTGATGTAATCGAATGTTGAAAGCAGAGTGTGGCACACTCATTGTCGGCACCAATGTGCAGAGGCCTTTAATGAATCAGACATGGCTTCGGAGGAGCCATACTCAATTCCAGCCTACAGTCACGGCATTGCTTCAAAAGCACAGACAGGAAAGGTGTCAATTTGATTGTCTTGAACTCAAATAGAGACAGAATCCCCCATAGAAATGTATAGGGTTAGTTCGTAACACAAAGATGGCAGTCGTCTACACATATTTCGCCCTTTCCGTCGCCAAAAGTTGACATGTGAATACATCGTGGCATTAATGTGGTACATTGTGAATACATCGTACCGATCATGTGTTTTTCCGTTTGTGTCGTGAAGCCTTGCGCATGCGCAGCTCTGCCCAAAATAGATGAGTGCCCAAAATGTGTTGCAATTTGGCCGCCAACTTTGACTCAAATCTCAACAACCTTTAGGTAGAATCGCAGACTGCATTTTTAGAATAGCATTCCTATAGTGGCTGACCGTTTACTGAGGCTCAGCGTGACCTTTTTGCATTCAAACTACAGAGCTAATATCCCCTAATATGTGCCTTTGAACTAAAAGCAATGTCATACGATGCAGTAAAGGCGACAGACGCCACAGCGTATTCCCCCGTGAATCTTCGGGTGATTTGTAGTCGACACCACCCACCACAAACACACAAAAACAAAATCATACCCTGGGCCCCGAGTTCAGCAGTAATATAGGTAGCAGGAAGCTAGGTCAAGGAGGGGACACTGAAATGGGCGAGACTTCTCCAGTGAAGTGAAATTGAATAAACCAATCACATCCAACCAGTGTTAAATTCCGATCTATCTATCTATCGATCTATCTATCTATCTTTTATTAATTAACTTCCGCCTGACTCTGCCCACTTCGTGTGTCTGACTTCACATGCACTCTCAGCAAAATACGCTGCCAAACTCGCACCCCTATGTCTCAACAGACTTTTTTTTTAGAAGGAAAATGAACTCACCTCTCTTTTCTTGAGGTAGTCGAAAATTTCTTTGGCGTACTCTGGTGCCAGCGTGCAGTCATCTTGGTTTGCAGAATCTATGTCAAACTCAGGAGGCACCTAGATCACATCCAAACAGGCAAGCTGGTTTTAACATCTTTTACTGTGCCTCCCATAACCACTTTACACACACACACACACACACACACACACACACACACAAATCACTGGCGGCCACAGATTAATGGCACAGGTAAGATGAGGTCAGAAAGGCTTACTTCTGTTCAAAATTAGATTTTAAGAAAACTCAAGATGAAGTTACTTTAGGGTTTAAAAAAGACCACCCTACGGAAACACATTACCTCTGGAGGGAGCAGATGAGCGGGCTTTGGTTCTTTGATAAAGGACTCTTCCACTGGTTCTTCTTTCTCAGGTTTTACCTGGGAACGAAAACTATTTAGCCATGATGTGGCACCGTGTGCTAGCTTACTTTCACATGGGAAGGGCAGCATATAGTATGCAAATATAGATTTATCGACACATTCTCCTCAGCTACAACTCTGACAAAAACATTGTAATCTATTTGAGGCTTGACATAAACCACCAAAAAGGGTCCCCTTAACCTACTGACCTTAGATAACAAGCCAGAACCCCCCCCCCCCCCCCCCCCCCCCCTTAAAACACCAGCCATGTCCTCATCTAGGCCTCCATCTGGTTCTAACTCTTTGCAGTTACCTCTGAAGGCTGAAGCGGTGATCTTGGAGGGACATCACTGGACGCAGGCTCGGTCACTGGTTCCACAGCCAGCGGCTTTTCCTGCTTTACCTCCTGTTTTGTCTCTTGTTCTAGCTCTGGTTTTATTTCCTGCTTAATTTCTTGTTTTACCTCCTGCTTTATCTCCTCTAAATGGCCCTCGGAGCTCACCGACAGGGTCCTGCAACAGACAGAACGGACACAGATTTCAATGCCATAGACTTGAACATGTGCAACATAACAGTTAACAGAAGCAAGTGAAATAATAGATATCAGCTCAAGAACATTAAAAACATCAGCCAAGCTAACAAACCATAGTGGTTCTTGAACCACTAACAAACCATAGTGGTTCAAGTTGGCTGATGTACAATCACTTGGAGGTTGAGGTGATGAAAATGTGATGGGGAGGTTGCATACATTTTACTTTACACATTTGCTCCTTTATTCAACAAAATGCCAGTAGCCTGACTTCACCGGCTTAAGGCCAATAACAAACTAATGAACTGCTATCTGGACAGTACAAACAAGCAGCAAATAAAATAAAGAAAGATGGAATAGGAACAAGACATTGAATTCCTACTTTTTCAAGTTGGCTTGATTTCTTTCCGACAAGGACTGCTTTGCCTGTGCCTTTTTGGTAGCATCCTTCTTTTTGATGCCAATGATGCTGTTGTGGATCTTGTGTGCCTGAAAAAATAAAACAAGACAAACTCAGTGTGTCTTAATCTTCAGCTGGGCTGGATAGGCCATGATTTTAAGACTGACCTTCAAACAAACACCCATCACCCATCAACAAAGGAGGGACAGCCAAGAGAATTGTTAGTGCTTATGGTGTGTGTAGGGGTATAGGTGTGTGTAGGGGTGTAGGGGTGTGTGTGCAAGTCTGTGTGTGTATGTGTGTAACCGAGTGGGATGGAATAGATCCTCTTCGAAGAAAACAAAAATCCTCCAGAAGCTGTAGCTCACAGTGTGCACACACACACACACACACACACACACACACACACACACACACACACACACACACAACCCCTATTGTGCAGGGATCAACACCCTCATTATGAAATCAACCAAGTAAAGCATTGTTGTGAATTTGCCCAAATTTCACTGTTTTCATGGGAAACCTCTTAGTTAAAAGCTGCAAGCCACATGCACTAGCACTTACTCGTTGGACTACCTCATCATCTTCATCGATATGAGTATCGGACAGACACTGAGAGAAGGCCTAGCTTGAGCAGAGGGGTAATTGTGAGACATGCACAGTAATGTACATTTGTAGCAGACCTTATAAAGGACACATTGGGCTTACATTGGTTATGTCAATGAAGGCTGTTCTCTTCTTAGGTGCACCCTTCGGTGGAGAGGAAGACCTTTTGACCTGAGTCACCTCCTAAATTCAAAGGAAGGCAAAACACAACAGTGAGAATCTAAGGTAATGTCAGTAGTGGCTAAACACTTAAATCGCTCATATCTAGTTTATACAAAGTAAAAAGGCCTTTGTGGGGATTGAATGCAACTCGAGGGCGGTTGGGCGAGAGATGCTGTTTTGATGAGGGGACCAACCTGATTCTCTGTTGCTTTCGAGTGGATTTTGGGAATCTTGCTGATTGCAACTGGTTTCTTACCCCTTGAAAAAGGCATATCTGCAAGCTGATGTGTTCCAGTTAGAAATATGATCCTGTGGGGAAATCAGGCAACCGTTGAATGGATACAAAGAATCTCTAACATTAACAATGTTCAACAAACAAACGTTTGGCGAATCGATTTTCTTGCTAACCGTGAATACAGACGCTGAAAAGAGTATCCACTAATTCTGCTCGGTAAACGTTAGATGAGAATAAGCTAGCATTCTGTGACGTTAAGAATAAGACATTGAAAGAAACTCAGGCTTGGTAAGTTAACTCGGTTTACTCGGTAACGTTAACGCTAACAAATGTCTCGATGGGAAATTCTCCCAGTTAATCCGTTTAAGAGACAAACCTGGTCCAAAATTATGTTAATGCATCTGTATTCTTGATGAATATGCTTATTAACAAGTTAATAGAGTATCTAATAAAGATAAATCCAGCGTTAAATGCCCAACTCAGGGAAAACCTCATCCTCCGTACACGTGAATCACTGTGCGAAAACGTTAGCGTTACTCCTGTACATTCAAAACCAACAATCTAATAAAACACTTCAGTTGATAATATGGATTTATCTCTTACCGTTTACACTGCAATTCCTCCAGTGAGTTCAAATATGTATAGCCTCTTTAACATTTAGATAAATGCCTTTTCTTTTCCGACAGAATCCTGGTTGGAGCTTTTTGCAGAAAACATGAATGCGCTCTCGCAAAATCCAAAACATGCACGCTCTGTGCTGATTGGCTACAATGCCTCACAAACGCACCAATGGCCAGTCGGTTGGGATGCCGTTGTTAAGGGGCGGGGTCACTCGAATTTTTAAACTTCATAGCAACCAATAGCAGCGGGATTTGAGAGTTGTTTTTATAATCGGGGAGCACTCTGCTACTACAACAAAGACGAATGGGGTGTGGTGTACCAAAACTGGACTGAATTTAATTTGAATTTAACGGCTCTCTCACTGTGCGTCGTTTATTTATGTGGTGTATGCTCAGATCATCAAAGTATCGATCCTTCTCTCATGAAAAGTCTCATATCTCAGTTTTGGTTTAGAATCACGTGGATCTGTGAAACATTGTTCACGTGGCAGAGATTGCCTGTTAGAGATTCAACTTCATATCAACAAAGTAATGTTAATGAATAATTGAAAAATAGCTAAACTCTATAGAAAAAACTGAAGGGGCAATATTATTCTACAGACATCAAACATAGGCAAGTAGCAAACATTTGTCAAGCTACCACATGTATCCTAACTATAACAGTTTCCTTCACACACTTCTACTTTTGTCCTTATGCAGGAAGTTAAGTTGGTCTTTAAATAGCGTGAAGTTATCCCGCTTCCTTATTGGTGTTCACTGTTAGCCCTGACTCGCCTGTGTATCCCGCAGAGGAAGGTAAACCAAGTAGGCCTACTGAACATAGGCCTACAGCCTCATCCAAGAGTCTGTAGAGTGCCTCTTAAACTATGCACCATGGCCATGCAGCAAAAGAAAATGTCTGGACATTAACCAGTAGGCCTACTTTGTCACTCACTTTGTCAAATGTAGCATTTGTAGCTTGTGAGATATCTGATATAGACTGGAACAGATCCCTGATACTGGCCTACACAATTTATTTAATGAGTTAAATCTAATGGGCTGTCCATGATCACGGAGCATGATGAACAGTGCAAAACATTGTCATTCAATTGTTATTGAACAGACCAAAATAGCCTTGCTTATCTGCCACCTACTAAGACATACCAGGCCAGAAAATGTTCTGCTAAGGTTTCCTGATTGAAGGACATGTTTGGCAAGTGCGTGCACATATGCAACAGGTTTTTGAGGCAGTCTTTTCCCGTGGGTGTCAGAGGTGCTATCCCACCAGCTTCGACATGTAGACCTATTCAAAACCTGCCATATTAAAAAGGCAGTTAGCCTAAAGTCCACCTTAAAAGTCATTTACAGATGAAAGACAAGAATGAAAAGTTGAAAAGAAAATGAAACCTACAGTATATTGATTTCATCAAGCTCAGAAAAAAGTTTGAAAAGAAAACAAACAATGGCCTTTTCAGAGATCTTGCAGGAACTAGAGTGCTCAATGCACCACTTTGATTTGTACACTTTGCAACCTTTTGACAGTCTTGAACTCAGCAGTGATCAGAGAATCAGTGTCTAGGGTAGCTCACACCCTGAGTCACTGAAATATTCAGCCATAATGTAATTAAAGATAGTGTGAGTTCATCAGTGTTGGCACTGCATGAGTTTGAAATATCAAACAGGCCACAATATTCCAAGTGCTTATAACCATGTGAAATAGAGTTCTCACTCTTGCCTGTCACGAATACAAAGAAAACTGTGCTTGTGTGTTTTTCTATTGATCCGTTCCACATTCCTGTACTGTTCTTAATATTACAGCCAGCTTCAGGGCTAAGGGAGGGTGAGGCTACAACATCTCTCTCCACCTTGTGAAGTTCACATGTGTGTCCACTCCAGAGACAACACTGCTGCATTATATGTGAGTGACGATCAAGTCTGTGTTATCATTTCTCTTGGCGGGTCACAGCGCATCTTTTTCCCACCTAAAGAAATAAAGTTTCACATGTATTGCGTTACGTTTTGGAAGACATTTCAGTCCAGGCCTTGTAAAGTAAACTCTTCAGGACTTCAGGAAAAAAAAATACCAAATTCATCATTAGTGAAGAAATACCAAAATGCAGGCCAAGTAATCAAGCTATTGTTTCTTTTTGTTTGGGAATAAGGAATGTTTTTGAATTGTCAGACCATGACATTTTGTTGATTTATTAAGAAACCATAATGTCAAACTAATCCCATTATTTGTAAACTGTAGCTTTCACATGACACATGTCTAGATTATTTCATAACATTTAAAGTAATTCCGTTCTCACAGAGAGTCTGTTTGCGATGGAAATTTTGTAAACACCCACACAGCCTAATTTGGGTTTCTCTTTCGCTCACCTCTAACTCTCCACTTGTCTCTTGAGCGCACATTAAAAACCAACTTCCTTTGTGGTGCATCACATGTTCTGCTTCCTGGAACTAACTGGTGATCAGTTGTGGGTTTTTATTCAGTGCATTCAAGCTTACAGAAGAAACTGCGAGGCAAAGCAAAGTTTAAGAATACAGAGACAGAACTTCTATTAAAAAAAAAAGTTAGATTTTGTGTTGCTCAGATCATGGATGCACAGGACTGGATAAACAGCAATCACACTCTCTGTGAGCTGCAGGCGGTTTCTCAGGCAGACACCACTAAGGTAGGTTACATTCCGATGTATACTCCCTCAAAGATGACAGACAACTCACACATTGCTGACATTGCTGATACTGTGTGAATCTGTTAATCACAGTGATTGTTGTAAATAATGTTTAAGTAAGAAAACAACTTAATAACTATGACTGATGATTATGTAAATGTTATGTAAAAGCCTTATGGATATACAAATATTTTATCATTTGTGAGAATCTATACACACCCCCTGTTATACTGTTTCGACTCTCTGCAGATGCCAATGGAGATTGTTTTTGACGTCCCTTTAAGTCCTCCGCCGTCATACGATCAGGCATCCATTTTGTGGTCTCTTGGGTTGTACTCACACACCCTAGATGAGGCTTTGAAGAGAGGTCATGCTGCAGATCAACAGTCAATGGACTTTCTCCAGCGGAAAAGCTCATCAGTCACAGCAGCTGTTCATAACTTTGCGCAGGCCTTGGCCAGTGATATTATAAGTTCAGCCACACATCCCAGTGTTGGAGATACGGAGAGTGAGAAAGTCCTGTCGCCCACGTGCGGCACTGATGAAGGCCGATCCACTGCTTCGCATTGTTTCTTTGATCCGAATGCAAATGTCCTTTGGGGAGACGACCAGGAATGCAAAACTAGCAGCTACACTGATGAGGAAAAGCTAGCCGAGTATTTAACGTCCATGATTTTTCGAATGGCTTTGAAAGAGGTGGCTGAACATGGCAGCCCAAGGACGTCTGTTCTGAGCACAGCGCAATCTACGCATCACCGCGAGACTTGCAGCAGACATCCATATGACGAGAGAATGCTCTCAGAACGTGGGCAATCACAGGAAATATGTGACGAAAACATGGACACGCATTGGGAGGAATCAACGTTTGAACCACCAGCATCCTCAAGGGCCCGTGGTGCATCTGGCTCCTCACGCACCATCGGAAGTTTGCTCTCACAATCTAGCCTGGCCAGTAACCAATCCCTGGATTACCCCGATGCCCCACCGACCACGCCGTTAATCCCCGGTGTGACTCAGAGCAGAGCCAGCTTCTGCAGGAAGTTGAAGGGGGGGCTTGCGAAGGAGTTCCTCCCCTCTCCCCCACCACCGACTCCCAACAAGAACCCGAACCCCAGCCAACAACTACTGAGGGGCTACAAGGAGACGGACAGGGATACGGCCGAGTTTGTCCACCGCCTGATGCGTTCCTTATCGCTAGAGTGCTCCGACGAGGCAGGTTTTGCAGACATCAGTGGAGGACTCTCCAGCCAAAGTCCATGGACCAACTGCCCTGAACTGTCTCATTATGCAGACCAGCTATCGGCTGACATCATTAAATATGTCACCACATCAGATGAGGGAGAGGATTTCGTAGACCGGCTAATGTGGTCCTTATCTCTTGAATACCCAGAATGCATAGAGGATACACCGGTCAAAGAAAATAATAGCGGACCTCTGAACAAGGCACATTGTGATTCAGATGCACTGAATGACTTTGCAGATGAACTAGCCACAGATATCATTGGATGTGCCATCGAGAGCTACTCATCACTGACAGCATTCCAAAAAAGCCTTCTTCCTACTGCTGAGCGCTGGGCCGAGGAGATACTCCAAGCCTCCTACAGAGAAATGATTGATCCGGACAGGACAAAAGACATCAACACGTCGGCCCAGCCAAACCGACGGAGCGTGAAAAGCGAGGCAGGCCTCACATCATCGGATGTGGGAGTCGAGGCGAGCACTCGGAGCCAAATTCGCAGGCCGACCTCGGAGGTTCACTCCCTGCAGAGGACGGGGAGCCAAGAGGATGACCCCACGGGTGCGGGGAGGCTGAGAGACTTAGCAGAGGCGCTGCTAGCCACTGCATTTATTCAGGCGCTCCCAGAGCTACAGCGCGCAGTTTTACATCCTGGAGCTGGTCCAATGGCTCAGGGCCCGCCAGACTATACTTCTGGCTCCCTTAGGACCTCCCTCCAGCCTTCTAAAAGAGTCCAGGCCTCCCTAAGCAGTGGGAACCCAGGTCAAGCCACTGGTGCTCTGGCCCAAGTTGACAATGCTGCGGACTGCGCGCTAGACAGCTATGCAGAACACGTTGCCCTCGAAGTGATTGATGGCTCCTTGAAGCTTGCCTCGAAATATCTCGTTGGCGATGGGAAAGCATGTAGCCTTCGGCGTGATGGGAACGGTTCTTGGTATTCGGAGGGTGAAGTTACACAGAGACGCCATGGCCCAAGGGTGAGGGTATTGCTTGGGTCTCAGATGTGTAGGACCACAAATGACCTGAAGGGGGTGCTGATGTGGGCTGCAGCTTCTCAGCTCGGGATCCAGACACTCACGCTCGTGGTTGCTGACCATCAGCTTCAAGCTCAAGTGAGTAGAGTACATGATCAGATGTATTCTTAATATAATGTTAGACACCAGATAATGGTGAACGCTTGTACATAAAGGTTTCAAATCGTAAAATTGTAAATCAGGTTTATAGGCCAAGTATACTTGCGTATACAAGGAATTTGGTCTCTGCATTTATCCCATCTGTGAATTAGTGGAACACACAGAGGACAGTGAACACACAGTAAGGTGAAGCACACAATGAGATGAAGCACACACTAACCCGGAGCAGTGCTACAGTGGTGCTTGGGGAGCAGTGAGGTGCCTTGCACAAGGGCACTTCTACTACTACTACTCCTACTACTCCTACTTTGGGCAGCCGTGGCCTACTGGTTAGCACTTTGCTCCCCGAGCGCCGCTGTTGATGCAGGCAGCTCACTGCGCCGGGATTAGTGTGTGCTTCACCTCACTGTGTGTACACTGTGTGCTGTGTGTGTTTCACTAATTCACGGATTGGGATAAATGCAGAGACCAATTTCCAATTTGCAATTTCCCTCACGGGATCAAAAGAGTATACTTATACTTACTTATACTTATGCCGTGGATGTGGGCATGGGAGAGCAGTGCTCAACCACTTCCCCCGCCCACAGTTTTCCTACTGGTCAGGGATTGAACCGGCAACCCTTCGGTTTCAAGCCCGAAGCCCTAAACCAGTAGGCCACGGCTGCACTTTTCAATATGGTGATGTTTTTGTTCAATGACTAAAAACAACTTCATTAAATTCTCTTCATCAGTTCAGCAGTGTGGCACATGATAGCCATCTCCTGGGCTTGACTGTGGGGGACCTGATGACATCACTCCTGCAGCACTGCACGCACCTGTCCCAAGTGGCCAGTAGAGGGAGCTCTCTCAGTGGTGTTCACCCACTTACTTACCTACAGGAGCTGAGTGGAGTGAGCCGCAAGGAAATCCAGCACGACAACCGACCTCATCCACACAGTCCTCACCATCCCTCTCCCGATAAAGAGCACGATTAAAAAGAAATATGGACGCAATGAAAAAACATAGACACGCTATAAATATATTTTATACTGATTTTTTTTATCTGATGTTAAATAGCCTAATCGTATTAGTGGCAAAAGGGAACAATTTATTGTAAATCCCAGCAGAGATTTTATGACTGATTAATTTAATATAAAGCTTAATACAAATAAAAATCCATTGTTGCTATAAATTTCTGTAAGTTTCTCTTCAATTGTTGTGAAATCCCTTCATTCTTAATGCAGATAAAACTTCAGTTACATGAGACTCCCTCGTAATCTCTCTCTGTGATTGAAAGGCCTGATTGTTGTAAAAATAAAAAAATGAAGAGATAGAATAAAGGAAAGAAAAAATAGGGCCACTCAGGGAAGTACATCAGAGACAGCTTCGACCTCCCTATGTTTTACAGTTCCCCATTAAAGCTCCCTAAGTCCTGATACCTAACATGGCAGGAATGCGTTTTGTGAACTTTTAGCCTCCCACTCTTGGCAATGGCTCCACTCAGCAAGTCCTCACACACACATAAACACATACACACACACACACCGATAGGAAAAGAGAGAGAGAGGTCCGGTACATGTATGCGCTGGACTGACAGTGCAGCTGCAGAGGGGTGTCAAGGAGGACATGCTAAGACCTGCTGTTACACACATCTGCAGAATCATTTGTTCTCCATTATCATGGATGGGGTGATTGCCAAGAAGAGCGAGGGAGTGAGTCAGAGCAGAGAAAGAGACATGAGGGAATGAGGGAGAGAGAGAGAGAGATAGAGCGAGAGAAAGAGACATGAGGGAGAGAGAGATAGAGCGAGAGAAAGAGAAGATGTGATTGCAGCAACGTATGGATTATGTGGATTTGGTCCCCTCCGCTTCCCCCCCCCCCCCCTGAAGACATACACACACATATGCACATAAAAAAAAGAGATGGAAAAACTATAGATCATCAATTCATTCCCCTCCAGACTCCCACCAGCCAAATTCTCCTGCAGTTCACCACAGGAGGAGAAGAGGAGGCGGGACAAAACATGTGTTTTGCACGGGCCAGTTTTTACAGTTACCATTTTCAGGCCAAACAAGTCCGGCGAAAAATCCGACTTAAGTGTCTGACGAGTGGACTTAATGGGGCTGTGAGAACTCTGACACGCGATATGAGATGGAAGTGTGAGGCTATGAAACAGGAGCCCAGAACCAGAGGTGGAAAGTAACGAAATACATTTACTCACGTTACTGTATTGAGTAGTTTTTGTGTGTATTTTGTATTTTTTAAGTAGTTTATAAAATCGGTATTTTAAATTTTACTTGATTACATTTTGAGTGAAGTATTGTACTTCGCTACATCAAAAATCCCATCCGTTACTTGAGTAAAAAAAAAAAAAGTTAAGACTGACGAAAATGGAAAGGGAGAGAAAAACAATCGCGCCCTAAACCACTAGCCTAGTGATAATGATCAGCGTGTAGCCTACAACAGGACATGAATCAAGCTGGCGCCATGCAGTCTTTCTGAAAGTGATGGAGCTGGATCACGAGATGCATCAGATTAGCCTAACCTATGAAAGTGTATGAAAGATTTCGTGTTTTGACGTTTGTGCTCACCTTTCTTTGGAAAGAAGTTTATTAGCAGTTGTTGTTTCCCCTCATTTTGATGTCTCTCTTTTTCCTGTTTTGGCCTTTGTTTTTAGTAATCTGACTTGGCTTTCTTGGAGAAAGACATTGCACCAGCAGCAAAACAATTAGCGGTCCACTACTAGCGATGCTCAACTAAATAAACAAAAGATAGACTACCTTATGAATCTTGCAGGCGGACTAAACCATTTAGCTCTTTAGCAAGGGAGAGTGAGAGTGACCTTACACAGTTTCCACTATGTTTTGTATACAACTTTAAATTTCGTCTGACATTCATTTTGACATTTAATTTGGAAGTTAAAATATTCAGGTAAAATAAATATATGGTGGAAATAAGTATTGAACGCTTAATTTTTTTTCAGTAACTAGCCTAAACTTCCAGTGAGTCTATTCGAAATTTTCACCACACATTATATTAACACACATATAAAAAATCCAAACATAAGAGTTTTATGTATTAAAGTGGAATGACACAGGAAAAAAGTATTCGTGCCTACTGAAATTTCTTCAATACTTTATGGAAAAGCCTTTGTTTGTAAAGACAGCTTCAAGACATTTCCTAGGCCTATATGACAAAACTTATTAGTGATTTTGGCCCATTGTTCTAAACAGTTTCCAGGGGTCCCTCTTGTGAATCCTGATCTTTAGTTACTTCCAGAACTATTTAATTGAATTGGCTGCCTTCAAGTCTTTCTGGAGCTTTGTCCGAGTGGTTCTTGGCTCTTGGAATTGACTATCCTTCTGACTCCCTGGTCAGAAATTTTGCGAGGAGATCCTGTGCATGGCCGGTTGATGATGCAGTGATGTTTCTTCCACTTCCAGATAATGGCTCCCATGCTGCTTACTGGAAGATTCTGATGTTTTGAAATGCATCTGTAACCAGTTTCATTGATATGTTTTGCAACAATAAGGTTGCAAAGGTCTTGGGAGAGCTTTTTGCTTTTATCCATCATGAAATGTTTCTTGTGTGACACCTTGGTAATGAAAAACCTAGCCCATTAATATGTAGGCTACTAACCAAGCTTATATTAATTTGCACAGATAGAAAGGATAACTACTCTTTATACAGATTCCAGCTCGTTCCTTCCCTTTCCTTGCCTTAGTGCTTTTTCTTAGCGTGTTCAATACTTTCCCCCTTTGTTATTCCACTTCATTACATGACTCTACTTATGGAGTTGTTTGGATTTTTTATGTGTGGATTACCTGAGTTATTACTAATGCCTGGTGAAAATGTTGTGCCCCCTGTATTCCACTTTTCACGGGCCCTCTCCTCCATTGGGGCCCTATACTTCCCACTTTCCCCCCCAGTACGACGCCCTTTAATCTGCTGAACCTTCTGCTCGTTTCCAAATATAAAAAAAAAACTCTCTGCAACTCAATATTGGCCTGCCTGCCTCAGCTGCCTGTGAGGGGCTTTTCAGTTGTGCTGGATTACTGTTCACTGCAAAGCGACCCAAGGATGAGTGCAACTAACTTTGAAAATCAACTACTGCTCAAACTTAAAGGAGAACTCCGGTGATTTTTCACATAGATCTCCATTTCTCAACGTCCTTTTCAGGCAAGTACCTCCACTCTGCGGCCATATTGCAACACTTTTTGGGCACTTATCGTGCATCTATTTCAGCAGAAATGCGTGTGCGTAAGGCTTCACGACACCAATCTTGCTCCAGCAGCGAGATCACAACAGATGATTGGCACGATGTCTTCACAGCACACCACATGATTGGCTCAATGTATTTTACAACACACCACATGATTGGCTCAATGTCACATGTCGACGTTTTGCCGCGGAAGGGTTGTGATATGTGTAGACATATGATGTGTAGACAACTGCCATATTGGCGTTTGGCCCCATACATTACTATGACCCCATACATTACTATGGAGGATTTTTTGAGTGCTGTATCTCCTCATTAGAAAGTCTTTGGTAAAACTGGTTGTTCTGGTACCCCCCCCCCAAAAAAAAAAGTAACTAAGTAACTTTTACTTAAAGTACATTTTAAATGAACTACTTTTTACTTTTACTTGAGTACATTTTCAGATCGGTATTTTAACTTGTACTTGAGTAATATTTCATCAAGGTATTGGTACTTTTACTTGAGTACAATATTTTCATACTTTTTCCACCTCTGCCCAGAACTAAGCAACAGTATGACAATGTCATACCCCCCCCCCCCCCCCCCCCCCCCCCCCCCACCACACACACACACACAGACAGTGTGAAAATTATACAATATTACCTCACACTCCATGGCCACACACTGATGGCCTTGTTTTACTATTTAGCCATAATTTAAATACAGCAGTCATGACACTTAAAGTCTTGTAGTAAAAATGATAACAGTATACCACAATTATATAGTTATTTATATAATTATTAGACCTAGTGCTACTGTAACTACTAGTCCTACCACCAAAGAAGAAGATGGAGAAGACGAAGATGATGCTTCTTCCTGTATTGAGCAATGTAATCTATTTTATAACCGTGTTCAATGCAAAGTTTTCACGTAGCCCAGCAGGTACATATGAATGAATAGCAAGGTACAAAGGAATCTGTTCTGTTTTTGCAGAACGTTTCAGAGAGGTGACGTCATGGCTACGCTGTGGTATGTTTTCTCATTGTTTACAGCCATTATTCCAACATGAATCCCACCTCAAGGAGATTAAGTAAGAATATCTACATCCTCTGAACTTCAAAAAGGCGATAATTACTTTAAGCCACTTGCTTCCTTGAATTGTACTTAAGAGCTGCGTATACATCCCTCTCTGCCTTCCATCACTTTACGACAGCGCAGAAGGTGTTAAGGTGTCAGAGATTTGGCAGGGGGCCCATTCTGCCATAGTCCAACATCTGTCTTCTATCTTAAAGCGGCTGGCAAGGACAACAACACACATCTCGCTCACCTCACACATGACGAGCCAGCTGTTTGTGGGAGTGAAGCAGTCTAGCCTGATATTTATGGTTCGACAGAGGAAGAGTGAAGGGAAGTGTGCTTAAGCAAGCTGTGTGCATGCGTCCACTCCCTCTTATCTCCAGAGGCCCATAGTGTTTCAGTTATGTGTTGTTTAATATTCGAATGAGGGCTATTTACAGTAGATTAACATTTATATTCTAACAATTTACAATTAGTTTAGAATTTATAATCAAACTGACTCCATTAATCCATCACATATTGAAAATAATACTGTATGTGGCGTGCTTCAGATTGTTACCGTGTCCGGCATTTGATAGATATGTCAGCTTCTCTTGTTAAGAGCCAAGAGCCTACCTGTACCTTTACGATACAGGAAGTTGTCGCAGCACATATCAAAACTCCTCACAGACAGTCAAAGTTTCAAGGACACAGCATGTGCAATGAAACAGACTACTGTACAGACAGTTATGATGGATATAAAGACATATATTAAAGTTGGCTAACATACAGTACGCTCCAGGGTAACTTGCTTTATAGATTGGTCAAGACAGACCATTTTATTTTATGCACGGAGACCTAAAAAAACTACTTCAAAGGGGGGAGAATATGGAGCGCCCCCAAAAATATAAAGTCAAGCACTGTGGACTATTCAGGGCCGAATTAGTAATGGAGGGAAGAGATAGGCCCTCTAGGCCCTTTTTTCTGGACATATGAGTATGTCGAATGAAGCCCCCCTCCACACACACACACACACACAGCCTTGGCTACAGTCTTATGTTGAAAACACAAGACACATGGGGACAATCATACACACATCACATCAACATCTCCCATTTTCATGTGTACCAAATATGAGATTGGTTACATAAACATGGGTTTGTGGGGCGATCCAGTTCTGCAACATGTTTGAGCACACAGCACATTCTTACTTCCATGCGGGTTGACGTGCGTTGGTTTGCTGCTCATGATATGCCCTGCATGATGGCTGCTGTTGTTTGAGATGCCCATCAACTCAGAGTTCAACCGCTGAGAACAGGGAGTCTTTTTTTATTTTGTAAAAAATAAGAGACAAAATTAGAAGTTAAACTGAACGGGATCTTTCTCATCTATCTTAGGAACAACAACGCCTGTTCTTATAAATGTTCTTCGCGTAAGTGGTAGAGCAACTTGTAGTAGAGTAAGTCAAACAAAACCAGGGTTTAATGCCTAGTGAGCACCCTGGTGAAATTGCTTTGGATGACAGTGTCTGCTAAATCAATACAAATGAATGGGAACAGTACAGATAATGTCTGATGCATGGAAGTTGGTGTGATGATAGAGTGGTGTTATGAAAGAGTCAAAGTCTATCTCGTATTTTTAAAGGTGATGTTTATTCTCAAGGTTACTTGTTGTTCTTCACTTGTCAGTCACTTTGGATAAAAGTATCAACTAAATGAATAGATGCAAGGTAATGTCTTCATGCTTTGGGGAGGTGCGTCTGAGTGCGTATAGGATTGGACGTGTGGTACGGGGGCTTTATGTTTACCTTCTTATGACCTTTGTCTCCTCCCAAATCCCCACATAGCTGTGATTGTGTTGACTGTTTTGGGTGTGGGTGTTTTCCATCACCATTGCACTGCAGGGGAATTGGAAAGATTTCACCACATTGACAGTTGTGTGTCCTTGATTAATGGGGGGAGGGAAGGGGGTTGCTGGGGATGCCTTGTCTGAAGTCTGTTATCATCTGTAGACATAAAGCCAGCCTACCAAAGGGAGTGGAGTTGTTTGGGTTTTAAAAGTATAAGGAGTGGTAAGTGAGTTCACCCTTCTCTTATTTACAGGAACTGGAGTGTTTAATCGAACTGGAGACTTTTAATCGATTGACAGCCCTAATTTATACATTTAAACCTTCTTTGGTGGTGTTCCTGATATCAGCACATTTGGTGGAAAGACCCAGTCAGATGGGAATAGGCTATACCTAGGCTACAATATAATAGGCTATAATAGGCTACACATCTACAATTGTGAAAACCAATTTACAAGTTGCAAATATGATTTTTTTATTTGTGGATGTCAAAACACGAATGCAAGTCAAGAAATATTTGTGGATGTCGCCATCTACTGGATTGCGATTTCTGTGTGCCAGTGAATTAAAGTAGGCCTATTTATGTGTGGATTTGTGTGACTTTCATGTGAAGAACGTCTCAAAAACATGTAACTTTGGAAAGCGAAGAATGCGTGTGCTGGTGATCCACAAATGCAGAATCACATTTCACAAATTAAATTTTCGGTTTTACAAATGGCATTTTATTTACAAATGCACATCTATATTTGTAAAAATCAATATACGAGTTAAAAATATGATTTTTTTATTTGTAGATATCAAAACACACATGCAAATCAAGAAATATTTGTGGATCCCCCTCTGCGGATATACAAATATTATTGAGACAAATAGCTCCATAGGGAGACAACTTTGGGACAATGAGATCGTGGGAGCGCATTCCAAGGTGTGTGGCGCATTCCATGTGAATGGGCATCTGATTATGCACATGGTTAAGGGCTGTGAAGGTGGTTTGAATTACAATGATCTAACCGGTGTTCTTCCACCTGGGGGGCAACGCATACAAATGTGGCCATTTATCCGCTTTGACACAAAGGTGTAGACTTACCTAGAAAACAGCACACAGGCTATTGGCCATGCTAACATAACACATAGAAAATATAAGACATTTCTTGCATTCATAGGCTACATTTAATTTTGAACTTGAAACTTCAAATATTTTAAACTAGTCACACTGTCGTTTTAGATGTGTCTAGTCCCCATACAATACTAGACCAAAGTGATGTAAAATATTGTATTGTAATGTAAAATATTAAACTTGCATGTCAATATCTTCACCATGTTCATGCAGCTACCTACTGAGCTAAATCTCAGTTCAAATATGAGTTTATAAATCCAGCACGGAAGGTGGTGGGTGACGAAAAGGTTAACGCATCACCGCCTACGGGAGGGATGAAACTTCACCCTGCGCTTGGCTCGTCGTCACAGCATATAACTCCTCATTGCGGAGTAGCTGGCCAAGAAATACGAACACGGCCCTCCCACGCATCTCTCAATGAATGCCGTGCGGACGCAGATTTGATTTGTAATCATCCACGCCGCTGTTGTTGCTTTCCAAAGTGAAGAGACAGGAATGCCATGGCTACTCAGAACAACCAGGATTATTATAGATCTGTTAGCAGCGAGTCCACAACATACATGATGGTCCCAGCGAACAGTCGACGAGACGCACCTTCAAAGTTATGGATAGCGATGGTCGTTATCGTGGTGGTGGTTCTTCAGATAGCCTCTACCACCGGACTATTTGTCTACCTTAACATGTCACTGTCACAGGTACGTGAGGATAAGAAAATGTTTTTCTGACTGACCCAGCATAAAGTTTTGTGTTGTGTGAAAGTTGAGTCGATGGGAATGCAATGGCATGCAGCGACTTGATCCAGATAGCCCAGTCGAACTCCGTTCCCTGTGTAAATACCATGAGTGTTTTCTATTAGAACATTGCTAATATCAGTAAGTTATCAGTTAATCGGTCTAAGTTAAAGTCAATATTTACGCTAGAGGCTAGTCTGTTTCAGTGCAGTCCTGTCTTAACAGTGTATTTACACATTGGTGAAGAGGTGCACGCAGCTGTTTCAAAACAAGCAACTTGTGGGAAAATGTCCTGCTTACTTCTTAAAAAAATAAATCACAACCATTTTGTAAGTTTTTCTCTAGCCCATGCAGTGCGCTAATTAAAACAGACGGACATAAAATAACAATAATATAATAATAATAATAATAATAATAATAATAATACATTTAAAATTTGCCCCCAAGCCATTTTCGACCACAGAGCTGTCAAGCCGAGAATAATGTCTTAATGTGTGCCGTCACGTTACTTTTTTTGTCTTCATTTGCGCACACTTTGATGTGGTCTGTCTTGGATGAAAATAATGTAGGCTGCACGTACTTGATGAAAATGAATAGCATAAGATCTCTCAAATTCAATTTCAAGCTTACACTGCATTACTTCCCTGTGTTGATTGTGGGTCATGACCATTTCAAAAGAGTTTGGCACTGTCACTTTTTTTTATGCGGAAAGCGTGAACTCGCTCGCGGCTGTAAAGTTGACAGAGAATTCTCTGTCCATCCCTGATCCCTCTAAAATACGTAATAAAATAAAACTAAACTTTACGTAATAAAATACAACTTTTCCATCAGATGATATAACTTTCTTGCCAAATTGGGAACACGTTCCAGGTGACAGCTTGCCAAGGCAATAAGGTTAAGGCGCCTGACGAGGATAAGTCTATGCGTGCGATTTTCCCAGAGAGCTGCAAGTGGTTTAAAGGTTTTCATTGACGTGTGGTTTCCCCTAAATGCAATGAATTAGACAATCTGGAGAATGAAATGGGCGAAGTCTGCGCCACACAATGCGCCTGTCAAGGACAATAGAGGACCAACTAAGTAATGTTCTGTGTGCTGTCCTCATAATTAGTCATTAGACTGAATGTCTATCAAAAGATTCAACCTCTTCGTCATGAGTCTCCTTACACAGAAATACATGTCTACACAAGAACAGGTAAGCATATCGTTAAAATGAACCGAGTGCACTGCGCGCACGTGTGTGTTAATTCAATTCATTACATACGTTTTAATTCAGAGAGGGAATATGTGTAGGCCTATGCTGTGTCTCATTCTGATAAGCAGTTTTGACTCAAGAATAATGAAGTAAATGTTTGATTTACTCCGCACACTCCTAGCGCTATAGTCAGCGTTTTTTTCCACTAAAGAGCGACTCCATTGTTCAACTCGGCCCCAGGAGGGAATCAAAGTCATTCAGGCAAGTCATCAGTCCATGTAAACAAAGACTAGAATGCAGGTTGTGGAACAATGTGACTCTTTAAATGAACTATGCTGAGCACGGGCCGCTGGTTCGCTTTCGACATCGCTCTAGAAATGACCTATTTATGTCTCCCGCGGTTCCCAGCCCAAGCTACATTTGGATCTTTCTTCATTGTTTTGAATCAGTGAGTGACTCAGCTTATGTGTGTGTGTGCGCGGCGCGCGGGAGCGCAAGGAAAAGACATGTTAGACAGAAATTCAAAAAGGGGACAAAACTGAGAGAGCATAGATAGACAGAGAGAGAGGGAGGGGGAGATACAGAAAGATGGAAATATACAGGAAAAAAGTCAGAGAGAGAGAGAGAGAGGGTTCAAAAATAAAGGATATCAAGTGGAGGCAGCAAGAAAGAGCCAAGAGTTAGGGGAAGACAGAGTGGGAGAGGACGAAAGTACAGGCAGATAGAGAAAGTATGGACAGATACAGAGGCAGAGAGGTATTGTTTGATAGAGTAACAAAAGACAGGAAGATAGCAGAGCTGGAAAGATAGGCAGAGGAAGAATGTGTAGAGAAGTGAAGAGGGAGAATTTGATTGAGAGAAAGACAGAGAGAGAGAGAGACAAAATGACAGAAAATGTTAGAGGAGACAGACAGAGACAGAATGTTGAAGAGACAGAAACTCATAGATGGAGATGGAGAGTTTGAGAGAGAGAGAGACAGGAAACAGACAGATAGAGGTCCAGAAGGTTAAGAGATAGAAGCTCATAGATGGAGAAGGAGAGAGAGTGAGTGAAGAGGAGGCAGACAGACAGAGATAGAAAGAAGCCCGCAGACAGAAAAAGAGAGTTTGAGAGAGACAGACAGACAGAGAGACACAGAGAGAGAGAGACAGGGAAGGGGACATGTCCTGTTTAGTGTTTGTTCTTTCTCCTCCCTCGTCTGTGTCCTCCGTGTGTCTTGAGGCTGCCTCCAGCGAAGCGGCCCTCATCAAGCAGAACAACATCTTTGTGTAAGGCTATACCCTCCCTGCTCATGTTTAGATTTCTCCCAGAAACAGAGACTCCCTCGCATGCACCTCCCGCGACATTCTTCAATGCCAAAAAACACAGTCTCCTCTTTTTTTCTCTCTCTCTCTCTCTCTCTCTCTCTCTCTCCCCCTCTCCCTCTCTCCCTCTCTCTCCCTCCTTCTTCTTTGGTGCTTTCCAGCATCTGAAGCAAGCATTTTCTTCTGGGGGGTTTGGGCAGACTGCTGTGCTCAGAATGGCAGCTAGCCTAGTGCTCTTTTTTCCCCCTGCAAGACGTCTCATTGTGGCTTCATGTTCTGCCATGCAAACTCAAATCTAGGTGGAATACAAACCCCCCCCCCCCCCACCCCACCCCTGTCCTCTTTCTGTCTCCATAACCCAGAGTGACTCAAGTTCTTCTAAGAACTCTGAGAGAGGGAGAGAGAGAGAGAGGGGGGGACAACTGGCGTAGGAGAGAATATGAGAGAAAGAGAGTGAGTAAGAGAGAGAGAGAGAGATGCAGATCAGCGTCTCCAACTTGGGATGACTGTGAGCCATTTAAATGTGGCAAAGCCGTGTTTGTTCCTCTCCTCCATCGTCGGGGAGAGCCCCGGCGTCCTTACATTAAAATTGATAAGTGGACAGAAGGAGACTTGTTGTCTTTTCGTTTCTAAATAAAGCGGACACTGCCAGCCTGCCAGGCAACCACTCCGACACAATCTCCTCTATTCATCTCCGACACTGGCCTGTACGGTCGTCACTGTAGATAAAGCATCACTTTCTATTCAAATCAAGGAGCTTTAAGAGCTATCAAACGGCTTGGCCTAGCAGGGGGAGGGAGGAGGCCTTGTCACAGTAAAGCTCAGACGCTCCGTACGCAGGGAAGGGGGGGGAAAAAAAGAAACACCTTGAAAGAAAACATTTTCTTGGAGCGGACAAGGAGAGGTCGTTTGGAGGGACATTAGAGGCCTGAAGGGCAGAGGGAGGGGAGGAACCAGTGAGCATCAGTGAGAGAGAGAGAGAGAGGGATGGAGAGAGAGAGAGAGAAAGGGATGGAGAGAGAGAGAGAGAGAAAGGGCTGAAAGAGAAAGGGTGAAGCGAAGATTGATTGTGTAAGCATGTGCCAGAAATGCAAAACAAACACATACATACACACACACACACACACACACACACACACACACACACACACACACACACAAACACACACACACATACATACACAGACTTACAGATGTGTCCACATAGTAACGAAAGTTCTCAGTGTTAGTGTAAATACTTTGTGCTCACGCAACTTGCTCACATCCAGATGGGATCCTGACTGAGCTATTCTTCTGGAGGCTAACACCACAGAAAGAGAGAGAGAGAGAGAAAAAAAAGAAACAAGCCAATCTATAATACAAAAAACGCAGAATATAGTACCGGCTGACGCAGCCTCTCTCTCTCTCTCTCTCTCTCTCTCTCTCTTTCCTTTTCTCTTTGACTGACACTAATGCAGAGCTCTACCATTTTGCCAGTGCTTTTGGTTCTTCGGCGGTATTTATGTATATACGAAGAACCCAAAATAACGGTGAGTCACATTCCCTCTCTTTCTCTACTGGACTCTCCAGCGCATGCCATTTGGCCTTTTATTTTGCCAACGTTTCGGCCAGGCAGCTGTTACGGTCAGTGGAGCTGTTCTGCCCGGGCCAAAGGCGTCCATTCTCTACTTTCAATATTTACACAAGCACCATGGGCCCACAGGGAAAAAAACGCATCCATCCAACACGAGAAGGATTATGTCATGTAAACAATGACGATGATTGGGGAAGGACGTCGGAGCACAGAGAAAGATGTGACTCGGTCAAACCTGCATGTCTCTCTCTGTCCTTAACAGTCTCCTGTGACTTTGATTGGTAGCAAAAAACAATGATTGGTGTTTTGGTAGCAAAAAACAACAGCGTTCAAATCATGTGAAGACTGTGCTTTAGACAAAGCCCTAAGTCTTTGTTGGTATTTTGTGGAGGGCTTTCCCTTTTCTTGGACGGTAGCAACTGGTGTTATTGCAGCTGACTTGACACAGCCTCCATTGTCCGGAGCCTCCTGTCACTTCAGTGTGGGAATGAATAGAGAAGGTGGAGGCCCCACAGGCGAGCTTGTCTCCGGCGTTATCAGATTAGACACAATCCTGTGTGGGGAAGTTCCTCTCAAATCTAATAAAAACCTGGAGGGTGAGTGAACCATCATGTCCACCAGCGATACTAAAATCAATTGCGGCAGCGCTAGCCAATTACTCAGCGTAAAGTCGTAAACCGCGTCCGTGGAATGTGCTGACTAGTATATGACTAGGTTTGGTCCTGTCAGCATTCATCCTCATATTCGTTAGATGGGCGGCTTCCCTGCCTCTCCAGGAAGCTTCAGTCTTACTTGAGTGGGTTTTCTTTTATATTTATTTCCCCAACCTCTTTGGCTCTGGCAAAGAGGGAGATCCACCAATTTAGCCAGACAGCTGTGTTGTTAGTCATGTTGACCGCAAACGCCTCAGGAGGCTCTCAGGAGAGTCCAGGGCAGAGGGGTAAGCTCCAGCAACAGTTGCCTTGGTGACCCCAGTTCTGTTCAACTGAAACATCACAATGACAACCCCCTTCCCCAACAATGCAGCCAATCCTCTGATTGGTCAGTCCCATAATTCCAGGAGATTTATGAGCCAATGGCAAGAGCCCAAACAAGGAAAAGTCTTTGTGTGCAAACAGGTAGTCGTTTCCCAGAAAGGCCTCGTAAATGTCTGTGTGTGAACTCTCACCCCGCGGCACAGAGGCATGTGGCAACAGGTGTGTGCTTTTCAAGGAAGGGCTAGTGGGCAGAGTCAACGTTATCAGTGACAAGAACCCAGTGCTTCAGTTGAGTGATGGAATCGAAACTCCTGCCCTCATGTTGTCTTCCTTATACCTGGTATCTGATAAGAACACAGCCCTGTTTGTACTCATGTGGGTGTATTTGAAAACCCTCAGACAGTCTAAGGTCAAAAGTGGACTTTTTCCTTTTTTTTTGGTCACATTAGTGGTATTGTACAAAGTTGACGTTTTTTTTTCTTTTCTTTTTTTTTTAAATTTCATTTAATTTTTTCCTCCTGCAATTTCTCCTCAAGACCTAGTGCCCTTGAAACGCCACAAGTGTTTGCTTGCTTTAGCCGGGCCAAGTGGGCAGACAAACACGACCGTAACCATTTGATCCGTCCAGATCCCGATGGATAAAGCCAAACCTTGCCCTGAGTGACTTCCAAACTGAATATCTTGTTTTACTTGGACATAAGTCACCTCACAGACACAGACAAAGGCCTGAGTCACACAGTATGCGATTTCACACCAGCCCCATGGGTTCACCCTTGCTCCCTCAAACCCATGCACATGAACTTCTGCATCCAAATGAAGTTCACGTTGAAATGATTTCTTCCGGACTGTGGACACCATCTGTTGCTGCAGTCTCTGCTGATGAGTGGCACCTCAGAGCCAACAATTAATTAATAAAACCACAATTGGGGGATTTACCGTTTAAATATCCGTTTGGTTCCATGAACAGCTGGGCCTTTGGGGAATCTGCATACAAGTGAGCACTTGTTTTATAGGCCGTGAGGGAGGCTTATGCTGCTTCAGCAGGTCGATCATTCCTCCCCGACACTAACTCTGATACATGCACATACAGACAGACAGACAGACAGAGAGACAGACAGATTGGGAAATACTCAGTAGACTAGTAGCAGAAGTGCGGACGTCTTTCTCCCCTCTCCTACTCTCTGGCCCCAGGCCAGGCCAGAATCAGAATGAACTCTGAATCGACTCCCTCTGTCTGTTCGCCCCATCTGTCTGTCTCTCCTGCTGGGTCTCCTCCCCCCACTCTCTCTCTCTCTCTCTCTCTCTCTCTCTCTCTCTTTTTTCTCTCCACCACCCCCGCCCCCCTCACTCTTTCTCTCTCGCACGCGCTTCTGGTACCTTACTGTTTCCATCTGTCTATCAGTCTGTTTCTGCCGTGAAGTTTCTGTCTTTCTTCGTCTCACTCTTGTCTTGCCTGTCTATCTGTTTCTCTCTCTGTCTCTCTCTCTCTGTCTCTCACACACACACACACACACAAACTTCTGGTATGGATATAAGTTACATGCCTGCTTTCCCCATTTTATAATCCCCTGTCCTTGCGGAAAGAAAGCAGTGGGATATGGAGCGTGACGCTCAGCAGTGGTTGCAAGTGACTCCCCTTCCAGAAGCCTGGGGCAACACTGGAGCATTGTTCCCGATTCCGGTGCTTCTCCCTGGGATTAGGATGGCTTTGTCGGCCCCCTCTGGATTTTCTGTCTTTTCCTCCACATCCCTTCAGCACTCTCTCTCTCTCTCTCTCTCTCTCTCCTCTCTCTCTCTCTCTCTCTCTCTCTCTCTCTCTCCTAGTAGCACCTGGTTTTAGACATCTGCTTATATAGTGTTTTATCTGCTTTCAACATTTACAGGGATTTATTGCTGCCGTCCCTGCTTCATCTTCCTCCTCTCTTCTCTCCTCTTCTCTCCTCTCCTCTCCTCTCCTCTCCTCTCCTCTGCTCTTCTCTTCTCTTCTCTTCTCTCCTCTTTTCTCCTCTTCTCTTCTCTTCTCTCCTCTTCTCTCTCCTCTTCTCTCTTCTCTCCTCTTCTCTTCTCTCCTCTTCTCTCTCCTCTTCTCTTCTCTTCTCTTCTCCTCTTCTCTTCTCTTCTCTTCTCTTCTCTTCTCTCCTCTTCTCTTCTCTTCTCTTCTCTTCTCTTCTCTTCTCTTCTCTTCTCTTCTCTCCTCTTCTCTTCTCTTCTCTCCTCTTCTCTTCTCTTCTCTCCTCTTCTCTTCTCTTCTCTCGTCTTTCTCTCTGTGTGTCTGTCTCTACCCCTCACTGTATTGCCCGTTCTCTCACTTCTATTGGTCCTTAACTGTCTGTTTGTTTTTTATAGTGCTTTATGTCTGGTATTCTGTTCACTAGAAGTTTGTGTGTGTGTGTCTGTGTGTGTGTGTGTGCATGCGTGCGTGTGTGTTCTGAACCTATATTTAATTTCACATAGCTTTTCAGTGCCTTGTGATGTATCAGGCCTCTTTGGGCATGTTCAGCGTGCCACCGCTCCACAGTGTGCTCAAGGTCTGTCATCATAGTCTGAGGTTCTGTTGCAAACACAAACGAGAAGAAACTAGCAAGGCTCTTTGTGACCCACAGAAAAAGACTTTTTTTATTGAATTTTTATTTAATAATAAACATGGCAAAACAATTTAATCTTATTTTATGAAAATTGGAAATTAGCAAAGATATGTGGCTGGTAATAGTGATTGGTTTGGTTTGCATGGATAAGGTCATAATCCCAAGTGACTCATTTTTCCGTGAACCGCCAAGGCGCCCTTGTGTGCAAGCTGGTTTCTCGGAACGCAGACTCCCCCATCCAGACGGGGAAAACCCTCATTAGATGGTTGATGTGCCATGCTTGCATTAACATCTCTGAAACACACGTGTGCACACACACAAAAACAGACGTACACACACAGTCACACACACACTAACACCCACGTACACTAGCCCGCAAGAATACACATACATTCACACACACACATTCACACGCACACACCCACCCACCCACACCCACACACACACACACACACACACACACACACACCCACCCACACACACACACACACACACACACACAACCTCAAGTGCCCCCAGTGTCATGCTCCAGTGGTCTCAGTTAATGACTCATTAATAGCAGTCCTGAACCGTGACTCATGGCGATTTGCACTCACACTGCACGCAGATCTTTGGTCTCGGCATGTAAATTGTTTTGCAAACACTGGAGGGCTGGAGTTTTGAGAAGTATGAAACAACAGAGCAAAGACAAGAAAGGTCAGAGAAAAGAAAAAAAGAGAAGGGAAGAAAAAAGGCAGTTAATCCTTTCTCGGAGAGGAAGGGTCCATTTAATTGGTCCTTAAGGGAGCGTGCAAAACATTAAACTTGGCTGTCGGACAACCTTCAATTAAACGAGAACCTTTTTGGCCTTGCAGGACACGGTCCAGAACAGACACTCAAGACAGACAGACAGACACTGTCCGGTTCCTGAGCCAAAACAAAAGACGAAAAAGGGAAGAGGGGGGAAAAATAGGCTGATTAATTCGTGGTTGCCTCACAGGCAGAAAATCCTGTTTATAAAAACTTCTGACGCTACTCACTGTCTCTCTCTAGATTGAGAGGTCAGTGAGGACAAAAAAATTGGCAAGGAACAAAACCCTTGTTCTGGTCCATGTGTATCCAATAATATAACCTGTGGTTGGTTAGCACCACCGCACCAGTACGGCATCATCCTATTGGCTTGGCCAAGGGTTTATTGGAACATGGTAAAGTGAATCATTCTGTCAGCAGAATCACTGGTCCAGTGAACCGGCCTGGAGGAAATTGAATGGTCATTGGTCACTAAATAGGAAATGGAACTGACAGATATGTTTCTATTGGCAGGTGAAAAGCCAAGGCGTCACCGAGGAGCTGCGTTGTCTGGGGCTACTCAACGCCCTGGACAAAGACCAGGACATCCCCGAGAACCTGGCCCAGCTTTTTGGGGAGCCATGCATCAAGCTGGCCGAGGGCATCAAGGCCTACATCTCCAAGGTGAGAAAACATGTGGAAACGATTGAGACACACACACACACACACACACACACACACACAAGAGGAAGAAAGGTCTCTCTAGCGTGCTGGATGCAGGTGAACTGAATCTGACATGAGCTGTTTCATTCACAATCCTTGTTTGATTTGCGTCACCTGCGTAGACAGGCTTAGTTGTTGTCTTTGTCCAGACTGCTGAGAAATGATAAGATTACAGTCTGGCCCGAAAGAGAAAGAGAGGAGAGAAGAGAAAAAAACAAGTCTCCCAAGTTGGTGGTAATAAGGAAGTTATTATGCTACTTACAGCCTGGAGTGGAAAGATCTAATTCTGTAACAACAACACGGTTGATGCCTTCGTATACGTTCCGCAGCAGTGACCATATGAGTCAGTCTCCATGCCCTCCGCGTGAACCGCACAGAGATAACCTAAACATGAATTCCCCCTCGAACTTCCCCTACTGACTGCTTATTGCCATAGTTTTATTTTTCGTCCGCTATCCCCACTGCTCGCTCGCATAACATATTAAAGACAAGTTATGAGTTTGAGGGGTGCTGAGTGGAGATGGCAGCTTTGGGGAGGGGAGATGGGGGGGGAGGGGGGTTTCACTACCAGCAGTGGGGTGTTAAAAAGTCTTTGGATTTGATGATCGCCAGAAATATTTGTCGTTCTGGAACCCCGACTGCTTACGGCACGATGAGCACTCGACTCGGGACGTTTGCCAGTAGCCACGAACGCGAGTGGAATACGGCGAAGTGCGGCTGCGGCGACCGTTGCGTCCTGGACTCCACCCACTTTCGACGCATCAGGCATCAAACCGGTCGTTGCTAATTGCAGGAGGCTGCAAACAATTTGCTGGCAGGGAGAGTCTGAAGCATTTGGGGGTGGGGTGGGGGGGGGGGGGGCTTTAATTCAAAACACATGTGCCACAACTGAGACATGGATGCAATTATCAGACCCCAAGGAATGCCCAGATCAAGTTAGGGGTCAACCACGGAGAAAAGAAACAAATCTGTCCTTGTCCTGCAAGGAAAGTGGGCCCGCGCTGCAAACGAGGGAGACCGGCCGAGGGGAGAGACGGAGAGAGAGAGAGCGAGAGAGCGTGCAAGAGGGAGAGCAAAAGAATGAGGGCCAGATGGAGAGAGTGAAAGAGAGAGTGATAAGAAGGAGGTGTGTGTGTGGTGATGGTGGTAGTGTTGGAGGGGGGGGGGGGGTTAGACGGCAAGACTGAAAGGTATAAGGAGGTACTATGACTGAAAAAACAGGTTGAACAGGAAAGTGAGAGAGTGAAAGAGAGAGAGAAAGAATGACAGGAAACATAGGCTAAGTATTCAGCATCTAGAGAATTCCACTGCACCTGGTAGCTATTACCAATTGGTGAAGAACAAACTCAGAGAAGCAGGAATAAGCAAAAGAAAGACAAAAGTCTTCCTCTTACGCATCAAACATTCCGGAAAAGGACACTTCCAGCCCTGCCACCAGCCTCCTTCCCGCCACTCCGTAAGTTTTCCGGATAGAGGAAGAGGAAGAGGAAGGATGGGGATGAAGGTATTTTTGACGTGATGACTACTGGGCATGCGGCAGCCCATTGTTTCCTGGCCACTCTGGCCCCTTGTTCTCTAGGCTTTGATCTGGGGCCAATCGGAATATCGGGGGCCCAGTGGAACATTCCGGAATCAATCGCATCACAGGCCTGTCAGGCAAGCAGAGTAAAAGCAGCGCAATAAAGGACCTGTGTGTGTGTGTGTGTGTGTGTGTGTGTGTGTGTGTGTGTGTGTGTCTGTAAATGCTGACCTCATTACACAATGGCTGTGTTATTGCAGCGTGTACGTGCAGGGTAGTACAGTGGAGAGTGCACATGTGTCTCTCATGGAGTGGAGGATATTTAGAGTGTGTAATGTACGTGGTATGGCTCTATTGAGATCTATGTGGGCTAGACTGTAATAGAACAAGATGTATGTGTATGAATATTGAATTACATATGGAAACAGAGCCGTGGGGGGGGGTGAAGAGGACTATTGTTTCTTTATGTGAACACAACCATCCATGTCAAGAAAGAGGCTTAATGCACACATGCATGCACACACACACACACACACACATTGTAGCAGCCCAGCCAAGTCCTGGCAAAATCATTTCTACATCAAATTTCTTTGTGATGGGGATATAACCAGATTGTTTGTGTGTGTGTGTGTGTGTGTGTGTGTGTACTGTATATGTTATGTGCATATTTGAATGAGTGTGAATGTATTTTGGTATAAGCATACGTGTGTGCATGTGTGTGTGTGTTGTGTAAGTGTGTGTGTGTGTGTGTGTGTGTGTGTGTGTGAGGTGGTGCCCTGCCCTGTGTGGGTTTTCAGGACGGGCTGCACCAGAGCCTCCAGTAAATCCTTAAATCCCGGCAGCTCGCTTACAGCGTCTCCTCAATGGGTCGTGTTGTGCCCCTTCCCCTTGCCCCCTTCCCATGCAGCTCGGATTCACTTAATGACTTATTACATCGGGAAGTGTCCCGTCCCCCCCCCTCTCGCACGGGTGGAGGGGGGGGGGGGGGGGCGGAGGCGGGGGGTCACAGATGAGGCAACAGTATCGCCCTCAGTGAGGTCACAGTTATGGGCCAACAGCCTGACGTGCTGTATCTGCCTGAGTGATTGGCTTGACGGGTGGGTGGAAGGATGGAAATTTTGGAAGGAGATTTTGAGCGGGAAAGAAAGAAAGAAAGAAAGAGGGAGGGAGAGAGAGAGAAAGGGAGGGAGAGAGAGAGAGAGAGAGATGAGATCAGTCTAAAACTTTGTCATGTCATGAGGGAGTGAGAGTGAAGAATGTGGAGTTGGAGTGTTATACTGTTAAAAGCTTTAAGCACTAACACAGTAAAGGATATTTGAGTGTGCCAACTCTTTAGGTGTCTGTGTTTCATTTATGGCCCCTGTGTGTATGTGTGCACGCGTGTGTGTGTGTCTGTAAATGTATATAGTGTGAGAGAGTACAAGATGATTTTGTTTGTGGTTTGTGTGTGAGAGAGAGAAGGTGTGTGTGTGAGAGAGCAACAGGGAGAGAAAGAGAGAGAGCTAAGGTGTGTGTCTGAAAGAGAGAGAGAGAGAGAGATAGAGAGGTGTGTGTGTGTACGTATATTTGTGTGTGTGTGTGTGTGTGTGTGTGTATGTGTGTGGCTGGGGTATGGAGGTCATAGCAATTGGGGGTCAGTTTGCTGTGTTCCTTATCAAACCAGGAAAACCGATCTTTCTCAGCATGTGAAACACACAGAAACACAGCGAAAAGGAAACAAACAGAACAAAACAAAGAGACAGAAGAGAGAGAGAGAGAGAGAGAGAGAGAGAGAGAGAGAGGAAAGTTATAAACAAGGGGGAGAGAGAGAAAGAGAGAGGGAGAGTTATACAAGTGGGGGAGAGAAAGAGAGAGAGAATTATAAAAGAGGGAGAGAGAGATAGAGAGAGATATAAAAGAGGGGGAGAGAGAGAGAAAGAGAGAGAGAGTTATAAAAGAGGGGGAGAGAGAAAGGAGAGAAAGGAGAGAGAGTTATAAAAAAGGGGGAGAGAGAGAGAAAGAAGGAGAGAGAGTTATAAAAAAGGGGGAGAGAGAGAGAAAGAAAGACAAAGGAGAGAGGCAGGGTGCATGGAGGGAGAATTTAATCAAATCTGTGCAGCAGCAGTGTCCAATTGGCAGGCTGCGTTTGTGTGTGTGTGTGTGTGTGTGTAGCGCACTGGCGAGGCCCGTGCCAAAAAATGTGCAGGACGTTCGAAGCTGGTATTACTTAGCGTCGGGTTTCAGGCAGGGCTTTGCAGCAAGGGGGGGTGGAAGTGGGG